>NW_027186296.1:68596694-68692664 GCF_028583685.1 Petaurus breviceps papuanus | reverse complement strand
AGAGACAGAGAGAGAGAGAGAGACAGAGAGACAGAGAGAGAGAGACACAGAGAGAGAGACAGAGAGACAGAGAGACAGAGACAGAGACAGAGACAGAGAGGGAGAGGGAGAGAGAGAAATAGCAGAGCAATGAATTGGACATATGATTAAAAACAAAACTGGAAAGAAAACAATTTAAAATTCCCCCCTTAAACACCAAATTGGAAATCCTAAAAATTAAAGGTAAGATTAAATAAAATTGGATGTAAGAAAGCCACTGAATTAATAAATAAAACTAGGAGTTAGTTTTATGAAAAATACCAATAAAATAGATAAACCATTGGTTAATATGATTTTTTTAAAAAAGGAAGAAGAAAACCAAATCATTGGCATAAAAAATGAGAAGGGTGAACATACCACTAAGGAAGATGAAATCAAAGCATTTTGTAGGGATTATTTTGCCCAATTATATGCCAATAAATTTAACAATTTAAGGGAAGTGGAAGAATACTTATAAAAATATAAAAATTGCCTAGATTAACAGAAGAGGAAATGGAATATCTAAATAAAACTATTTTAGATAAAGAAATTCAATAAGCCATAAATGAGCTACCTAAGGAAAAAAAATGCTCCATACCTAGATGGATTTACAAGTCTACCAAACATTTAAAGATCAAGTAATGCCAGTATTAAATAAATTATTTGGAATAATATGCAAAGAAGTTCTACCAAATTCTTTTTGCAGAACAAATATGGTGGTGATACCTAAGCCAGAAAGAGCAAAAACAGAAAATTAAAACCAATTTCACTAATGAATATGGATGCAAAAATTCTAAATAAAATACTAGCTAGGAGACTACAACAATATATCACAAAAATTATATATTATGACCAAATAAAATTTACGCCAGGAATGCAGAGATACTTTAACAGGAAAAATGTTAACATAATTGATTATATCAATAACAAAAATAATAAAAATCATATTATCATATCAATAGATGCAGAAAAGGCTTTTAACAAAATACAACACACATTCCTGTCAAAAAAATTTGAAAGTATAGATATAGATGGATTTTCCCTTAAAATGATAAGAAACATTTACCTAAAACCATTTGCAAGCATTATTTGTGATGGAGATAAGCTAAAAGCCTTCCCAATAAGATCAGGAGTGAAACAAGGATGCCCAATATCACCAATATTATTCAACATTGTATTAGAAATGCTAGCAATAGCAATAAGAGGTAATAAAACTGTCTCTTTTTGCAGGTGATAGGATACTTGGAAAATCCTAGAGATTCAACTAAAAATCTAGTTGAAATATTTAAGAATTTTTAGCAAAGTAACAGGACACAAAATAAATCCACATAAATAATTAGCATTTCTATATATCACCAACAAAAACCTGCAAGAAGAGATAGTAAGATACGCCTATTTAAAACAACCATAGACAGCATAAAATACCTGGGAGAATACCTTCCAAGACAAACCCAGGAATCTAATTATACAATACTTTTTATACAAATAAAGTCAGATTTAAATAATTGGAGAAATATTGATTGTTCATGGGTGGGAAGATCCAATATAATGAAAACAACAATTCTATCTAAACTAATTTACTTATGTAGTATCATACCAATTAAGTTACCAAAAAATATTTTATTGAGCTAGAAAAATAATAACAGACTTCATTTGGAAAAACAAAACATCAAGAATATAAAAAAATTAATGAAAAATGTAAATGAAGGAGATTTAGCAGTACTAGCTCAAAAACTATATTATAAGTCACTAATTATCAAAACTATCTCATACTAGCTAAGAAATAGAAAGGTAGATATTATCAGTGGAACAGAGTAGACATACAATACATGGTAGTAAATGATTATAGTAACCTTGTGTTTGACAATGTAAAGATTTAAGTTTTTGGGGTAAGAATTCACTCTTTGGTAAAAATTGTTGGAGAAACTGGACTGCAGTCTGGCAGAAATTGGGTATAGACCAATATCTTATACCATTTACCAAGATAAAGTCAGAATGGATACATGACCTGGATATAAAGGGAGTATCATAAGAGAATTAGAAGAACATGGAGCATATTACCTATCAGACTTATGGATAGGAGAAGAATTTATGAGTAAACAAGAGATAGAGAGCGCTGTGAGATATAAAATCAATTTTTATTACATTAAAATTTTTTTGTACAAATAACAGCAATGTAGCCAAAATTATAAGGAAAGTAGAAAATTGGGGAATATTTTTCTAGACAGTTTCTCAGATAAAGGTCTCATTTCTGAAATATGTAGAGAATTTTGTCAACTTTATAAGAATATGAGTCATTCTCCAGTTGATAAATGGTAAAAGGATATGGACAGGCAGTTTTTCAATGAAAGAATTAAAGCTTTATGTAGTCTATTTTAAATTTCTCTAAATCATTATTGATTAGAGAAACGCAAATTAAAACAACTTTGAGATATCATCTCACACCTATCAGATTGACTAAAACTACAGAAGGGCAAAATGCCAAAAATTGTAAGGGATGTGGAAATATTGGGACACTAATATACTGTTGGTGGAACTGTGGGCTGATCCAACCATTTTGGAGAACAATCTGGAATTGTGCCTAAAGTGTTATAAAACTGTGTATCCCTTTGACTCAGCAATACCACTATTTGGTCTGTCTCCCAAGGCAATCGAGGGAAAAGGAAAAGAACTTATACATTCTAAAATATTTATGGCAGCTCTCTTTGTGGTGGCAAAGAATTGGAATTTGAGGGAATGCCCATCAGTTGGAAAATGGCTAAGCAAGTTGTGGTATAAGATTGTAATGGAATTCTACTGTGCTGTAAGAAATGGTGAATTGGTTGATTTTAGAAAAACATGGAAAGACTTGCATGAAATAATGAAGAGTGAAATGAGCAGAACGAAGAGAACATTGTATGCAGTAACAGCAATATTGTTTGAAGAATAACTGTGAATGACTAAGTTATTCTCAATGTTTTAAACACTCAAATCAACTCCAAAGGACTTATGAAGGAAAGAACTGATAAACAGAATTATGCATAGTATGGTTTTGTGGATGTGTGTGTGTGTGTTTATGAAATGATCTTCTCTAGTGGGGGGGAAGGAGGGAGTGAGGGAGAGAGATAGTTCTGAACTTAAAATGTAACAAAAAAAATGAAACTCACATGGTCATCTGGACATCCAGCTTGAAGTGCCTGCTTGGTCACCTCCTCAGAGAAAGAAACAGCAAGGAGGCAGTCTAAAGCTAGGCTTAGATTCACCTAGTCAGTACATAGGCTCCTGACATCATGAACCATATGAGGAAGAATGGGTCCCACTGCTCCTTCTCTACCCTACTCTTAGGAGGCATCTCAAAGTAGCCTTTGTATTTCAAAGCCAAATGGAAGAAAGACAAGCAGAGGGAGGCAGGTCACTTCTTTTGTATATCTGTTTAGTTCTGGCACAGTATCCGATGTGGGTACTTTTCATCATCTCACATTGTAAACTTCTCAGTCACACATATCTAGAAATAGGCTCACTCCAAACTTTCACGGGATCAACAGAAATATTGACTGACCCCAAAGAAGGGAAGGATAGCTGCTACATATGTGCCATGTGAATTGCGCTATTCAGTCTCCAGGTTACAGTCATTCTAAATCTGGCCCATCTTCACAGCTCACCAAGCCTTAATTCTGTCGAGTAATTTCTACACAAAGCAAGAGTGACATCTATTAAATGAAATTTATCAGATCCTTTCTGGTGTAACTTCCTGCTCTCTTGCATGTTCAATATAAATTTATTCATTTGGAAATGTAAATCTCATATAATTGGACAGATCATTTGGGAAATTGATTATCAAGAAAGTTAATATTCAATGAAGGTTGTGCTCTCCTATTTGTAGGGGAAAATATGACTCAACTTTCTGGGTAAAAAAACCAGGACTGATTTTGAGCAGGCCAGGAGCAAGAATTAGTTAGAGGCCAATATGTGTATGGGTTAGTTGGTGGGAATCTGTGTACCACTAGCATTATGGTGCAAAAAGATTGAGGAAAATGAAGACTACACAGTTTTTCTGAGCTGGGACAGGAAATTAGAGATAGAAGGCAGACCATTTGCTTCTTCAGTGGTCAGCTGGATACTGGGCCATAGTTAGACTTGGGCAGTAGAAGCAAGGTCAGCTAAAAAGATCAGCCAGACTTTGAGGGAAGCCAAGTAGATAAAGCCCCCGAGTTGGAAAGGCTAACATTGAAGCATTAGATAGATCTGGTAAAGAGAAAATTCTCAAAGAGGATATTTGTGAAGCTGGATAGGACTTTGTAAGTATCCTTCATTTGTATAATTAGACCACTTGCATGTAGTTTGTACCCTGAGGATCCTCCCAAGGTAGACAAGTTATTTATATCTGACACAGCTGGGATGGCAGTGATTTTGCTGATGATTCATAACTAAGGGTGGATGGATACAATAAGGACCCAAATCTGCAGCCCCAAAATGAGATTTAATTATAATCCTTGGGTATTATAGTTAGCAAAAGTTAGCAAGAATGAATAAAAAAGTCTTTCTTTGGGGCACCTCTGATATTTCATTATTTATATCACAAAGAGATAATGTATGTAAAAGTGCTTTGTAAACCTTAAAGTGCTATATAAATGCTGGCTATTTTTATTAATATTATTATTTAAATGAAAGTGTTAAGAGTAGTCCTAGTGTCTAGCATAGTATCTTGCATATAGATGGCACACAGCTAATATCTGTTGAATTGAACTAAATATGTTATCCCTCTCAAGTGAATTTGTATTGTAAAAGGGGACAATTCCTTAGAGAACCAAAGGAATTACTTTATAATGGTAGAATTTCAGGCATAAGTAAAAGACTAATGGGGAAGAAGATATTTTTGTTCAGGGGAGGCCTTTCTAGGAACCTTCAAACACTGATGTAGGGTCACACTAATCTTCCTAAACAATAAGACCAATGACCAAAAAAAAGTATAAGTAAATTTAATAAAACATGTCAAACAAAGATGTTTGGCAAAGAACAAGCAAAAGAACTATTATGCTATGCTGAAGACCAGTGAATTAAAAAAATAAATTCATATGAACTAGAAATCAAAGGATTTTTTGAGATCCCTCTCTCCAAACTCTTCATGTTATATGTGAAGATATTTAGACCCACAGGGGTTAAGTGATTTGCCACATAGAACCTCGAACTTTAAGATGGTACAATAAAAAAAAACACTGAGTAATAATAATAATAAATAGCTAGCTTTTAGAACTATGCTCAGAGGGCTACAAAACTGCATACCCTTTGATCCAGCAATATCACTACTAGGTCTCTATCCCAAAGACATTAAAAAAAATAAGGGGAAAGGACCTATTTGTACAAAAATATTTATAGAAGCTCTTTTTGTGGTGACTAAAAATTGGAAATTAAAGGGATACCCATCAATTTGGGAATGGCTAAACAAGCTACAGTATATGATTTTGATGGAATATTATTGTGCTATGAGAAACAACAAGCAATTTCAGATTTCAGAAAAACCTGGAAAGACTTTCATGAACTGATGCAAAGTGAAGTGAGCAGAACCAGGAGAACATTGTACACGGTAACAGCAGTATTGTACTATAAATAATTGTGAATGACTTTTTTTTTAGTAACACAATGATCTAAGACAATACCAAAGGACTAATGATGAAGCACGGTATTCTCCTCCAGAGAAAGAACTGATATTGTTCCAATACAGACTGAAGCATGCTATTTTTTACTTTCTTTCATTCTTTTTCATTTACTTGAGTCTTGTACAAAATGACTAATATGGAAATGTTTTATGTAATTGCACATATATAACCTGTATCTGATTGTGTAATGTTGGGGGGGGGTGTAGTGTCAGTACAATATTTCCAATGCCTACGATCATGATAAAGACCATGGCTATAAATTTTGCATGATGTTCAATCGCAAAATAGAAGAAACTATCCACATAGAGGACAGAACCAAAGCATTTATTTAGACATCAGAAACCAAATCCCCAAACCAGTAAGCCAATTCCATCATAGTAGTAATGAAGTTAACAAGCTATAACAACACAGAGAGCCACACCATCCTTTAGCCTTCCCACAAACCAATACAAGATCAATATTTACTCACAAACCTCTCTATCTCTTTACCTGAGCTTCTCTCTAGCTCTGACTCCAAGCTTCCTATGGCTCTGCTCTACCCTTCAACACACTCCTGCCACCACAGGCTCCATATGACTACATTCAGTCTATTAGGGGGCAGAGTTTACTTTCAAAGAAGGGAAGGTCTTCAAATTCCCCCCTAGAATTATTAAGGGGCAGGGAAAATCTTCAAATTTCCATTCCCATTACAAGGGGAGGGCAATGAGAGAGGAAGGGGAAAAATTTGGAACTCAAAACTTTTTTTTTTTAACCAAATGATCCACACAATTCAGTTTATTGAGGTTTCAAATGTGAGCTTCAAAAACGCTTCAAAAGCAAGTCAAAACAAATCAGTTTCTTCAGTTTAGATATCATATTTGGGGTTTTCAGATCATCTCATCATTTCTTTTTTTTAAGTTAATTTATTTATGTTTAGTTTTCAACATTCACTTCCATAAGTTTTGAATTTTCTTCCTCCTCCTTCCCCAAGACTGCATGCAGTTTGATACAGACCCTACACATATATTCTCATTAAATATACTTTCACCTTAGTCATGTTATATAGAAGAACCAGAAAAAATAGGAGGAACCACGAGAAAGGAAAAACAAAACAAAACAGGAAAAAAAGAAAGAAAATAGTCTGCTTTGTTCTGCATTCAGACTCCATAGTTCTTTCTCTGGATGTGGATGGCATTTTCCATCATGAGTCCTTTGGAATTGTTTTAGGTCCTTGCATTTCTGAGAAAGGCTAAGGCTATAAAAGTCAGTCATCACACACTGTGACTATTACTGTGTACAGTGTTCTGGTTTGGCTCATTTCATTCAGCATCAGTTCTTTCCAGTTTTTCCTGAAGTCTGCCTGTTCATCATTTCTTATAGCACAATCACACCATTATATTCATATACCACAACTTGTTCAGCCATTCCCCAATTGATGGATATCCCCTCAATTTCCCCTTCTTGACAAAAAGAGCTGCTAAAATATTTTTGTACATGTGGATCCTTTTCTCATTTTTATGATCTCTTTGGGATACAGCCCTAGAAATGGAATTATTGGGTCAAAGGGTATGCACATTTTTATAACCCTTTAGGCATAGTTTCAAATTACTTTCCTTTCCAACATTGATCATTTTCCTGTTTTGTCACATTAGCCAAACTGAGAGGTGTGATGTCGTACTTCAGAGTTGTTTTGTTTTGCATCAATCTAATCAATAGTGATTTAGAGTATTTTTTCATATGAATATAGATAGCTTCAATTTCTTCCTCTGAAAACTGCCTGTTCATATCCTTTGACCATTTATAAATTGGAGAATAACTTGAATTCTTGTAAATTTGACTCAGTTCTCTATATATTTTAGACATGAAGCCTTTATTGGAGACACTGGCTGTAGAAATTGTTTCCTAGCTTTCTGCTTCCCTCCTAATCTTGGTTGCATTGACTTTGTTTATGCAAAAACTTTTCAATTTAATGTAATCAGAATTATCCATTTTGTGTTCCATAATATTCTTTATCTCTTGTTTGGTCATAAATTCCTCCATTACTCCATAATTCTGACAGATAAACTATTCCTTGCTCCCCTAATTTGCTTATAGTATCAACCTTTATATCTAAATCATGTATCCATTTGGACTTTATTTTGGTATATGGTGTCAGATGTTGGTCTGTGACCAGTTTCTGCCATACTATTTTCCAGTTTTCCCAGCAGTTTTTGCCAAATAGTGAATTCTTATCACAGAAGTTGGGGTCTTTGGGTTTATCAAACAGTAGATTGCTATAATCATTGACTAATGTGTCTAGAATACCTAACCTATTCCACTGCTCTACCCCTTTATTTCTTGGCCAGTACCAAGTAGTTTTGATGATTGTTGCTTTATAACACAATTTAAGATCAGGTATGACTAGGCCACCTTCCCTAGCATTTCTTTTCATTAATTCCTTTGATATTCTGAACCTTTTGTTCATCCAGATGAATTTTGATATTATTTTTTCTAGTTCTATAAAATAACTTTTTGATAGTTTGATTGATATAGCACTGAATAAGTAAATTAATTTAGGTAGAATTGTCATTTTTACTATATTAGCTCAGCCTACCCATGAGCAACTGATGTTTTTCCAGTTATTTAGATCTGATTTTATTTGTGTGAAAAGTGTTTTGTAATTGTGTTCATATAGTTCCTCAATTTGTATCAGCAGGTAGATTCCCAAATATTTTATAATGTCTACAGTAACTTTAAATGGAATTTCTTGTTCTATCTCTTGCTGTTGAGCTTTGTTAGTAATACATAGAAATGCTGATGATTTATGTGGGTTTATTTTATATCCTGTAACTTTGCTTAAGTTGTTTATTATTTCAAGTAGTTTTTTACTTGATTGTCTAGGATTCTCTAAGTATATCATCATATCATCTGCAAAGAGTGATAGCTTACTTTCTTCTTTGCCTATTCTAACTCTGTCAGTTTCTTTTTCTTCTGTTATTGCTACAGCTAACATTTCTAGTACCATATTAAAAACAGTGGTGATAAAGGACTTTTAAATAACTTTTAAAAAAAGTTAAAAATTGTTTTTAATGTGTAATGGGGGGGAGAAATTTTATATATAATGAGATAGTATTTATGTAGTACTTTAAAGTTTATAAAAATTCATTATTTAAGCTCAATAACTCTTTTGATCTTCACAACAGTTTTGTTAGCTAAATACTATTTTTTTCTCCATTTTACAGATGAAGGAACAGGTAGACAGAAGCTAAGTGACTTGCCCAGGGTCACTCAGCTAGTATCTGAGGCTGGATTTAAACTTAAGTTTTCCTCCTTATTCCAAGTCTGATACTTTGCAAACCCTCTGCACCACCTAGCATTAGATGTCTGGAGGTACAAATTCTATTTACAGCTTTCCCACTAATTAATTAGCAATATGACCTTCAGCAAGTCACAACCTCTCTGGGACATATTTTTTCATTTGTAAAGTGAAAAGATTATACTAGATAAAATTCTCTCCATTTCTATGATTCTATGATGTCATCTGCTAAATAATACTAGACTCCCTACTTAATTCATCTTCCTTTGAAGGAGGGAAGGGTGAGTCAACTAGCAAAACTTCTTGCAGGTGCTGTTCTGAGGCTGATGCTTAGATTACTGAATGTTCCTTTCTGGACTAAGTAATGCATTATTTAGCAAAGGTCTTATTTGCTTATAGAGACAAAATGAGAACAAAATGGAGTGGTTTACGTGGCAGATGTTTGATGAGAGAACATGTCCACTGTGCTGCATTGGCACCTTACTCTAAGGCAGTCTTGGGAGTCCATTTCTAATATCCCCTTGTGGGCAGAGCTCCTTAATAATGAGGTAAATTCTGTCCTTCCGTAACAAATCCTCCATGGATGACATGAAAAGAGTGAGAGAGTTAAATAGCTCCACTGACAAAATATTTATCAAGTTCTTACTCTGTGCCAGGCATTGTGCTAAGCCTTGGAAATGCAAGTACAAGCAAATACCAAGACAATATCTGTCCTCAAGGTGCTTACATTCTAATGGGAAGAATGCACAGAAAAGGGAAGTCAAGAGCTTGAGGGGAGGATATTGGGAGGTAACTGTGGAGGATGGGACAAAGTCCAGGAGGAACCTAGAGAGTTATGGGTTAAGCAAGGTTTGGAGTAAACATGGCTGCTGTGGGTGCTTTCTCAAATGAGGATGAATTCACCTATTACAGAAGACTGAA
Organism: Petaurus breviceps papuanus; assembly: GCF_028583685.1. Classification (NCBI taxonomy): domain Eukaryota; kingdom Metazoa; phylum Chordata; class Mammalia; order Diprotodontia; family Petauridae; genus Petaurus; species Petaurus breviceps. The sequence goes on along the minus strand of NW_027186296.1, from coordinate 68,682,815 downwards.
GAGGTGGAGAAATTGCCAGCTTTAAGATCGTTGCTGGGGTGGCCTTCCAGAGGAAATCAGGGGATATATGTATGCCTTTAAAGGGATGGGGAGGAGTCTCAGATCAAATGTCTTCATAAATATGAAGCTGTTGAACTGTGTCTCACTGTGCCATCTCAGACTCATCCCTTCTAGTGAATTGATCCCAAACCCCTGGAGACGCATTAAGCACAGCACAAAAGACATCACAGTGTAGTGGTGGAGGAGTTAAGGAGTGGATCAAACAAATAACACAAGTTTCTCCTCTGTCCTCCACTCCTTCCTCCACACAGCGCTACTCTCTTCCACTGATAGCATACAGAAAGGGAATGACAAAATCACTCAGAACACACTGCACCTTCTCCTTGTAGCACTACTTGGTTCTCTTAGTTTCAGTGCTCAAGGCAGAATTTCCTTATACCAAATTCTACTTTTCAGAAAAATTGGGCAAAATTCCAATTTTTTTTCTGGTTCATACATTTTATTAATCAAAGGATTGTCTTCTCAATAATATGGCCAGGGAACTAGAGACAATAGGCTACCATACTCACTTAGTCATTGGCTACGACAGGAAGGAAATAAGGTTATTTTATTGTTTTTTCTTTTGTCCATTTATCCAATAGTCAAACAGTTATTCAGTTAAATTCAGTAAATATTTCTTAAATGCCTACTATAATCAGGGCACTGTGCTGGATTCTGGGAATACAAGTATTTATGATCTCAAAGAATTTATGATCTACGGGGCAGGGAGACTCAGGAATGTTGTGGTAGCAGAACTCCAACTAGTTTGAGACAGAACTTTGATCCAGGGCATTAATATCCAGTGAAACATACTTCCTCCCTGAGATATGGTGTGTGCTTCCTCCCTAGCAAGGCACACTCCCTATTTTCTGTTATATATATATATGTCCACACACCTTGCCTTGTTGTCCTTTATTGATCCACGCTAATGTGGCACAGCCACCAGTTCCAGGGTTCCATACTCTTTTACCCTTCTCCTAACCCTACCCTTCAATCCATCAATCGAATACCTACTATGTGCCAGATACAAAAAGAAGCATAAGTCCTTGCCCATTAGAAGCTTACGAGCCCCCCCCCCCATCTACCTTAGGAGTGAGACTAGACCATTTCCTTTCCTAGTCTTGACTACAACTATAGGTAGTCTGTCCATTGCCCTGCCCCTACTTCTCTCTGCCTTCAACTGACTTTTTCCCAGGTTAAAAAGAAAAGTTTCAATTATTTAGCCCTGGGTGGTGGAATACAACACATACACAGTTAAGTATGGTAAAACACAAAATATAAAAGTGGCAAAGGAGAGTCAGGCAAATTTGAGAAAAAAGAATCACTTTTGTCAGGGCAGGATTTGGGGGGTGGTGTGGGGGAGGGGAGAACAGTTAAGTCTTCATGGAAAAAGAAGTATCTTAAGTGGGTTTTAAGGGAATGGATAGACTTGAACAGATTGACAGGGAAGGAGGTAAATTTATTCCAAGCACGGGGAATAGTTTGAGCAATGTCTTGGTGACAAGAGAAGGAAGGCAAGATTTGAATAAGGACCTGAGAATTGTCTAGTTTTACTGGAGATGCTGAAGGGGAAGAGAATAAATATTTAGCTAGTGCCTACTATGTGCCAGACATTGTGCTAACTGCTTTACAAATATTATTTCATTTGATCCTCACAACACTCTGGGAGGTAGGTGCTTTTATTATAATCATTTTACAATTGAGGAAACTGAGGCAAACAGAGGTGAAGTGACTTGCCCAGGGTCACACAGCTAGACCGTGTAATTGAATTTGAACTCAGATCTTCCTGACTAGAGGCTCAGCCACCTACTGGTCACCTAGATTATCACACTAATGACAATAGCTTCAGTTTATACTGTACATTCACATGTATTATTTCATCTTCATAGCATCTTGGTAAGGTAAATAGTAAATGGATTTTTTTAAAATCTGGATTTGCTATTTCATCAGTGTAGGGAACGCCCAGTGTGACCATCCCCTTACCAATGCAACACATCTATAACATAGAGTCTTAACTTCCTGGGTCATGGAAAAGCTCAGTGTGTTACTCATGGTGACACAGTGTGTGTTGGAGATGGGATTTGAATCTAGATCTTTTCAATTACAAGGCTCGTCCTCTATTACAAGTTACCTTGAGGTAGGTGGTACATATAATATCATGTCTATATTATGGAAATGAAGACTGAGAGAAAAGAAGTAACTTGACCCACAAGGTCATATTTTCTAGGAAGTGAAGGAGCTTTTGAAGGTTCAATATTCTTTTCACTCCTTTGCTACTTGAGAGTCAGATTAACCAATGGCCCTTCATAGGAGTCATTCTGAACTTGGTTGAATCCTGTGGTTATACTGTAGCTGTGACAAAATAATAGGTACCTATAACTGAAAGAAATTTACACAGGGTGGGATGATTGAATATGTTCCAAATGTTCTCTGGTGCCCAGGGAGAAAAGCATGCTGCCAACATTGACAAAAAAGAAAGAGATTGAGAAAACCCCTCTGAATTGACTGATTTCTCAGTAGTATTCATTATGGCACTGAAACATCGTGTCAGGAATTTTTAATAGATGATTGAACTATTATCACCCCTTCCTAAATGAATCTTTCTTGACTCAGCGAATATCCCAACAGTCTCTTGGCACTACAATTTGTTCCCTCATTTGAATCCCTTTTTTTGCAAAGCATGGTTCACAGTCCTTTAATGCTTTCTTTTATTTATAAACAAGTCCTCCAGCCTGCTTAGGAAGAAAAAAAGGGATAATTAAAAAATACATAATTACCCAAGGAGTACATTAATTATACTTTAGCATCCCAGCAGGGAGCTCCATCCTAGAGAATTCATTAACTCCTGACCTGAAGAGTTATAATGAAAAAATGTCACAGGGGACAAACTTTTTGAATTATTGATTGGAAGGGGATTTTCTGGACTTTTTAACTTTAATTACATCCTTGAATAGAAAAAGAGAGACAGACAGAATGCAGAGATTTCAAATAGATGAAAGGTAGAAAATGACTCTTTTGAAACCTCCTCCTTATGGAGATGTAGCCATGAAGGCAATATCATTGGTGGTAGTGGAGAGTTGAAAGAGCTAGAGCACTAAACTTGGGGTTGAATAACAACAATTTCCTTCGTGGATCTTTGATAATTCAGTATCCCAATGTGAGCACCATACCATCTGATCAAATAAATTTAAAACATGAGAAAGCGTCTGAGGTAATTAGCTTTGAAGGCTTGGTGATGGCAAGCTGCGACTATAGAATATCAAAGGGACCAGTTCGAAATGACAAGTTCTATCAATAAACTGCTTGTTTGGCTATTTAAGAACATAAGAATGCTATCTTCTGTCAGAACAACAATGCTTTCAACCGTCAGTGTGCTGTTAAATGGTTAACTACTGGTTCTTCCCTTTAAAATGTACAAATGACACACTTTTAAATTTAATCTGAATTTTTACCATTTCCCCCATCACTTTCTTAAGTTGAGGAAATGAAACAATAAGGCCCTGATTTTTAGTGTTTTCTGATTTCTGGGTGTAAATGCTCACCTAGAAAATTTAACAACCAGCTCTCTCCAGTCTGTAAGAATTGGCTCCATATCCCCCTTCTTCTAACCATCAATCTGAGTTCCCTACAAGAATATTGTAGGACAGCTGTGTGTTTGTGTGATGAGAGGAAGAATGGGTTGATTTCTATGGCATTAACCTAAAAAGCTTGTATAGTATATCTTAAACATCATTCACAGATATGTTTGGGAATATCACCTAGTTAAACTTCTTTATATATTTCAGACTATACCAGTTCTTAAGTTCTATATGCTTACTACTATATAATGGGGATATAGACTTTGCCATACTAAATGAACTTCTGCAGAAAGCTGCGACATTTTGTCTTTCTCTTCTTGTGTTTTTAGTGTCTGAGGCAGCTAGGTAGCCGAGTGGCTGGAGTGAAGAACCTTGAATCTAAGTTCAGACATTTACTAGCTGTGTGCCTTCTTAACAAGTCAATTAGCCTCTGTTTTTTTTTTAATTTTAAAATTTAATTTTTTTCCCAATTACATTCAAGGACAATTTTAACATGCTTTTAAAAAATTTTGAGTTTCAAATTCCCTCTCCCTCCCTGCCCTCCTTCTTAAGAAGGTAAGCAATTTCATATAGATTATACATGTACAGTCAGGCAAGACATTTCCATATTAGCCATGTTGTAAATGAGCACACAGACCAAAAACAAGAAAAAAGAAAAAGAAAAAGAAAAAAACCCAAGAAAAATAAAGTGAAAAATAGTATGCTTTGATCTGCATTCAGACTCCATCAGTTCTTTCTCTGGAGCTGGATAGCATTTTTCATCACAAGTCCTTTGGAATTGTCTTAGATTTATTATATTGCTGAGAATAGCTAAGTCATTCACGGTTGGTCACCGTACAATATTGCTGTTACTGTGTACAGTGTTGTCCTGACTTAACCTCTGTTTGCCTCAGTTTCTTCATCTAAAGAATATTGCCTATCTTCCAGGGTTGTTGTGAAAATCAAATGAGATAATAATTATAAAGTGCTTAGTGCATTGCCTGGAACATAGTAAGCACTATATAAATGTTAGCTGTTATTTTTAGATATTATTATTCTTTAGGCTTGTCAAAGCTTAAAGACAGTTTGCCTGGTTAGGCACTAGTTATTGAGTGTGATGGAAACTGAAAGGGCTCAGGGTGAGGGGTGCAAGTGTTTCTTTAGTCTCAGAAAAGGCTTCGGAAATCACCAGCCTTGTTGCAGAGTATAGGGTGTTGTACATGCTAACTCCATCCTGAGACAGGGAAAAAGTGAATGAAATCCGGTCAGTGTAACCCAGAAGGAATAAGGGCTGGGGATCCTCTGTTGAGAAGGGCAAATTCTTATGTCTGCCTAAATTGTCACTTTGTGCACTAATCAGGACAAAGCGGTGAGGGTGGCTGAGAACAGAACTTGTTGCTATTTGTCCTTCATTCTCCATCAGGCGGGTGTAGTCTTGACTTGCAAGTGAATTGGATTTAAGTGAAGCAGAGCTGTGCAGAGGCATCAGCCTCACTCTCTTATCCAGAGTCATTAGAGTCCAGGGGTAAGACATAGATCAAGATGATTGGTAATGGCCCAGGATGCAGTGGGAGACCTTGGCCTTTTTAAGGTCCTTCCTAGGTCTCAGTTTGTCTGAGGCAAGGCCCGGTAATTAAAGGCTAGCTAAGAATTGAGGCAAAAAATGACCTAGTTTGCCTTTACAAAAGAATCAGTCAGGGAGGGAAAGACCCTCAGAGTTTCTGCCAAACGACAGAACTTAGGATGTGTTGAATAGCTTGTTGGTGGGTTTAATGTTGTTATATAAAGGTTAAAGTCCTACTTCAGTGCCTCATCAGGATATGCAGGTGATTTTGGCTGTTGAAAGCTATACCAATAGAGTGATTGCAAACTTTGACAAGTCTTAACAAGCTGGAAAAGCTTCCAATTTGGTCACTAGCCCTAGTGGGTGGACTGTTATGTCAGTCATCTGAGGTATGGCCCAGTTAAGTTTAAACAGCCTCATCATTAGGTTGACTGCAGGGTATAGCAACTTTTGTTGACTGCCTACTAAATCCATCAGGGATGCAATTTACATTAGTGGAGGAAGACTCACTCTAGTGAAACATGAAGTATTGATGTAAGTTAACAATTCAGACCTTTCCTTTATTTGGGTTAAGTATCTTTTTGTGGTCTAGTTACATACATACATACATACATACATACATACATACATACATATACACACACACATATAGCTCTTTAGAGGGGAAAGGGCAGGACAATTGGGGTTAAGTGACTTGCCCAAGGTCACACGACTAGTAAGTGTTAAGTGTCTGAGGCTGGATTTGAACTCAGGTCCTCCTGACTCCAGGGCTGGTGCTCTATTCACTGTGCCACCTAGCCTCCCCTAGTTATATCTTTAATATGATTTAAGAGCATGTCCAAAGAAGGAAGCATGTACCCTTTTCCCCTCCTATTACCTTACCTCCTTGTTTCAGATGGCTAGATAGATAGATGATGACTGATAAAAAATTTATTAAGTACATACTATGTCTAGGCACTATGCTAAGTACTGGAAATACACATTCAAGCAAAAAAAATAGTCTTACTCTTAAGAAGCTTTGAGGTTTATACTATCATCACAAAATATATCATGAAAGTTTTGGTTATACAGAAGGCAGACATCTCGTGTGTCCTAGGACTCCTCTTCAGAATAGCTCTCCTTCCTTCTGAGATCTTGGATTCTCATTTCTGGTCAAGGATCTGAGATGAAGGATACCACTCATCTTCATGCTGTTGCATAAAGAAGCTCACTATTGTCCCAGCAAGGCTACCAGTCTTTTACACATACCTGCTAGACAACCCAAAGTCAGCCCTGTACACAACCTTGACTAAAATGATCCCCTTTATGGTTCCACCAATGATCATGATGGTGACTAAGATCTATATCCCTGTATTGGCATTTACTCAGATGGCCAATGGAGTTAATTATCTTCCATTATTTCCTGGGAAGGATCAGGCAGGGATATGTTTTGCCTGAAGACTTCTAACCAAGTCAGACATAATGGTTTAGTCAGTAATAGGGCCTCAGTGGTGTTTTCATAGTTTACCTTCCTTATTTTTGGGAAACTCATTGAAGCCATTGTCATGGTGATCACCGGTTTTGAGGCTGCATTATAAAATGAAATCTTCTTCCTGCCTTACTATCCTAACTGAGGATAGCTGTTTGCCATTTCCTCCTCCAGTTAATTTCACAGATGAGGAAACTGAGACAAATAGGGTTAAGTGACTTATCCAGGGTCCCACAGCTAGTATGGGTCCGAAGCTTAGAATTGAACTCAGGAAGATGAGTCTTCCTTACTCCAGGTCCAGGAATCTATCCACTATACCTCCTCGCTGCTGAGGTCAAGAGATACTAAGGTAATTTGTACAAGTCAGACATAAATGCCAAAGGCAAAAGACAAACCCCAGTCATTACTAAGGATCCCCTACTCCCCTAAAGGGTATCTAATAACAACAAGGGAAGCTGAGACAATAGTAGTGATTCTAGTAATAGTTTTTTTATTTGTTACCATTTTGATAATTAAAGATTTTTGTCTAGAAACTGTCCCTAAATACCTTGATAAGGTTGAGCGAAGCCTATTGCCCTATCAGATTAATCAATTAATTTATTAAAGCTAATCTTAATTAATAGTGGTCAAATTATTAATAACCTCATTTGTATGTTTCTAGAGGTTTCATTTTCTTGTTTTCTATTTGTTTATAATCTCTGCACCAGCTGTTTCCTTCTCTCTGGAAAAAACATTCTTTTTGAAGTTCTGGAGAGTTCGTCAAAAGCCCACAGCTACTGTCATATATGTCTTCAGGTTGTCATTCATGAGTTGTGGGGGTTTCTTTCTGCTATTTATAAATTAACTATAAAGCATTTTTAAAAAAATGATCAAATAAAGATCACAAAGCATTTTTTGGCTAGAGCAAAAAATTTTTTTTCCATATATACACATATAATATTGAGATCAATGTATCCAACAGTATCCCTGAGATCATCATAATTGAGGAAATCAAGATATAGATAGATTGATTGATTTTGATATCAAGGTCAGTTTCAAGATCAATTCTCAGATAGATTGATATCAAGATCAATACCCATATCTATGTCTGTGCCCTTTGATATAGATATCATTTACATCCACATTACCTATATCTATAACATCTGCATCCACATCATCAATATCTCAATTTATATATGTATATACACATGCATATATTTCCACATGTACATATATTCATGTGTGTTTGCATATAGAGAAATATATGTACATGTATGAGACAGAGAGAGAGAGAGAGAGAGAGACATCCATTTAGCCTTTCTGTCTTTGAACTCCTTGAAGTACTACTGAGTATTCCCAGTAGAGGACTCTCTGGGTCAAAGAGTATAGGCATTTTAGTTATAAAATAACATAATTTCAAATTGTTTTCTAGAAAATGGTTAGACCAATTCATATAAGCTTCATTCACATTATATTAGCATACTATATTCTCTCTGCTCTTCAAGCATTTGTTACGACTGTTGGATTTGAGCATTTCTGTCTTTTGCCATCTTTGCCGATGTAATATGTGTTATTTTATATTTGTGTTTCTTTTATAATTAGTGATTTGGACTTATCTTTTATGTGGTAGTTGATAGTATTTTTTTCCTTTTGAAAACTTTATTCTTATCCTTTGACCACTTTATTTGGTTCTTGGTCTCATATATTTGCATTGTTTCTTGCTTAAATATCAGACTTTTATCAGCAATATTTTATGTAAAGTTTTTTTAATGATAACTTCCTTTTCTTATTCTTGCAGTATTGATTCTTAAAAAATACCCTTTAATCTGATGTATTTAAAATTTTCTATTGCTACCCTGGTTGTCTTAGATTTTTTCCATAGCTGTTATCTATTGATCCTAGCCTGTTCTCAGCTGCTAATTAGTTAAATTGGTAGCAATATTGGTTTGCATGACAATAAATGTCTCATACAGTTCACGCAGCCTGCTTATTCCTAGTTTTGGAGAATAGGAATAAAGTTCTCCTCAGTTCTTAGCTATGCTACCATCTGAGGCAACCCACTTCCCTCTATTTCTGTTCTCTCTCAGATCTGAGATTCTAACCAGTTTGCTGTTCTTGAGCATAAGACATGGTTGTCTCTTCACCCAACTTAGCCTAATTAATTTGCTCAGGAGATTTCTGCCCAGATGACTCAATATTTTACAACCCAATTTTTTTAAAACAGACTATTACCAAATAGATGTTAAACAAAACAAAATCACCAGATACCAGAAAAGCCAAGTCAAACAATCATAATAAACATTTCTTCACATTTGTGTTCAAGGATTTGGTGAATATACCCATCCAGACAGGACCTTAGAGCTAGAAGGGGATTTTAAGACATTCTAGTTTAACTCCTTAATTTTACACAGGGAGACAATGTGACATAGGAGGACTACAGTAGGCTTGAAGCCAGGACAAGCAGTGTGTCCATGGGCACACATTTCTGAACCTCAGTTTCCTCATCTGTGAAACTGAGATAATGAAGAAGTAATTGTGTAACCTTCAAAGTGTTATTGAAATGTAAGTCATTATTATTGTTATATATGAGAAAACTTAGGGATCACAAATGAGGTTAGTCATTGACTGGGGTCTAGAAGCCTGGTTTTCTAACTTCTAGTCTGCTTTTTCCACTACCCCACAATGTCCTTGTATTTAAAAAAAAACTTTTTAAAATAATGAAATAATTTAAAGAGTGGCATGATGCTTTCTTTCTATGGGGATAATAACAGTGCTCATGATGTTGTAGTAAATGCGATTATATACATGTATATATGTATGTATGTATATAAACTTTACAAACCTTAAAGTGTTTTCTATAAGCTCTTGTTCCTAGTTGCCCTTTAGAGATACGAGGGACCCTTAGTAATGACTGGGGTTTGTTTTTTGCCTTTGGCATTTATCTGTCTGACTTGTACAAGTCACTTGAGTATCTCTTGACCTCAGCACCTAGGTGGTTCAGTTGCTGGGCCTGGAGTCAGGAAGACTTATCTTCCTAAGTTCAAGTCTAAGTTTCAGACCATACTGTGTGACCCTGAGTAAGTCACTTAACCCTGCTTGCCTCAGTTTCTTCATCTGTAAAATGAACTGGAGAAGGAAATGGCAAACAATGCTGTAACTTGGCCAGGAAAACCCCAACTGAGGTCACAAAGAGTTGGACATGACTGAAAAACAACAAAGTGAGGCTGATGTTCTTGGTATTACCTGACCAACTGGATTTTTGTGAGGTACAAATGAGATCATGGGGAAAGTGCTTTCTTAGCAGGAGCATCAGCTATTATTACCTATCACACAAGATTGTTGTGAAGACTAAATGGGATAATGTTGAATTAGTGCCCTTCATGGCCGCAGGGCATGATATTTACATGTAGGGTATCTTAAAAACCTTTATAATTCCTAATTCCCCTACTCACTGTGGTTCCACCTCTGCTTGTATTCCAGCCTATATTTATTTTTTCTGTAGTAAATGAGCAAAGACTAGATTTTTGTGTCTAGAGCGAGCTAATCTAACAAGTATTTATTAAATGCCTATTCTATGTCAGGTACTATGCTAGGAGCTAGGGATAAAAATACAAAAAAGAATGAAACAGTACTGGCTTTCAAGGAACTTTATTCAATCATGGTAGACAAAAGATCCATATATAAAAGTATATACAAAATATACAATTTCTAAATGCAAGATATTTGGAGGGGGGGAGAGAGGAGAGTGAGGGTGTGGGCAAATGGGAAAGGTCAGCATATAGATATCAATAGCTTTATCAAAGTAGTCATTTGGACAAAATGGCATGTAAATATAATGGGATACTATTGTGTCATAAGAAATGATGGAGGGAATGGTTTCAGAGAAACCTGGAAAGATTCATATGAATTGATACAGAGTGAAGTGAGCAGAACCAAGAGGACAGTTTATATACTTTAACACCATTGTAAAAACCAATGACTTCGAAAAACATAAGAACTCTGACCAATACAATGACCAATTATGATTCCAGAGGACTAATGATGAAAGATGTGAGGGAACTGGGGGGATTGGAATAGCAAGTGGTAGTAGAGATTGAGTGAACTGCATTGACTCCATCTTGTGACTCAGTTCTGGAGCTAGCTCACCTCCCTTTCTATTCACTTATTGGTCTTTTCCAACTTCTGTCTTGTAAGAAAATTTTATTCAATTGTGAGAAAACTCCTTCTATCAATTTTGGGATCTGACTGGGTTTCTGATCAGCATAACCTAGGTCCTTAGTGAAGGGTCTCCCGATGCTACCGGCCTCCTGGCTTAAAGGTGATGGATGAGACGATAAATAGAATGACACAAATTTTCTTTGCTTGTCTGGGCGTGGTTGTTAGAAGGGTTTGCTTTTCTTTGTCTCCTCTTTTCCTCCATGAAGTGAGAGTGAAAAAAAGAAATACTAGTTAGTTTTAAAAAATTAATTGAAAATTTAAAAATAATGAAGATATAAAGGACTAAGTGGCCAGTTGTTGAAGGTGGACTGTTGTCTACTAAGAGAGGGAAAGGAGACAAGCAATTATTAGGTGTCTACCATGTGCCAATCATGTGTTTTTCACATATCTCATTTGATCTTCACAACATGCAATGTAGATGCTATTCTTATCCTCCCATTTTGCAGTTGAGAGAACTGAGGCAAAGATAAGTGACTTGTCTAGGGTCAAACAGCTAGTAAGTGTTTTGAACTCAGGATTTCCTGACTCCAGGCTCAGTGCTCTATCTACTGTACTACCTAGCTGACTTTAAAATAAAATATTAAAGAAATGAGGTACAGAGGAAATGTGTCCCATCAGGCTTAGGGAATTCAACATGAAACTTCTGAATGCTGCATTATACCCTGAAGACATTTAGTCTAGGAAAGAAAGAGCTCTGGAAAAAAAAAATATAAACTTCTATGGTGTTTGAATGTTGGAATCAGCGAGCACAAAGTGCATGCCAACAGTTTCACACATACAGAGCTTTAGATTTTTCCATACTAATTAATGTGACCATTTTACAAGTTAATTCATAGTATCAAATGCTGAACATGAAGCTGGAAGAGATTTAATATACTAGGGAACTGAGATGGTTTTACTGCCTCAACTCATATCCATTATTTTTATTACATGTAGAAACCTAAACACGAATGAGCTTTATGAGCAAATTAAATTTTACTTGTTTATTTTTTTTAAGTTATCAAGTCAGAGTATGGATATAGAACAGATGCCTCCCCAAGTTCAGATTCACCATTTATTTTATTAACACACAGGAGAATCATGGAGGTTGCTATTTTATCTTTTACTGTACTTGTTTTCCTCCTTCATTCTCTCAAGATGGATGAAAATAATCTTTCTAATATTTTGGCAGATATTGGACAGTGGACAATCACCTGGATATTGCCAGACATTTTATTTTGACCAAACTTCCATAAAGAGTTTTGAATATTTATGGGTTCTCAAATAAAATCAGAAGCAATTTTCATCTACACAATTCTCTCCCAAACCCATCAGGAGAAGATGTGCATGGAGGAACGAAACTTGAGCCCCTTCATTGCTCTTAAAATAACTTCCATGAGCCTGATCCTGTGAGGAGCATTTTTGGAGGACACTGGATAGGATTGGCTGACCTTCACAAAACACACTGGGCAAATTTCCATGATGTCATGCTGCTAGGTTGGGTTTACAGCAGCAAGACCTTGCTGTGTCCTGCCTGCCATCTTCTCGTCCTAGCCATTTCCTTTATTCTAAAGCTGGGTCTCCATGCATTGATAAATATAAAGATTAACTCTATTCCCTACCCTGCCGACTTCCCCTCCTTTCTCCCCAAACCAAACACATATTTTTGTTTTTGTTTATTGGTTCTGTGGTGCTTAAAAATGGGTTTGACAGTTTTTAATCTTCAACTACTCCTGTGGGCTATGTTTAGATGCAGATTAAAGGCATAGATCAGTCTCCACTTCCCATCAAGTCACCTGGCAAATGCCCATAAAAGTAGTTTATTCCTGGCCTCTCTAGTACATTGTATCATCACTACAAAAAGGTATATACAACAAAAAGGCATATACAATATAATCTGAACTAGATCATAACAAAGTCTGTCTGGTCCTTTGGGCCATCTTCATACCCAATAATGATTCTTAGGGCTGCAACATTAAGAGGGGATAGTGTGGTGCTAAGGTAAGAGTATGAACAATACTGGATTTGAAGTCAGGGCACTTGGTGGTTCAAACCCCGGGTCTACTATGTGTTTACCTGTTACAGTTTAGGCAAATAACTCAACCTCTCTGGGATTCAGTTTCCTCATTTGTAAAGCAAGAGAGCTGGGCTAGAAGACTGTTAACATCCATTTCAGTTTTAAATCTATGATCCTAAAATAAGCTATGCCCCAATTTGATTAGAGACTCCATTAATTCTACATGACCTGAAGGGAAGAGGGGAGATGAAAACTTTCTAATAGGGGGTGGCTAGGTGGACAGATAACCTGGGGAAAAAATGAACCAACCAGACAAATAATATGCCACTTGGGTGATAGAAAAATTCAGCTTGAGAGGCAGTTGGGTGCACTTGCATGAAGAATTCTCAAAAATCATCCTCTTCCCTAGTCAGTGTACACTTTTCCTCAACTTAGTCTGTGTCTATGAACTAACAAGAACTGATCTGGCATATTGACCCTCATCCAAACATGTGTAGATTAATTCTGTATAAATTCTATGCTGAGTTTTAAATTTTGTGTTGCATTACTTGGAAAAAATACAGTCCTTTAGTGAAATTTACTCCTCTTCACATAGATATACATTATTTGAAGTTATATCTATCTAAGAGACACTGAAGAAATAAAATATTTTTGCAGTGATGTAATAAAAAGTACAGTAAGTTTTGGCTAGTAACATCATTACTCATGTTTTGTCTTGGAAACACAATGTTGAAAGGCACTTCAAAAGATTTCCATCTTCATTTCCCTGTCTTCCACCACCCAAACTATCTTCGAGACTACAAACTACAAGGAAAGCACATTTTTACCAACGTCTAATAATAATAGTAGCTAGCATTTATAAAGTGTTTTAGGGTTTACAAAATGCTTTGCAAATGTTAACTCATTTAATTTTCACAACAACCTTGTAAAGTAGGTGCTATTGTCATCTTCATTTTATAGATGAAGAAAATGAGATGAGAGAAGTTAAGTGATTTGTCTAGTATCATACAACTAGTAATGTCTGAGGCAGAATCTGTACTCCAAGTATGGCACTCTATGCATTGTGCCATCTAGCTAATTATGCAGTGCTTGGGGGGAAAAAGACAGGCTTCCCAGAAGTAAAGATGATTAAAAAAATACAACCTGTATTTAAGTCACATTGTAGGACTAATGGGTTATTATTTTCTCATATTTATGTTTGGCATGATACAAATATGTGAAAGTTTGGCTTTTGGCTGTCTTGGAAAAACTATCCAGTATCAAAAGGAATGATAATGCCATAAGAAACCATCCTGTTATAGAAGATGCCTGTCACTGAATGATGCAGGCTTTCTCCCAAGTCCATTTTCAGCTCCTACAACACAAATGAGTACTCCACCTCCTTCCCCCACCCCATACATAAAAGTGGATTTGAATTTGCCATCTTGAAGATGGTACATTGATTGAATAGAGAGTCAGGGAGCTTAGGTTTGTTTTCTATTGGTTGGTCATTTCATAAACAGAGAGAAGACACAGCAGAGTGATACTTTTCTACTGGCAACTTGGAGGATCATCGAACTTTTAAAAGTTAAACAAAGGGTATAACTAGAATTACTCCATACCCATGGAATTTATTACTGTTCTCTTAGTGAACTAATCCCACAGAATTGAACATTAAATTGTGCAATTTGTAAAAAGAATGAATATTGAAACAATTTCACAAAGAACATTTTAATCTAGAAATCATTATAGAATTATGAGTTCAGTCTTCAAATGGGCTTTATGAAAGTTGAGTGTCAAATTTTATTGAATATGCATAGACTTTCTAACACAGTGAGTTGAAAATTAACATCCTAGAAGAAATAAAGTCAACTGAATATAATGTTAGGAGCCTTTATTAAGGTCTTGGACTTCTAGAGAGTTTGGAATTAGCTTCTTGATGCTAATTAAAAAAATGATATTTTTGTTTCTTTATGAGGTTATGAGAACTTACATGGCCAAATGTGTACTGCATACTTGTGTACCCTAAGCAGTCATCTTGGGGAGACTATGCATATTGCAATCATGTATAGGCAGCTGGGTGGTACAGTAGATACAGTGGCCTGGAGTCAAGAAGGCCTGAACTCAAATTCGTCCTCAGACACTTACTGTATGACCCTGGGCAAGTCACTTAAATGCCACATCAGTTTCTTTGTCTGTAAAATGGGGATAATAGCAGCCCCTTATAGTTTTATCATGAGAACCAAATTAAATAATATGTGTAAAGCCCTTAGCACAGTGTCTGGTACATAGTAGGCACTTTATAAATGATTATCTCTTTTCTTTATTTCATTGTATATATAGGGACAATATGGCATAAGAGATGGAGAGCTGACCTTGGAGTCAAAAAGACCTGAGGTCAGATTCATTTTCAAGCTGTGTAACACCATAGCCAAGGCTCTTAACCTCCCTGAATCCCAGTTTCCTGAACTCTTAACATGGAGACAATAATACCTCTAACATTTACTTCACAGGGTTGTTGTGTGGCTCACATAAAATAATGTATATTAAAAGTCTCTTTGAGAACTTTAAAATGCTAAATAAATGTTGGCTAATAACATACTGTCATTGCTCAAATTGCTTTGTGGCAATTATCTTCAGAGCCAGATACATAAGAATGATAGTTTTATTGCATTAATAGTCACACCTTAGTTTTGACTACCATTAGCAGCATCATTGGAATAAGTATACAGCTTTCCCAGAGTACTACTTTGAAGAAGAAACACAATCATATTAATGACTCTGTCATGGATTATAAACTCCTTGAGGGCAGGGACTCTCTTTTGCCTCTTTCTATATCCCTGACACTTAGCACAGTACCTAACACATAATCTATGATGAATAAATGCTTTTGCATTGAAATGTTTACTGAACTCCTATTTGGATATTTACATTCTGGAATGTAAATAAATAAATAAAACCACAGAATGTTAGGTAGATAGAATGTTAGATAGTTAGATAGAGCTCAGCCCCATCTCATAAGTGAAAAAAAACCTGAAATCTGGGAAGATAAAAAATGACTTATTCAGTATCACAAAACTAGTTAGTGACAAAGCTAATACCCAGCCCTCCCGACTCCCAGCTCAGCACTCCTTCCATCATAATTGGAAGTCATCAGTTGGAACCAGTCACATGACTGGTTATATGTCTTATTTTGCTTGATTCATGTGTGTTGGTTTGTAAAGAGTTAGGCCATATAATTGGTTGGGTTCATATGAAGAAGATGCAAAGAACTGTGCTCATAATAGGCACATAGTGGACTTTGTTGAATGTATGAACAGTTAAA
This sequence comes from Petaurus breviceps papuanus, assembly GCF_028583685.1. NCBI lineage: Eukaryota > Metazoa > Chordata > Mammalia > Diprotodontia > Petauridae > Petaurus > Petaurus breviceps. The sequence goes on along the minus strand of NW_027186296.1, from coordinate 68,666,690 downwards.
TGTGAGCAGAAATGATACTCAGATATTCCCATTAATTTATGCTCTCATCCAGGTGAGTGATTACTCTCATGCTATAAAGTTTCAGATTTAAATGCTATAGATTAAAGACAGATGCCTGCTGTCTTGTGTGACTTTTGTCCATGTCCTCCTAAGAGTTCACTTTGGGGTGGGGGACAGTCCATCCAAGGTGCCTTCCTTACTTTCTCTTAACATTATTAGCCAAGCAATAGGCTATCCAGTGGTTGTCCCTCACACTTGCCATGTGACAAGTTCATTTTCTCTTTTTTAATCATATAGTTCTTTGATGACTTGCTTTACTCTCCTTCTCCTTGTTTATGTGTCCCAGGCTCATGCCTGCCATGCACCTCTCTGTTGTGCCCTGGAAGAGCCTCGATTTGATCCTTCAAAGATTATAGTGTTCCACTCAATGATGGTGCAAAATTAATGGCTAATATCTTATTTTTTGCTTAGTTTCTACTTACAACACAATATATTTTTTTCCCTAGGAATTAACTCTTGACAAATTATAAAATCTATTTCATATTTTCTTGATACCCTTTATCTCACATTTTGGTAATGAGGTTTGCTCTACTACTCAGTGAAACTACTTTTCTGTTTTCTGGAAATGTTTTTTTGGCAGCTATTACTACACATCAGCAAAGCATACTGATTTAGAGGAAATCTGCAAGGGACTGAAAGTTTTGTAAGAAGTATATACATATATATATATATGTATAAATATATGTACACCAGAATCCTCATATTCATAGGATATAGACACTACAGTATTTTTTTTCTAAAGTAAATAGTGTTCCAAAAGTCTTATTATACTTTTATGCTAATAAAGCTTAAAGACTCTTGGATTGCCCTGTATAATCAGAACTCACCAGCAACCTCAAGGGATTTATAGGTCATTTGGGAAAGAAATCATCCAAGAGCAATACGGATATTGAGATTAAGGGTACGATTCTAAAGGATCTTCTCTGTCAATCACTCACTCACACACACACACACAGAAAGTGGAAATAGCACAAAGCATAAAGTCAGAACACCTAGAATTGAGTCCCATTTACCAGCTGTGTAACTTCTGATAAATCACTTAACCTCTAATGTAGGTTATATAATATAATAATAATATATAATAATATAATGATATATAATAATAATTATAATATATATATATTATCACTTAACCAAAAATGTAGGAGATAATATGTTCCACAACTATAGGAGATAATATCACTCAGGGTTGTTGTGAGGCTCAAATGAGATCATGTATGTGAAAGTACTTGGTACATTATAAAGCATTTTACAGTTGCTTGTTCATGTCCTTCATGGTGTGCACACACTGGTGTGTCTCTGGAGGATGGTGAGCAGGTTAGCTTTATATACCTATATAAGGCAGTAGAAGTAGCAGTTGAAGTAGTAATAACATCTAGCTTTTAAATAGTGTTTTATGTAAATTATCTTGAGTCTCACAACAACACTTTGAAGTCAGTAGGTCAGTTATTATTGTCCTCATTTTACAGAGGAAGAAATTGAGTCTCCTAGGGGATAAGTGATTTGCTCAATGTAACAGTTTTCTCTTGACTACAAGACCCAAACTCTTTCCATAAGACCACATATATATGTATAAAGTTTAAATCTGCAAAGGACTTAAGAGACTCTTTAGTCTGACACCTTCCTCTTTCAGATGAAGAAACTGCAGGAAGAAAAGTTAAGTGACTTTTCCAGGGTCACACAACTTGTAAATATCAGAGGTGCAATTCAAACCTAAGTCTCTCCTAACTTCCCATTCTCTTTCCACTGGACCACATGCAGGTTTCATAGCTTTTAGCTAGATTCAACAACTAGGTAAAGGGTGAAAAAGATAAGATGGATAAGAGCTGGTGGCTACCTCTGAGAAATTTAATATCTAACATACATGTTTTGTACATAAATTTAAAATATGTACACTCAAATCAACTTGTATAAATACTGTTTGACTTGACATACATATTCATACATATATAATTTAAATGTATCATTCTACATGTAATATACATGCAATATACATTGTATTACATGTAATACATGTAATATACAAATATTAAGTTTAGATTGTACTGAGGGGAGGCATGTGTACTAAAATAAATACAATAAACATTTTTGCTAATTTGTCAGCTATGCGGATACCAGTGGTAAGTAATTTATTATTAGTAATACTGCTTGAATGGAGGAAAACAGCTGGATCTCTAATTCAGGAAACTCCACCTGCCCCTGGGTTAGAGTTGGGACAGAATTTAGGTAAGATCAGTGATGCAATCAGGGTGAGTGTATGAATGTCCAGTGGGCCAGTTCTGGGTAAGATTTACTGTGTGTGAGTGAGAGTATAGGAATGAATAGCCCCTTGATGTGCCCATGAGCTTTTCATGGCCTGTTGTACCTTGGTATTCAATTATTTTGTTGTTCTATGTATCTTGGGAGAGGCAGTGAACTAGTCAGGTGTCATGTCTGTGTTCTTTTAGGCATCTGATATCAAATCCTGGGCCTCTCTGGATCCAGATGCAACAATGAGGGAATCTGGGAGATTGAAATGAATCCTAAAGATTTGCATGGTAGTCACATACCTAATCCTCTGACTCAGCCAGAATGTCAGTCAAGCTCTCTGTATATAATTCTCCTCTGTAAAAAGGGGGTTTGATTAAATGATCTTTTGAGGTGTCTTCCAGCTCTAAATCCTATGATCTCTGACCCTACAGAAAGGGTGACAGACTTTGGAATATACTAATAAATACTAAGACAATCTTCCCATTAGCTGGAACCTTCTCCTTTCTTGTTTACTTTGGAGGGAATAGTAGGCGAAACAGTTTCAGAAGTTTTAGGCCATGTTCTTCTGCATGATAGCTTAGCTAAGTAGTGGACTTGCTGAATCCTCATGATGGTCACTCATTGCCCACCAATAGGATTGTCATCCTTTCCAACACAACCAATTTTCCAAGGATGGAAAGAAATGGCACTAACTTTTCTTGAGACTATGAGTTAGCTTTTAAATCCCAGTCTCACACCTTTGCAAATGATTAGGTGTGAGTGGCCTTTATCAATGGGAGACTAGGATTAAGATGGTAGATTGGATTATATTTGAGTAGTCAGTACCACTAATGGAGAATGGAAGTCTCTTTTTGGGGAACTATTGACATTTGATTTGGGGATATATGTAGAATAAAAAGGGGCACTAAAATATTTATATGTTGTTTTCCTAGACCTGTGTTTTATTTATATACGGAGTGCCCAGTGAAGAACTTCCTCTACCCATGTGAGGGCACTTTCCTAGCAACTTATGTACCTGGTATATAACAAGCACTTATTAAATGTTTTATTAAATTAAAATTATCTATTTTATAGCATTGGATAATTTCCTCAGGGCATTGAGAAGTTAAATGACTTATTTGCCCAGGGTCACATAGTCAGTATGTGTCTAAGAGGAGACTTGAACCCAGGTTTTCCTGACTCTAAGGAAGGTCAGTTTTCTATCCACTAAGGTAAAGTAATAATTTATTCATGGAATATATTAATGAGTTTTTATTAACTTCAAGATGTTTGGGGCTGGGAAGAGGCAATACTATTCAGATTTTTAAGACTTAAGTGATGAACTCACAGATCAGTTAAGAGAATGTGTGGAAAATGAGCAGGATTAATAGACCTGAGGGTCCCATCTAACAATGAACTGAAAACAAGGAAGAGGGGCAGGAAGCTATGTCCCATATCTAAGAAGGCACTCAGGAGATGTGGGAGAGAACCATGGAACCAATATACAGGGAACCATTAGAAATCCCAGTCTGCAGAAGTTTCATACCCTTCTTTGTAATGGGGCCTCCCTTCTACCTTTCTCTCAGGTGGTTGAGTTGTGTTGAGTCACCCCAGTCATTTCCTCCATTATTTTTTCTTGCTTTAGGTCTGTCTATCTGATGTGGAGGTTTGATTTTAAAGACCCTGTCCACAAGGATTTATTCTTTAATCTTCCAAATAAGTCTAATACCAGACACTCTTAGTAGGAAGGATGATGGTCAACTGTTTCCCGTCTGTGGACCTCATCCTGGTCATTTTCTGTCCTTTAAGTGACTCTAGACTTAGGTTTCTGCTATTGTGGCTAAATCAGAGGGCTTAGACTTACCCTGGTAATCCTGGTCTTGTTACTGGATATAATGATTGGTCAGATTTTTCATTGATGCATACTTCCTACATCATAGAAATGCATGAGCTGGGCCCCACATCAGAAACATGGGCCTGAGAGTGCCCTGTATCCTGGGGAATGGAAGTTTCTGGCTCTGGCTGACCTCAAGTTGCTATTTCTCCCTTCTCTGCTTTTGATCCACTGATTTCCATATCCCATACAGAATCACTAATAGTAGGTCAGATAACTTGGGGCATTCCACACCTGAAGCACAAGCCATACTATTCCTTATACTTCCATTCCTGTGACATATGACTTTACCAAGTAGCCCCCAGATGAATTGGCTTATGCCTCTTTTTCATGATCATTGAGGACTCTTCTCCCTCAGTTATATTTGAACACTTTTTGGTTATTACTTGTCTGGATGAACACATCCATCAGACTTGTCAAGTTGTCTATCTTAAAGTTTTTCACTAAAGCTATTTTTAAGGATTTTTATTGCAATTAGCTCCTTTTAGCCTCAAATATCCATGAACCAGCTAAACTCTGTTATGTAATCAAAAGAGGTAGAGGTGGTTTAGGAATAAAGAACTAGCTTCAGAGTTAAGATCTGGGATTGGGTTTTGCCTCTGATACATTCTGGCAATGTAATCCTGGGTTCGTCAGTCAACAAGCATTTGTTAAGTGCTTACTAAAGTGCCAGGCACTGGGTTAAGTTCTTAGGATGCAAAGAAAGACAAAAAATAGTCTCTGCCCTCAAGGAGCTGCCATTTTAATGGGAAGACAAGTACAAACTATGAACTGCAGGATGTATACAGGACAAATTTGAGGCTATCTCAGAGGTTATCCTGGGAAAGCCTTCATGAAGAAGGTGGTATTTTAACCTAGATTTAAAGGAGTCCAGGAAAGCCAGGAAGTAGAGATGAGGAGGGATAACATTCCAGGCATGGGAGACAGGTAGTGAAAGTGTATAGTCAGGAGATGGATTGTCTTGTTTGAGGGACAGCAAGCACAGTAAGAAGACCAGTGCCACTGGGTTGTTATACTTCAAGGGGAACAAAGTAAGAAGACTTGGAAAGTAGAAAGGTGATAAGTTATGAAGGATTTTAAAAGCCAAATAGAATTTACATTTGATACTGGAGGGAATAGGGAGCCCCTGGAGTTTGTTGATTTGGTTGAGGGTGGGGTGAGGTGTGATGTGGTCAGACCTGAACTTTTGGGAAATCACTTTAATAGGTGGGTGGAGGATGGTGACAGGAGTGATCTGAGGCAGGGATACTAACCAGCAGCCTATTAATAGTCCAAGTGTGAGGCAATGGGGCCAGCTGCAGGGTGGTGGCTGTGTTAGAGGAAAAAGAGGCCATGTGTTAGAGATTATGTGAAGGTAGAACTGGCAAGGCTTGGCAGCAGATTGGATCTGGATGGTGAAAGAGGGAAGAGTTGAGGATGACACCAATGCTGTGAGCCAGCATGACTAGGAAGATGGCAGTGACCCCTAAAACAATATGGAAGCTGGAAGAGGAAGAGCTTGGGGAGGGGGAGAATGAGTCCATTTTAGGATGTCATATGGTTCAAGATGTCCAATGGGCAGGGGGAGATGGGAGATGTGAGGTGATGTCAGGACAGGCTGAATAAATAGATCCGAGCAAGTTGCTTACCCTCTGAGTGCTGTAAGCAGCGCTCTAAGATGATAAATTGTAGAGTGAGTGCATATCTGCTTCTGAGGAGGGAGTTTCCTCACTGTGAGTTCCTTAACACTCATGAAATGCCAGACGTAGTGTTTAGTAATAACAATAAATAACATTATATAGTGTCTACTATGTTCCAGGCACTGTGCTAAGTGCTTTACAAGTATTATCTCATTTGATCCTCACAACAACCTTGGGAGGTAGCTGCTATTATTATCCCCATTTTGCAGGTGAGGAAACTGAGTCAAATAGAGGTTAATTGACTTTCCTACAATCACAAATCCAGTCTGAAGCTGGATTTGAATCCATATCTTTCTTCTTGACTCCAGGGCCTGTACTCTATCCACAGCACCATTAATAGAACTTCTTGCTGATCCCTGCTTGATACTCTTCATAGATGCTGTAGCATCTTGTGTTCCTTCTAGGTACCCCATCTTCAACTGAAATTCTGCTTCAGAGTTCTGGTACTTCCCTAGCAACAGGCTCTGTTCTACTAAAGGTACCATCAGTGAAATACATCCCCCTCAGCTCCCTAATCACAAAAGCTGCCCTCCCCTGATTAGATGAAAATATTCAGGCTTGTGTTCTAAATATGACTAAACTTCTTATCTCTAGAAAATGTGGGGTCTCCTCTTCTTTCCCATGAAAAATATGGGGAGGAATTTGATGAGTGTCTCCTGTAGAGTGCCTGTCATCTCTGTTGTTGTTTGTCCTTCATTCTTGAAGTCATGAAAATGCCATGACTTGTAAGTAAATGGGCTTTAAGTGAGGCAGGGCTGAGCAAAGTCACCAGCCTCACTTTCTCCTCTGGAACCATCTGGGTCCAGTGGCCAGATATAGGTCAGGATGATTGGATGCAGTGGGAGACCTTGGTCTTTTTCAGCACTAGGTCTCAGTATGACTGAGCACCTGGCATAGGGAATGAGGGAAAGCAGGGTGCTAGACTGTTGAACCAAGTATATAGCTGTAAATTCCTGGGACTGCTGCAGCTGTTCTAGGTCAGTCAGCCAACATGCATTATTAAGCATTTATTATATGCCAGGTCCTGGACTAATGCTGGGGATATAAAGACAAAATCTGTTCCTGCCGTCTTGGGGCTTAAAGTCTAATAGAGGAGATGACATGTAATGTGTATAGGCATATAAGGATACATACAGGGCAAACAGAAGGCAATCTTAGCGGGGAAAGCACTAACAACCATAGGGACAAGAAAGGCCTCTTGCAGATGCTAAGACCTGAACAGAGTCTTAGAGGAATATGCAGGGAAACTAAAACGCGGACATAAAGAGGGCAAGTCCATCCAAGGAGATGGGATGGAAGGGAAATAATGACACTTGCAAAGAGTTTAAAGTCTGTTACCCCATTTGGTCATAGCAAAAACCTGTTGGAGTTGATACTAAAGCTATTATCAACATTTTACATAAGAGTAAATGGAGGCACAGAGAGATTTCCATTTAACTTGGCCAAGGTCACATGGCTGTTAATGTCAGAAGCAGCATCTAAATCCATCTTCCTCTATCTGGGGCCGGCATTCTTTCCAACTCACCACATTGTTGCCTATGTCTGAGCTGACTATTAGGTTGCATAATGGTTCTGTTTCTTGTCCCTGCTTTCTCCCTCCCCTTCAGAAATTGAGACCTGGAAGCAAATTCTTCCGTGTCCCCAATTTGGTTATTACTATGCTCAGAACCTGATCTCCTATGTCTTGCTGTTGTTCACCCCGACTATCATCTTCTTGAGGGAAGAGATTATTTAGTTTTTGTCTTTGTCTCCCTAGAGTGCTTAGCACAGTGCCTGGGACATAATAGGTGTTTAATAAATGCTTGTTGAAATGAATCAGACTGTATATCCTACCAATAGGCACACACCTTCAGACAACATAATTACTGTGTGTGTTGATTGTTCTTCATTCTCAGAGAGGATCAAAATGACCCCACTATGTTAGAGTCAAGTTACAGTGCAGCTGACTGTAGCTGATCAGAGGCACAAATAATCCATGTGAATATTTGGGGTGGATTCTCTAAATTTGTGCATCCCACTTTGCTTTTGAGCCACTTCAATTCTGCTTTGTTCATAGAGTACAGCACCTTCTCTGATGAGGGCATGCCATGCTGGGTGGTCTTGTGCCAGTTTCCTCAATGTCATACAGTCAATCCCGAAGTTCTTAAGAGAGATCTTGAGAATGCCCTTGTATCGCTTTTTCTGACCACCATGTGAGTGCTTGCCCTGTGTGAGTTCTCCATAAAATAATCTTTTAGGCAAGTGCACATTTGTCACTTGAACAATGTAGAGGAGAAGGAGATACATAGCAAACTCCATCATAGAACCTTGGCTGCCACCCTTCACATGCCTTGCTATGGTGATGAGGCCTCTTGGCTGCCATATTCATTCATTAGCTCTCATAGCTCTTGTGCCAAAATGCATATTTACTGGAATCACCTTTAGCACTAGTGTTTCCTTTCATCCTGCTACACTAACAAGACCCAGGCCAGGTTCCAGCCACCCCAAAGGCACACAACAGCCTCTTACCATTGATACTTTCCCATAGATTTATAATGAGCCACCTCAATCCTTTTTGCAGCTGTCCTTGTAAGGACAGGAGGTGGAAGGGAAAAATCTTCCTGTCTAACACAGGTAGTGCCTTTGTCTTCCCTTCTCAATTTAGCAACATCTGAATATTCTGACAACCTGCATGTAGAACTTGGGCAGTACAACAAACCTTGAACTAATCTTAGGAACTGATAATAGCAGAAGAAGTGGTACAGTGTGGATGCTCTCTTGCTGGAGCCAAGAGACTAGGCCTGAATTGACTACATGCATCTGCTTGTAAGACGACCCATCCTGGACCTCCAGTAAACTTTTTGGGACCTTTCAATGTATCCAGTGTTTAAATTTGGTGACACATTAAATAAAATCACTCATTGTTATGTTTCCTGTTCATCTGATATTGCAAATATCCTGCCTAAAACTTATACATCTCCAGTATTACCAAAACAATTGCAAGGATGGCCACTTCCTTTTATAGAATTATAATATGATATATCAATAATATCAATATATCAATCAATTACGATAATTATGCTAGATAATATACTTAATATAATCACATACTAGTATGATGTAATTATCTAATATGATTATATAATTATACATAATTAATTATAATAGAAAATATATAATTATATATCAGGATATTATTATATTTTTCTGATTATAGTAAGAATAACAGGTATAAGACATTCCAGATTGTAAATAATGGAAAAGGTACTAATACTACAGAATAAGTCTATAATCACTCTTCCACATGATAGCTTTTCAAGTACTTGCTATCAGATCCTATGAATCTGCTCATCTCTGTGTCATATATTCTTAGTTCTTTCAACCAGTTTTTCTATGGAATGGACTGAAGGCCCCTTCTCCTCCTCCTCTGGATACTATAGATTAAGAAGGCTATTATTGATAAGGACCCAGAACTGCCCACAATATCACAGAAGGGGTATGACCAAGGCAGAGAAGAACAGGATTATTACTTTCTTGGTCTTGAACACTATTTCTCTCTTAAGGCAATCTGAGTTCACATTAGTTTTTTTTTTTAGCTGTCAATTCATATTGAAATTGCACAGTAAACTCCCTCAGTACTTTTTCAAACTTCTGTCTAACCCTATTTTCTCCCTTATCTGGTCCTTATGTAACTGATTGTTTGAACCTGAGTTTAAGACTTAATAGTTATCACTATTAAATTTCATCTTATTTGATTTATCCCAGTACTCAAGTTCATCAAGAACCTTACTGTCACCCAGGTTATCTCTCCTAGCTCTATAATCTGCAAATTTGATAAGCCTGCCATCAATACCTTCAATACAAAATAATTGATAAAATTGTCAAATAGCCCAGAACACATAGATCCCTGGAGCATTCTACTGGAGACCTCCTTCCAAGGTGACATTGAATCATTATAAAATACACTTTGAGTCTGATTAGTCAGTTCTGAATCCATTTAATTGAAGGATCAAATATCCCACACCTTATTATTTTTTTCCACAAGAAGAAATACTTATCAAACACTTTCTTAATTTAATCAAACATCATTGCAAATAAAGAAACAAAAGATAATCTTATGCACATGAAATAAGCTCTCTGATAAGTGGGGGAGAGTGCACATACAGAGAACATGTTACTGGGCAACATAAGTGGAAAGTACTCATAGAAAACAAATGTGACCAGAGGACATTCATGGAAGGCAAACACATCAAGAACTGATGTGTGAAGGGTACACCTGTCAGGGATTGATGTGACCAAAGTATTCATACCTTCAGAGTTAGGACAATGTTGCAGTTGCTGAGGTCCTCTGGTAATGTCATCAGGTTGCTTTTTGCTAGGCTTTGTTTATGATCAAGGACTATAAGCTAATACACCCAGATAGTTTGCAAAAAGGTTGCAAGATGTTCTTGGTTAAGATTCAGTCTCTTCTTTTCACTTCCCGTACCTGGTGCTAATTCAAAGTCCCTGGTCCCAGGCAACTATGTGACTTAAGGATAAGAAATTATTATCACTCCTATCAAATCCTTATCACTCCTATCATATCCTGTGTTCCCAAAAGGTATTTTGATAAAACACTCAGAAAAGTTATACATTGATAGGTGCAATTCTGGGGATGGGGGTCCTTTGATAAAACACTCAGAAAAGTTATACATTGATAGGTGCAATTCTGGGGATGAGAGAGTGGGGGTCCTTGCCCACAGGGAGGCACCCACAACAATAAAAACAGCCTAAAGTGGAATCAACAATTTATCCAGTCTGAATAACAATACCTTCTTCTTAGTGTGGGTTATACATGGAAATTACCAAAAAGTGGGCATTTAGCCCTTCTTCACCAGGTCTCTGTGACTAAGTTCTGCACGTACACTTTAATTATTAATATCATGGGGCCCAGTTACCTTCTTAGGGCCCAACCTCTGGGCAGAATAACTAATGCCTAAAACAATAGGTAAGGTTTAACAGAACTTGCAGTGACTTGCCTATAGTGGTCTGGTGTTCCATTTTGCTCCCTTCTGTGTTTGTTCTATATGGCTTCCTCTGTTGACTCCATGGCATAGGCATTCAGGAATTCATCTAGCCAAGTTGTGTTTTCCCAGGCATCTCCTTGTGGGCCTTGTTGTTAGGTCCTCTGCTACTCAAGAACTCAGCCTGTATCAATAGAGTATCTTGAGTGATGAGCATGAACCCAACAAACTTGGCCTGGAGCTGCTTATCTGATTCTGTGATAAAACAGTCCCGCATCCCAAGACCACATGCCTTATTTTGGGCATAAGGAAACGATACCTGTGAGTCCTGGAGGAGCTGGCAGCATCCTTCAATCACATGCACTTATTAATAGGTTACTGTGTCTCAAGCACTGTGCTAGGTGCTAGGGACACACACACACACACACACACACACACACACACACCCTGACACTCAAAGAACCTTGTTGCTCCTGTTGTTCAGCTGTCCATGGGATTTTCTTGGCAAAGATCCTTCAGTGGTTTGCCATTTCTTTCTCCAGTGCCATATGGAGGTTAAGTGACTTGTCCAAGGTTACACAGATAGGAAGTTTCTGAGACTGGATTTGAATTCAAATCTTCCTGATTCTCAGCCCAGCACTCTGACCCCTCAAAGAGCATACACTCTTATTGATGGAGACAGTATGTGTATATGTAAGCAGATGCTGAAGAGTATAAAATAAACACAAGGGAGTTAAATATAAAATAGGGAGGGAGGAGACTAAAAGATGGGAGAATCAGGAAAGTCTTCCTCTGAAAGGTAGGATTTGACTTGAATCTTGAAGGAAGAAATGTGGGGTCAAGTTTCTGGCAAATACTGGGTATGTCAACCCTGGCCAAGTCACTAACCTATCAGTGCCCAAGGGAGTTTGCTAAGACAATAAATTTCAAAGAAGGTTCCCAAAAGCATCGACAGAGGAAATTTCCTCTCTAGGAATTATTGATACCGATGAAATCACAGAGCTCCTTTTTTTTTTAATGGGGGTGGGGAGGGAGGAAGGGGGGGAAGGGAAGGAGAAGAAGAGAGAAAGAGAGAGGGAGAGAGAGATGAGAGATTCTATGAGATAAAGGTCAGATAGGTGTACATTCCAGGAACAGAGTTTGGCTAATGTGAAGTACAGCCCTTCTCACTCTCTACTCACTATATTATTCTATTTTCTCTATTCTCTTTTCTCTCTGTCCTTCCTCTCTCCCCTCTTGCTCTGCTTTTCTTCTTTCTTCTTTCTTTTTCCCCTTTTCCTCTTTCCTCTGCCAGTGACACCCATTGACATTGCTCTCAACTAGGACAAATAGATTGAACTCTGATTTAAAGAGTTTCTTCCCTCCTGATTTGTACTTTCCGTGTGAAAATGTCTTTTAGGGGTTTTTTCAATACGGTATCATGCCTTAACTGCCACTTTGTGGTCTCTTTTCTTAAACCAGAGAGTTCAAATACTGGCTTCTTTTCTAGCCTGTCCAATATTTCATCATTTCTGTGCCCATATCTCCACAATCTCCAGTTCTACAAATTTCTAAAATTTCAAAGATTTCTGAACTATTGGAATGCTTGGAAGTCCTCTATTTCATTAAAGATCCATTTCTTCCTATTAGATTAAACTGATTTTTGCTGAATAACTTATTCTTTGTAACCCTATTTCTTTGCTTTCTAGAATATCACATTTCATGCTGTCTACTCTTTCATATAAATCTTGTGTGAGCCTGATTGTCCCTTTGGTATTTGAATTCTTTCTTTCTTGCTGTTTGCATTATTTTTTCTTTGATGTAGAAGCTTTGGATTTTAGTATAACGTTCCTGAGATTTTTTATTTTCAGAAGGTCACCTTTCAGAAGGTGACTGAACCAATTCTTTCTATTTTCACTTTGCCCTCTGGTTCTAAAAAATCTATGTAGTTTTCTTTTATGGTTTCTTGAATTATGATGCCTAAGCTTTTTTTGGGGGGGGAGGGGGAAATGAGGAGGAATAATGGATTTCAAGTAATACAGTGGTTTTTAACTTATCTCTCCTTGGTATGTTTTACAGGTCAGTTGTTTTTGCTATGAGATATCTTACATTTTCTTTGTTTTTTTTTCCAGGCTTTTGAATTTGTTTTTGATATTTATTGTCTCATGGAGTTATCATTTTCTGTTTGGTTTGTTCTAATTTCTAGGGAATTCATTTCTTGGGTAAGTATTTGTACCAAGTTAGTGTCAAGCTATTGATTTTCTTTCCAGTTCTTTCTTCTATAACTCTTATTTCTTTATATGTTTTTTTTCTTTCATGATCTAATTTGATTTTTAAAATAATTTTTGTTTCTTTTAAAATTTGCTTGCTCTCTTCCCAGAATTTTAGTTAAACTGCTTCCCAAGTTGGGTTTTTCTTTGGGTTTCTGCTTATAGATTTTTGGAATTATTTTTTTCTTCTGGGCATCCCTTTCACCACTGAATCTATGGTGGGATTCTTTCTGCGTTTGCTCATTCTTCCAGTCTACTTCCTGACTTTAAACTTTATGTTAGGGCCGTGCTCTGCACATGTCTGGGGTGAATATCTGGGCTTAATCTGTGTCCCTTGGGATCCTCTTGCTACTTTCTTGTAGTATTGAGTGTGTTTATTCAGAATCTCTAGTATTTCTTAGGCTGAGACCTGCAAGCTTTCAGTACCTACAAAGTGGTCTATTGCAGGGAAAAATCTAATTTTTGCCTCCTTTCCCCTTTCCCCCTTTGTTTGAACTGTGTATTTTGATTTAGATCTAAGCCAGTGGTATCAAACTCAAATAGAAACAGGGGCCACTCAACCATATATAAGGATCCTGGTGGACTGCATGTTGACAGTTTTAAAATATAAAATTATTTATGCTTTATTGTATTTTTATCGATTTTGCTAAGCATTTCCCAATTACACTTTGATCTGCTTTGGGCTATACTCACGAGTGTTGCCTATTGTGTGTTTGATACTTCTGGTCTAAACAACACATCCCTGGACCTGCCCCATTTGAATTTCCAGTATATTTCTGCAGGACTCAGCTACCATCAGACACCTCTAATGCTTTACTTGTTCAGAGAGACAGAACTTCCCATTGGTCTGAGATTCTTGTCCTGCTTATTCTTCTGAAGGTTTCATATTGGGCTGGATACTGGAACTGAGATCCTGTTCTGCTTCTGAGGTCAGAGCCACAGAGTTGCTGATTGCTTCTGAATTTATGTCTTGCTTAGTACACACCCTAGGGATGAAGCCACTCTTCCTTCTGGAGTGCTGTCCCTAGGTGTAGTGCAGGTGCCTTCTTCAGTCTATCTTGGATCTGTGACCCAGAAGTAGGTAATGAATTACAGACATTACAAGTAGCTCCTGTTCCTACATCCTACATGAAGTCAAGACCCTCCTACTTGGGTATGGAACCTCATCTTACCCTGGTTTCTTGCACAACTTCAGTTCTCAGTTCTTACCTACTGGAATGTTCTACCTGCATGCTACTAGCTCGACCTAGTTCTCAGTGTCCACAGACTTCTTTTTTCCTATGTTGACTTGGATTGGAAATATGACTATGATTTTTTTTCCCCTTGGATTTCATAATCAGTTGTGGCCTGATTTTCTAGATCTTTGTGGAGACATTGTACTGGGGAGTTTGGCTATACTTCTTCCTGTTGTGGCAACATTTTGGTTCTGCCTCAATCCCTTTATTTTACAAATGATGAAACTAAGCCCCATTGAGGCAAAGTGACTTGCTTGAGCTTGCAGTTAATAATAAACAGAGGAAGAATATGAATCCATATGCTATGACTCCAAATGGATATACCTTCCATTCTACCATGCTACCCCCCTAGGTTTTTTTTCCTTATTTCTAGTAGTATAATAAAAACGCCTATTATATATCTTTAGCTGGCTATTGCATTTGAATATATCACTTGAATTTGATTTGGCCTGACTGCCTGATGAAAAGAGCAAGTGATGAGAAGCTGGTAGTCCTGCTATAGCTTTTAAAGTCATTGTATCCTTTCTCTCTGTTCCTCCATTATACTTTCACAAAGATATCCTTTTTTTTGGGGGGGGGTCTTTCCCCACCCCCAGGCCTTGCTGTTTTTGAATCAGACTTTTGCACCTTCTAATAATAAGGAACAAAGGAGCCTGCTTATAAAAAGAAGAGATTACCATTTAGCTTCTTTGTGTGTGTATATGTGTGTTTTTTCTGGCCTAATTAACACCTAAGGGAAAATGCTTCCTTTTAAAGTTTGGTCATCTTCAGGGCTTGGAAAAAGTTGGATTTCTCTATCTATCTTGCACAGTGTAATCCCTACTGTAGGAACCAACCTGGAGGAGAGTATTATTTTCTCCTTTTTTTTTCTCCCAGTTGATTTCATTAGGGAGCTGGTAAAACTTTCCATTGCTTGTATTTAAATGGCAAGAGAATTGCATCTTGGTTCTAAGTTTGCTTTTCAGCATCCATGGCATGTTTAGGGCTAGGAGATGAACTGTTTTCTTATAATTAGCCTCTTCTTTTCCTCTGTCTGCCCCTTACTGACTGTGACACAATTCCTAACATAGGGAAGGACCTAAAGAGTTTATTAAAACATTGCCATATATTTAATCTCTAGAAACTCAAGCACAACCCTTATTGCCTCTACTAGCATAGGACTTTTAATGTGGAAATTAATATTTAGGCTCATGGGATCTGGATGGCTAGGTGGCTCATTGGATGGAGTGGTAGGCCTAGAGTCAGGAAGATTTGAGTTCAAACCTGGCCTTAGACACTTACTAGCTATGTGACCCTAGGTAAGTCACTTAACTCTACTTGCCTTAGTTTCCTCATCTGTAAAATGAGCTGGAGAAGGAAATGGCAAGATACTCAAGTAGCTTTGCTGAGAGAACCCCAAAGAGGGTCACAGTGAGTCAGAGAAAACTAAAAAAAAACTGACTAAACTATAATAATCATGAGATCTAGGTCTGGAAGAGGCCTAAAGATAATTTTCTACTTAGTCCAATAAGCAGACCCTTATTAAGCTCTTATGTCATATTATGTTTTGTTTTGTTTTTTGTCTCTTAGTCTTTTTATCTTGGGACATTACTTTGGGGCATACCATATAAAATGTAATATGTCATGTTATGTTTTTTTTTGTCTCTTTGTTACTTTGGGGCATACCATATAAAATCCTAACACCCTGAAACATACTTAAAGTAAATCCCCACACAGTGTACAATCTTTAAAAAAAAGTTTATTTTTTTATTACTGAAACTTAAATACACAACAAGAAAAGAAAAAGAAACATTATAAGCTTAAATATTGAAACTTAAACATAAAATTTTAAAAAGTATGTCATATGTACAGCAGAACATAAGAGAGGATTCAAAATATATAGCAATAACACAACATACAATCTTAAAAACAATTATGGAGAGGTGGCTCAGTGAATAGAGCACTGGACCTGGAGTCAGGAGAACCTGAGTTCAAATATGGCCTCAGACACTTCACACAAAAAAACTAGCTGTGTGACCTTGGGCAAGTCACTTAACCCCAACTGCCCTCCAAAAAGCAAAAAAACAAAAAACCAACCAATTATGGAAAACAGCTTAAAAGAGTATATGCAACTGATATGTTGGATCTTTTACTTGAAGATTTTTCTATTTGCTAAAAGGACAGATAAATGTATTGTATGGTAGGAATACTATTGTTGATCTGAATCCCTCTTGTTTTCTATATGAGGAAACTGAGACAGACTCAGAATTTTAACCCAAGTTCTCTGAACTCAAAATGAGTACTCTTTCCTGTGTGCCATGGTATCTCTGAGGTCAGTTTTCAAAGATTCATGGAATATTAGTGTTGAAAGGAGCCTTGGAAATCATTCAGAACCTGAATGGTATAGATGGGAAACTCAGGGCCAGACAAATGAAATCACTCATCAAAAGTTAGGTTATTAATGTTAGAGAAAGGACTAGAACACAGCAATTCCAGGTCTCTAACTCCAGTTCTCTTGGTAATTTATTTATCCCATGACTCTTTACTAGAGCTCTGGACTCACACAGATTGGGTTTAGTCTTATGGAAACTCAAACTCTAGGACAGGGCTGTAAGTATGGAGCAGCTTTATTGGTCTATGGAAGACGGGGTGTTCACTGGAGAGGGAAAGGGTCTTGTCTTGATTGTTCATGGATCTGTATGTAAGCCCTTTGAATTTTTATGTTAAATTAAATAAAACCTCTCCTTTATTCTGTTCTATTTTATCCTGCTTGGGAGCTGAGGACCCTTTCCTTTCTGGGAGATACTTAGATATGAGCCATATATTCTGATATTCTTAGAGGAAACTCTAGATAGAGGTACAAACCATTATAACAGATTCATTAGTTAAGCAATTCTGTTCCATTACCCTCCCCTTCAGAGTGTTCCTCACTCCAGACAATGGACTAAATCACATCAAATCAAGTAAAGTCTGTACCAAGCTCGGTTCTAGGCTCCAGAAAACAAATACAAGCCAGAGAAAAGACTGTCTCTGTCCTCAAGAATTCTAATGGGGGAAGATAACATATAAAAGGAAGTTGAAAAGGGGGTGGTGTGGGTAGGGCAAGGTACCTACCTTGGGGGTATGAAGTAAGACTGGGTGCCCACCTTAAATAGAGAGTCTGAGAAGAGTCATCCAGTCAGAGGAATGGGTCACAGGGGCTGAGGGTACTTACCAGGTATAAATTCCAGGGCTGAAATGTTGATCTCCTTGGGTAAGGAATTTTCTGGGGCATGATGAAGGAGTTCAGATTACACTGAGTGAGGTCACCCCCTTAGCACTTACACACTATCTTTTCTTATCTATTCATTAAATTCTATTACTTTTTTATATTCAACAAATGTTTATTAAACACCTCCTATGTGCTAAGCTCTGGAGATATAAAGACAAAAGAAAAAACTTTACTGTCCTCAAGGGAGGGATTCTATTGGGATAATAAAGTCTATACCAAAATAAATAAATGCAAATATATGCAAAGTAATAAAAAAGTAATTTGGGTGGTGGGTTGGGATGTTGGAGGGAAGGGGAAAAAGAGGTTGCTAAGGAAAGGCCTCCAGGAGGAAGTGATACCTAAGCTGAGTCTTTAAGGGGCTTAAGTACTCTAAGAGGTAGAAGTGATATGGGGGAAGCATTCCAGGCACTGGGGACAGACTGGGCAGAAACAAACATGCTGAGAGCGGAATGGCTTTTTTTTTAAAGAGTTATTAGCAAGTAGGCTTGTTTGGCTACCAGAAAGTATACCGGAAGAGGAGGAATATGAAATCCTGTAAGAAAGACATTTTGGAGCCAGGCTTTTCTTGTGTCAATAAGGAGACACAAGATTTCTTGGGCAGGAAAAACAATAATGCTCCACTGCTCAAGAAACATACTGTAACCTCATTGGTTATTTCTTGGCAAATTCCATTTCCTTCTCCAACTCATTTTACAGATGAGGAAACTGAAGCAAAAAGGGTTAAACGACTTGTCCAGGGTCATACTGGATTGGAACTCATGAAGATGAGTCTTCCTGATTCCAAGTCCAGTGCTCTATCCACTGTACCCCCTGGCTACCCAAGAGGTATGTTTTAGGAATAGCAATTTGGTAGTTCTGTGGAGGATAGGTTGGAGATGGGGAGGGACTAAAAATACAGAGGCCAGTGAGAAGGCTATTGCAGTAGATCAGGTAAGAGAATTATGTGTGCCATTATGCTAAACTTAAACTAAAGTAATAGCTGTTGAATGAAGACAAGGAAGTAGACACAAAGAGATTTTAGGCAGATAGAAGCAACGTAATTTGGCAATAGATTGGACATAGAGAGTTAGGGAAACTGAAGAATCAAGGAGGATTGGAGGGGTGCTGTTGCTTTTGAAAAATTAGGAATTTAGGAAGAAGGGTAGGCTTTTGGAAGAAAGATGGTTCCATTATGGACATTATGAATTTGAGATAGTGTAGTGGAAACCACACTAGCATACCCAAGACGGGTGCTAGCACAGGTTCTTAGATCTGCTTTACTAGAAAGATAACTGTTTAAGGTGTCGAGTCTTTTTTTAGGGGCAGCTAGGTGGCACAGTGAATAGAGCACTGGCCCTGAAGTCAGGAGGACCTCAGTTCAAATCTGGCCTCAGACACTTAACACAAAAACTAGCCGTGTGACATTGGGCAAGTCACTTGACCCCAAATTGCCCTCCAAAAAAAAAAGTCTTTTTAAAATTACATTCACTAGTTCAGGGGGAAAGTCAGCACACGGAACTTCAGAGAAAATACAAACAGAGAAAATACAAGCAGAGAAATAAAGACCAACAGATAGGGCTCTGACTGCCTGAATCAACTATATACTTTACATACATCCCTAGGTCAAAAGAGCCTTTACATCTGAGCAGTTGGAGAGCTCTGAACATGCTCAGAATCTTGACCAGGGAATCACAAGATCCTTCTCATAAGCAAACCCCCAAAGCAAAATGCCAACTCAGAGTATACACAGACTTCTCAGAGCCAGAAGGCTGAATCACAACCCTCATGACTGAATGTCGAATAAGAAATTAGCTAAAGGTGTGAAAGCCTTCCTAAAAAGCAAGCCTCTCCTAAGCAAGCTTCCCTTAGTGGGCTCCATGTGAGGCCTATTAATGGGCAGGGAAGATCTTACATCCCATTAATGTTACAGATGGCTATGAGATACGCAAATAGAAATGTCCTACAGACAGTGTATGGTGATGAAGGACTAAAGCTTAGGGGAAAGATGAAGGCTGGACATATAGGTTTGGGAATCATCTGCCTATACATGATCATTACATTTATGATAATTGATGAGATCACCAAAGGAAAGTGTATCAAGAGAAAGGTAAGGAGGGCCAAGGATGAAGGGCTGGGTCATTCTCACACATAGGGTAGGGCATATGATTTAAGAATATTTGGGTGAAAAGGAGATGAATTGGTTAGTGGTCCAGGCATGTTTTTTCTTCATTAAAATGAGTGGAAATAGGATTTTTAAAAATAATGGCTTTTGACCTTGTGGACAGTTTTCTCAGAGCAAATTTTGCCCATTCAGCAAGAGATAGATGTATGTTCTATAAAAGTTACAGTAGTGGAAATAACAACTGGGTGACTTGGTAGGTGTAGAGTCTATAGAAATCTGGATGAGAACCCAGGTGGGCTATGGAGACTCTGAACCTGGCTATTAGATTCCTTGTGGAAGATGTGCCCTCAAAGGGAGGAGTTAAGGAACTAAAGAGCTACAAGAACCACCCTACACCTAATGTTTCTTTGATAGCCCAAATAAACTTCACTCATTTGCCTGAGAAACATAAAGTGAGAGCCCCTGGTTGGTGTTTCATGAGGCCTAGCCACAGTGAGTGCAGTGAGTCCGACAGCTTTTCATACCTGACCCCTCCTTGGAGACCCAGGCAGGCAGGCATTTGTGCAAATGAACAGTCTAGAGGAAGAACTATTTGAGGAGCAAAGAAAGCATGCCAGATTTCTGTCATTTTTTCAATAATGGCACACAACCAAACAAAGCTGGGCTTTAGTGAAATTCAGTGGAGGAACGTTTTCATGAATTACTCAGCAGGACCCAGGATGACTATTTTCCCAACAGTCTCTCTGGGCTATATTGTACTTGCTGAAAGCAACGCTGGAACAATGCCAAGTCAATGGAGAAAAAGTGAAGTAATGGGCTATATTCAAAGCATAGTTTTCTATTCTATTCCATTGGGAGTGGGATTGTTAGACTTTTCATGACATATAGAAAAGGGGACTGAGAAGGAGCTTTTTCTTACTTTTTTTAAACCTTGTTAATCACTGGCACACTATAGTACCTGCTCTGCTAATCAGTACTTTTTCCCACATACATGTCCATCCATTCTGAGATTCTCAACTCATATCTACTCTTTGGATTTTTTTTTAAAGCAACGGGGTTAAGTAACTTGCTCAAGGTTACATGGCCAGTTATTTCTGGGTGTGGTGCTAAGTATCTGAGCCCAGATTCGATCCCCAGGTCATCCCGACACTGAAGCCGGTGCTCTTACTCTCTGTGCTACCTGGCCGCCCCTTACTCTTTGTATTTTTATCACCTTTCTGGTTCTTATATAATTTCTAACTTTGTCATATCCATAATAATTCTTGAAGTTTAAGTGTCATCCTTGGTGGGGGTAGCCCTTAGATTAAAGGGGCAGAGCGGGAGGAGAGAACTTTCTTCCATATGAATATGAAGCCTTTAGGTTATAACCTCTTTTCTCAGATTTGGTTATCAGTGTGGCATTTGCACAGTGTGTTAGTCTCTATAGGATTACAGAGTTAGAACTGGAAGAGACTTAAGAGATCATCCAGGCTAACTTCTTCATTTTACAGATAAGGAAACTGAGACTCAGAGAAGACAAGTAGTTTACCCACGACTACACAATTCATGTGTCAGAGCTAGAATCTGAAGCATGGTCTTTCTGAGCCTTTATGACTGCACAGAAGACTCTGTGGGGAATCATGCTGTCTTCTCCCTTTCTGCCTTGTACAATACCTTAAACATACTAAATGCTTTTTGAATGGAAATGTCCTGGGATCATACAATTTAGATATTAAACCAATCTCAGAGATCCCTGAACCTGCTCATTTTACATTTAGCAAATTCACAGTGTACCAGATTCTCAGAGTTGGAAGGAGCTTCAGATGCCATCTAGACCAACTGGTACTAAAATAAGAATTATTTATATAGCATATGCAGCAAGTGGTCATCTAGCTCAAAGACCTTTGAAGAGGAGGATATATTATCTCTTGAGGCAACCCTTGCACTTTTTGATAATTGTTAGGAAGTTTTTCCTGAGATAAGCCTAAATCTGTCTCATTGCAGCCTCTCTCCAGTGCTCCTAGAACTACTAAAGGGGCTAAACAGAGAAGGTTATTCTCTCTTCTATATGAAGGTTCTTCAGATATATCAAGATGCTATCATGTTCCCCTTTTGTCTTCTCTAAGCTAAACGAGCCTGCCCTCATGCATGCCCTCCAATGTATTAGCATTCTTTCTAAAATGTCATGAGGGCAGCTTGGTGGTGGCAGAGTAGATAGTGCACAAGGACTGGAGACAGGAAGACTCATCTCCCTGAGTTCAAATCTAGATTCAGACACCTACTAGTTGTATGACCCTGGGCAAGTCACTTAACCCTGTTTGCCTCAGTTTCCTCATCTGTAAAATGAGCTGGAGAAGGAAATGGCAAACCACTCCAGTATCTTTGCCAAGAAAACTCCAGGAAGGATCATGAAGAGTCAGACATGACTGAAAATGACTGAACAACTAAAATGTCATGCCCAGAATTGAATTGACTAATCCAGATACTAGTCTTGCCAGGACAGAGTACAGGAAGACTGTAACCTTCTTAATCCTTAGCTAATGCAGGTTAAAGCCACGTTACCTTTTTTTGCCTGCCATATCACATGTTGATTAATATTGAACTAAGCAACATTTTAGTGTACTTTTATTGCACTAAAAAGCAAACCACTTCAAACCCTCCAGATGTGTTTTTTTTTCAAGTAAGACTGTTGTCTATTTATGCTTTTTTCATCCTGTTAGGAAGTTGATTTTTGAACCCGAGTGCAAGACTTTAACATTTATTACTACTGAATTGTATCTTATTAGCATTGGTCCAATGTTTTGACCTGTTGAGATCTTTTGGAATACTGGTTACCATTCACTATGTTAGCTATTCTTCGTAGCTTTGTGTCACCTGCAAATTAGATAAATGTGCCGTCTATACTTTTATCTAAGTCATTGATAGAAATATTAAGTGGTTTGAGCATAGACATCTGGGACACTCCACTAGAGAATCCTTCCAAATTGACACTGAATGATTAATGACTACTCTTTGGACTTAACCATTCAAGCAATTCGGAATCTAATTTTAGTATGGGCTAGGGCCATGGTTCTCTACCTTGTCTACAAGAATAACATTAGAGACTTTGGCAAATGCTTTGGTAAAATTGAGGTAAACTCTTATCTATAGGATTTCCCTAATCTACCAGTTTAGTAACCTTGTCATAAAAGGAAATGAAATTAATCTGTCATTTTCTGTTCCTGATGAAACTCTGTTATTTCTTTGTGATTAGTTTCCTTTTATTAGCTATTTGTTAACCAGTCTTAGTAGTATTGTGCAGTATAGATCCCCTTACCTTCCTGCCCCACCCTGAATTGATCAAGATTATTGGCTTACAGTTTTCAGACTCAATTTTCTTTCCCTTAAAAATATTTTAAGAACTTTTATCTTTTATTTTGTAGATTTCTCCAATTGTCCACAGTCTTTTAGAGTTACTCAATAGGCTTTGAATTCTAATCAAAGGTGCTGCTTTTTGTAGTTCATTTGGCTATAGTTCATGTGGGGTTGGTAAGTTGAACCCATAGACATTCTCTTGTTATATACTTACTGATTTTGGAAATCAGCTCCCTGTTAACCATCTTTTTTTCAAGTTCAAAGGTTACTCCTTGGCAGAGTAAAGGGAAACAAAATAAAATTGGTACATTTTGCTTTCTTTCTCTTTCTTTCAGTTATCATCCTATCTACTTGTGCAGTGCTCCTAGCCTTTCTTTGATCCTCTTTTTTTCCCAAATGTAGCTGAAAATGCTGTCTGTTGTCCTGTGCTTTCCTAACCAGCCTCTGCCCTTTTAACATTATTCCTATAGGATGGGGCCATTCTTTGGTTGTCATCCTCCAACACCCCCTTTAGTTTTCATCTTCTAGTTTGGTCAATCTGTTCTCTTTAGATGAGTCTGCCTTCTTTTCCTTCCTCATGTAAATTGTTTCTTTTCAATTGGGCTTCCTTCCACTTCAGAATTTTAGTCCTTGAAATCCTATATATTCTCAAGGCAGCATGGTATTGTGGATAAAGAATTAGACTTGTAGTCAGGAAGACTTGGGTTCAAATTCTACCTCAGATACTTCCTAACTGAATGACCCTTGGCAAGTCACTTAACGTCTCTGGGTCTCAGTTTCCTTATCTGTCAAATGAGGTTAGATCAGCTTGGACTCTATTATACCATTTAAAGATCCTTTCCAACTCTAAATCTATGATGCTCTTTTTCTCAGTCCCTTGAATCCTGTAATCCTAGAATCTAGATGCATGTCAGACGAATCCAGATTCCCTCTTTCTTGATCATGAATTTTAAAATGGTGTGTCATTACCCCTCTCCTCATTTCTACCATTTTAGACTTAGCAAAAGTGAGAATTAGGCTGATAATAGAATTTCCTCTTATTTGTCTTTCACTTTTAGAGGAATTAAATTATGATCAAGGGACATCAAGAAATTGTGAACTGCTCTGCTGTTGTCAGAGACACACACACATACATACAAAGATAGAGAGAGACAGACAGACAGAGAAAAAGAGAAGTAGAGACAGATAATTCTTCAATTCTTTAGTAGATCCAGAGTGAGGCCCACAGAGTTGAGATGACTTGTCTAATGTCACGCCAGTGGGTTAGTGGCAAAGTCGAGGCTTCTGATTCATAGTCTAATACTTTCCCACTATTTCAGTTTCATAGTCATATGCTTCCAAATATCTAAGTTTGTTAGAGATCATAGTAAAAATATAAAATGCTAAGTTCTTTTTTTTAAGTAGGCTTTTCTTTATTAAAGTCACTCAGAACTCGATCAATCAATATACATTTTATTATCTCTGTCAAGCATCATGCTAGGTTGTGAGGATACAAAGCCAACAATGAAACTACTGCTTTCAAGGAGCTTCCATTCAGTGGATGAAACTATATATACACATATGTTGTTGTTGTTCAGTCATTTCAGTTGTGCCTAACTCTTCGTGATCTCATTTGGGGTTGTCTTGGTATAGATCCTGGAGCAGTTTGCCATTTTCTTCTCCATCTTATTTTACAAATGAGGAGACTGGGGCAAACAGGGTTAAGTGACTTGTCCAGGGTCACATAGCTAGGAAGTGTCTGAAGCCAGATTTGAACTCAGGAAGATAAACCTTCCTGACTTCTGGCTCAGCACTCTATCCATTGTGTCACCTAACTGCCCAGTATACACATATAATCATAAACAAATTTTACCACCTGAGGGAGCTTGTGAGAGAGTTTGGTCAGTTAGTAGCATTGCTTTGCCAGTGGGTGGCACAGGGGTAATTGATGCTTTCCACTGCTATGTTACTATACGTGTATAGCTTTCTCACTTTTATCTTCACCCTTGGAGATTAGGTTTTGGGGAAAAAAGTGGCAGGAATGTTCTAAGTCAATTTCATTAAAAGTAGTTGCCTTTTACCCCCATGATGTTTTTGGTTGGCTGCCTCCTTTAAAAATGAAATGAATTTAGGAGTGTCAGGTACTTTTGCGAGGCTTGTGAATGTCAAACATTTCCTCTCTCTCCATTTTGCTGTTCTTGACTCAGCCAACAATTCAGCTCAGGCAAACAAATATGTCTTTTGTTTCTTAAAGGGGAATCCCCACTTTCTCCTATTCATAAACCTAAATATCAGATAACTTGGGTATTCATTGGCCAATAAATTTAGGGTTAGATGTGAAAATGAACATTTAGGAAAAAATCTTCAACATCCACAGCGCCTGCCTTTCACAGCCTAGTGGGAATGGGTGGGAATGGCACGTATGTCCCTGTAAGTTAGCAATAGCTCATACTCATAAATGTTAACATTTATTTAGCACTTACTATCTGCCAGGCACTGTGCCAAGTGCTTTGAAACTATTATATATGTGGTCTTCACAACAAATCTGCATTATCTCCATTTTATAGTTGAGGAAAGTAAGGCAAACAGGTTGAGTGACTTGCCCCAGGTCACACAGCTAATAAGCATCTGAAGCTGAATTTGAACTCAAATCTTCCTGACACTAGGAAGTAACACTCAGAATAGTCACCTCTCCTTGGAGAGAGGAAAGGGGAAGGGAATTGGGCATTTCTATCTTTTCTTCTTGCTCATACTTATTTTTTCTAGCTTTATAAAATTTTTTTTGGTAATTTGATTGACATGTTAAGTAAACTAATTTAGCAGAATTATCTTTTTTCCTTTACTCATAATTGATCAGTTATATAAAGTCTTCACAGTCCATGGTTCATGCTCAGATCAACCCCATGATGCATCTCTGCCTCTGGACCATCTCTATGCTCACACGGGCAGCCCCTTCAGTGGCTCTTTTTCCCATAAGGCCCTTCCAGTTCAAGGTCTGAGGCAATAGGGGTAGGTTGTCCCAGGTCAAGTCCAAAAGCCACAGGAGCTTGGGGAGAAAACTATCCAAACTTAAGGCAACTTTTATGATTCTCTCTCACTCTCTGTCCATATCCCTGTGGGCCCAAAAGATGAGTTACATAAAATACATATGAAGTAAATACAAGGCGATTTTTGGGGGGAGGTACACTAACAGTTGGAGGGTAGAGATTATTAAATACCTCTTATAGGAGGTCAAGTCTGAACTGAGCTTTGAACAAAGCTAAGGATTCTCAGAGTCAATAGTGAGAAAAAGAGCAGAGTTGGAAGATGTAATGTCATATGTAAGGAACCATTTTCTTTGGCACATCAAGTACACGGAAGGAAGTAACCAAGTTGTTTGTACAAATGGATTAAAGTCCATAAAATTAATCTACAAACAATTTGTTTGGCTAATGGTATGATGGCTTTTAATCTCTGGTCCCATTCACAGACCCAGGTTAGAAAGTCGTGCTTTATATAGTAACTGAGCCCACAGGTCCAAGTGGGACCTTCTGGGAAGTCTCCCTCTGCCTTGATGCCTCTGTCAGCTGCCAGCTGCCAATACCTTCTGAGCTATTGGCAAGCCCTCCCCATTACAAGTGGCCATGTAGCCCTATCTTACTCCACGTTTCCTAATAACTACTCAAGCTTTCCCCTGCACTTTGACAGGTTTTTCCCCTACATTGAGAGGGAAGACTTCTCAATTTCCCTTCTCCCGGGCTGCTTGACCTTTAAGCACTCAGTAGAGCTAGTTACAGATTTATGGCTCTTGAATCTCTCCAGATACAAAACCTACAGTTTTAACCAGATAACAAAAGGGAGGCTTTTAAAGTTATGAACACAAACTTACCACAACTGAAAATAGAATAGCATTTCAACCTCGCCTCATTTTGGTCTCATATTTGAAACATAACCATTTTTAGCTCAATGTTTTTGGAATATGCAGGTCCCCTGACATTGTTCTCTAACATGTACAAAATGGATGTTCAATAAGTGTTTTTATTGATTACAGGAGGCTCCTTGAGAACAGACACTGCTTCACTTTTGTCTTTGCATTCCAGGTGATGTGGCACAAAGCTACTTGTGCTGGGATTTCACCTTTTAGGCAGGGGAACAAAATGATATTAATACAAATACTGACATTTAGATAGTGCTTTAAGATTTGCAAAATCCTTTTCATGCCAACTCTATGTGATAGGTACTAATTATTGTCAACCTCATTTTAGAGATGGAGAAACTGAGCCTAAGAAAGTTTAAGTGACTTGTCCAGGGTCACACAGCTAGTAAATATCTGATGAAGGTTTCTGCCCTACGTCTTCTTATCTTTAGCCTAATACTCTGCTATCTTCTCTCTGTAGCATTATTCTTATACTGTGATGAAGACTTAAGTGGACCAGATGAGCTCCTCAAAGCATAGCCAGTCACAGTTTTATTGGACTTTGAGGATAGAATTAGCCTGCAGTGCATCCCTTCTGAGGTGGCCAGCTTCTAGCCCAACATTCTGATAGGGAACCAGTAAAGCTATATGAAGATATTGGGCTGGTTTCATGAATTTATTGGTTTGTTTTGGTTAAAAAAAATCATCTGAACTGCCTGTGGGCCACCACTTAGGGCTTCCCCCTATTGGTACCATTAATTCATGGAACATAAAGAAACCAAGAAAACTCTTATAGCTAAACAATTTCTGCAATGGAACAGCAATGTGATGGAGTAGACAGAACCTAGACTTTAGGAAAATTTGGGTTTGAATCTTGCTTTAGATACGTAAGAACTGTGTGATTTTGGCCAAGGTCTTTAAGCCTTTATGGACCTGTCATTTTTACCTCTATAGATTCTAATCAACCCTATGATGAATCAGGACAGCAGGGGACTGATGTGAAAGCATGCTGCCCATCTCCTGGCAGAGAGGTAATGAACTCAGTTGCAGAATGAGGCATATATTTTTTGGACATAATCAATCCAGGTTTTTTTGCATATTTTTTTTAAACAGAGGTTTTTTTTTTCCTTTTTTTTATGGGAAGGAGGTGGAAGGGGATAAAACAGAGTTTTATATTATAAAAATATAAAAAATAAAATTCTCTAGGCTTCCTTCTCATGTATGAGGATCTCAAAGTATTTTTCAGCTTTTAATCTTTGATCCTATGAAAAGGGCTATATTTTACATTATAGAGTTCAGAAAAACTAGGTTTTATCTCATAACTCTGCTGATTGCCACCTGTGAGACCATGGGTAAATTACTGCAGCTCTTGGGGACTTAGTTGCTTTTTTATGTCAAATGAAGAAGTTGTATTAGATGATCTTTAATATCCTTTTCAGTTCTAAAACTTACAAAACCTCTCAGAACCTCAATTTCCTTGTATGTAAAATAATATACTACCTACTTCACAGAGTTGTTATGAGAATTGAGATAATATTTAAGGCATTTTGTAACCACAAAGTAACATATATTTGAGCTATTATTTCACTGAATAGTTCAATGGATTCAGTAGATTCATAAATAATCTGTATGTTTTTTTGGTCCAACAAATGGAATTCCCTAAATCAACAGATCACAAATGCTATGTGACTGAGCAGATCATAGGATCATGGACTGGGAGAACATAGCTTCTTATTTGAAATAAAATTCAAAGTCATCTAGTCCTACCTCCTTTTTTATAGATAGGGAAACTGAGGCCCAGGGAGGTGAAGTGACTCTTCTAAGGTCACATAGGTAATAAGTTGCAGAGCTAGGATTATAACCCAGATCCTATGACTCCAAATTCAGTTTAACTCTTGTGGAATTGTCTAAGACATGCAGAGGTTGGGTGAATTGCCCAGGGTCACGTACATACTTAAGTGTCAGAGGCTGTATTTGAACCTAGATCTTCCTATCTGTAAGTCAAGCATTTTCTCTGCTATATTACACTGCCCCTTGAAAGCCATTTTAGAAATATATCTTTACTCCAATTATAGGTATAAGCACCAGAGTTGTTCTACTCTAAAATCTTAAAGTATTTCAACAGCAGTTTTCTTTTAACTAGATGCATTCCAATCAACAATTCAATAATTATTGAGTGCCTACTATGAGTAGGACACCATGGGTCTTACAAAGATCCATGAGCCCTGATTGTTATCTTCAAGAATGAAGGACTTATTTGATCTTCTAGCCTCTTTCAGATGAGGATCACACATGAGTAATAAGTGAAATGAGACAAAGTGGGATGAATAATGGGTATATGCCTGGGTAGAGTGGGAAGTCTTAAACCTTCTCAGATTGAGCATAGTGACTCTATCTGAGCTTGTCATATGACTGTTGGCCATCAAAATAATGACACCAGTTTTTTTTTAGATTATTAATAAAGTTTGAACTTTGTCTCACCAAAAAATTGACTATCGTTTGAACGTGAATACTATTGACTAATGTTAGAGAAAGGCCACTGCTTAGAGGTCAAAGCAGTGTTATTTTGTGGTTACTTGATCCATTTTCTTCAAGGAGTTCAATCCATCTATTGATTTAGTAGGGAAACAATTCATGAGTCTCAGTGGGGCTGGACATGGGCATAGGATGAATGGTATCAAAAGGGACAGTAATGAGCAAGACAGAAAACAATCCTTTCAGGATACAATAGGACACAGAATCAAACTGGCAGAAAAGCACGAAATTGGGGACACTGTCAGCCAGAGCACAAGCATAGGAGAATAGCTTCAAATGAGATAGTTCCTTTAATTCTAAATCAGCACAGGGCCAATGAGGCAGAGGTGAAAGGCCCAGTACTATTTCATCTGTTGAGAGAGTCTCGTGTAGAGTCAGCATGGTATGTGTGTGTGTATGTGTGTGTGTGTGTGTGTATGTGTATGTGTGAACCATTCCAGAGTGTAAGCACCCTGAAGGCATGAACTGACTTCTTTTGATCTTTCTATCTCCAGCATCTAATGGTGCCAGTCACAGAGTGGGTGCTTATTACATGTTTGTTGAATCGATTTGGATTAAATCAGTCTTTTTGACCCCAGTTATACAAATGAGGCAGCTAGGTGGTGTGCTTGATGGAATTCTGGGCCTGAAGTCACATCTTTGTGAGTTCAAATCTGACCTGGATACTTAGTAGCTGTGTGACCCTGGGCAAATCATTTAACCTTGTTTACCTCAGTTTCTTCATTTGTAAAATGAACTGGAGAAGGACATAGCAAACCTTGCCAGTATCTTTGCCAAGAAAAGCCCAGATGGGATGTGAAGAGTCAGATTGTTGATTGAACAACAACAACAGTAAAAATGGGCAAAAGTAATGTTGTTTTATAATGGTCAAGCATTTTCATACACACATATCTCATATGATCCTTACAGAAAAGGCGGGGAACCTTTCAACATCCTTATTTTCTTAGAATCATGGAATGTTAGCATTAATATGCAATGATAAAAATGATCTAACCTCCTCATATTACAGAGGAGGAAACTGAGGCAATAGGGGTTAGATGACTTGTCCAAGGTTACACAGCTAGTCAGTAGCAGAGAGTGGATTTGTAACCATTTTTCTTCTCCTTACCTCTATCTTGATGATCTTAGATAAGGCGATTTGCCTCTTGAGGATTCAGTTTCCTCATGTGGGAATTGTACTAGACCACGGAGGTCCTTTCTAGCTCTAAATCTGTGATTCTGTGATCTCATTTCAAGTTCAATGATCTTTCCACTAAACCACAGGCTATTATGAAGGTGCTTTTTGGATAATTTATTTTTAGTTTTAAACATTCCCTTCCATAAGATTTTGAGTTTTAAAATTTTCCCCTTCCCTTTCCTCCCTTCTCCTCAAGATGGTGTGCAATCTAATATAGACTCTACTTATACATTCATATTATACATATTTTCACATTAGTTATGATGTAAAGAAGAATTAGAACTAATGGGAGGAACCACGAGAAAGAAGAAACAAAACAAGAAAACAACAAAAGAAAGGGAGAGCAAATAGTATTCTTCCATCCGTATTCAGACTCCAAAGTTCTTTCTCTGGATGTGGATAGCATTTTCCATCATGAGTCTTTTGGAATTGTCTTAGAACCTTGTATTGCTGAGAAAATCTATGTCTATCAAGGTTAGTCATTGCACAATGTAGCTGTTACTGTGTACAATGTTCTCCTGGTTCTGCTCATTTCACTCAGCATTACTTCATGTAAGTGTCTCCAGGTTTTTCTGAAGTCTTCCTGCTCATCATTTCTTACAGTACAGTAGTATTCCAATACATTCATATACCACAACTTGTTTAGTCATTCCCCTATTGATAGACATCCCCTCAGTTTCCAATTTTTTGCCACCACAAAAAGAGCTGCTATAAATATTTTCTGTACATGTGGGTCCTTTTCCCTTTTTAATGATACCTTTGGGATACAGCCCTAGAAGTGGTCTTACTCTGGGTCAAAGGGTCTCCACAGTTTTATAGTCCTTTGGGCATAGTTCCAAATTGCTCTCCAGAATGGTTTGATCATTTCACAACTTGACCAGCAGGGCATTAGTGTTCCGAGTTTCCCACATCTTCTCCAACATTCATCATTTTCCTGTTTTGTCATGTTAGACAATCTGATAGATGTGATGTGGTACTTCAGAGTTGTTTTGATTTGCATTTCTCTAATCAATAGTGATTTAGAGCATTTTTTCATATGACTACAGAGAGCTTTAATTTCTTCCTCTGAAAACTGCCTGTTTATATCCTTTGACCACTTATCAATTGGGGAATGACTTTTCTTATAAATTCACCTCGGTTTTCTGTATATTTTAGAAATGAGACTTTATCAGAGATACTGGCTGCAGAAATTGTTTCCCAGCTTTCTGCTTCCCTTCTAATCTTGGTTGCATTGACTTTGTTTATGCAAAATTTTTTCAATTTAATGTAATCAAAATCATCCATTTTGCACTTCATAGTGTTCTCTATCTCTTGTTTGGTCATAAATTCTTCCCTTCTCCATAGATCTGGCAGGTAAACTATTCCTTGCTCTCTAGTATTAGCCTTTATATCTGCAAAATATACCCATTTTGACTTTATCTTGGTATAGGATATAAGACGCTGGTCTATGCCTAGTTTACGCCATACTATTGTCCAGTTTTTCCAGCAGTTTTTGTTAAATAGTGAGTTCTTATTCCAGAAGCTGGAGTCTTTGGATTTATCAAAGAATTAATTACTATAGTTGTTGACTATTGTGTCTTGAGTTCCTAACTTATTCTGTTCATTCACTGCTCTATTTCTTAGTTGGTACCAAGTAGTTTTAATGATTGCTGCTTTATAATACAATTTAAGATCTGGTACAGGTAGGCCACCTTCCCTTGCATTTTTTTTTTCATTAATTCCATTGATAACCTTGACCTTTTGTTCTTACAAATGAATTTTGTTATTGTTTTTTCTAGCTCTCAAAATAATTTTTGGTAGCTTGATTGGTATGGCACTGAATAAGTAAATATGAAGGTGCTTTAATAAATGCTTATTGATTGATTGGTCAGGAGATCATAGATCCAACACCACAGGCTTTTTAGCCAGTTTTGAAAGTAAACGTATAAGTCTAAAGTATTAAGAGAGCAAAGCTAAAGAGAGTCAGGAGATTTGTCTTTCCTTTAAATGGAATTTTTGTTGAAGTGTAATGGAGTGGGGTGTGTGTGTATGTGTGTGTGTGTGTGTGTGTGTGTGTGTGTGTGTGTGTGTGTGTGTGTATGCAGGGGGTAGTGATGACCTTGGGAACAGCAAAGGGAAGAAGATGGATATGCTGGATGTATTGGTTACTGGAAGACATTAGTCTTTTCTTAACCTATTGAGAATGGAAGCAGCAGGCCATGAGGGCACCATTTAATGTAGGAAGACTGTGGTGCACTGAATGGTTCTCCAGTGGCCTGAGGGTGTGAATAAACCTGATGAAGCACTTGACTTCCAGAGAATGACTCAGATAGGAGGGTATCACTGAGAGCTCTGCTTGAAAGCTGCAATTTATTTTAAACATGTCCTTATTTTCAGATTGAATATATTTGCCTGCAGATAAAGGTGAGGTATCTCCTCCTTTTATCCCCATTTTCCTTACTGCATTTTTGAGCATATGTATTATCACATTTAAATGGCTACTTTTGCATCTCTGGGATCTTTAATGTATCAGAAAGGGATATCAGACAGAATGGATGAGGCCCCTGTGCCTGGAATGCGTTGTCTTCTCACCTCTGACTCTTGGAACCCTGAGTCTCCTTTATAACATAACTCAAGTGCTAATTCCTAAATGAGACTTTGCCTGATTCCCCCTCACCTGGTTATTATTGCTGTCTCCCTCCTGAAATTGGCATAGACTTTGTATTTAGTTCTCTGCATACAAAGCATTATAAATTTAGACATGGCAGAGACCTCCTTTAATAATATATACAGCATATCTTTCTTTAAGGCTGTCCTCAGAAAACAAACAAAATTGGAGCCAAGATGGCAGAGTAGAAGCACGACCTTCCCGTGGCTCCAGCTTCCACCTTCCCCAATCCATGTAAAAAGGGGACTCTAAACAAACTTTGGAGCTGCAGAACCCACAAAATGACACAGAGAAGCTAACCTCCCACTGAGGACAGCCCGGCAGGCCAGCAGGAATTGGCCAGCCCAACGCTCTGGGAGCCGAGCCCAGCACAACACCGAGGCTTTAGCCCCAGGGCGGGCCTGACCAGCCGCCTGCCAGAGGGACTCCAGATCAGCAGCAGCTGTGGCCGTTTCCAGATTTATCAATACATAGATGCGAAGGACAAGGTGAGAGGCCAGTGCAGTCTGGACTTTGGGACCCAGTAAGTGGGAGTGCATGGCTTTTACCCCCGGGGTGAGAAACCGCTGAGACGCCAGCACAGCCAGCCAGCTCCTGGCCTGCAGAGTGTAGGGGGGCCAAGCACCAGTCTGAGGGGTCATCGCTCTTGCTTTAACCTGCTTGGATCTGGATTGCAGTCTTGGGTGGAGGTCCTGGGGTGTGTGTCCAGCTTGCCAGAGTGTGTGGAGACCTCAGACAGGGCACCCATCTAATACCTCCAGCAGCTGAGAAAACCCCAGCGTTTGGGACGAAAACTCCCCTGTCTGGTGGCAGAGTCCTTCTGTGGCAAAAAAGCCCAAAAGTCAAATAATTGAGTGGCAAAATGAGCAGGCAAAGGAAACAAAGCAGACAGAAGATTCCAACATTACACTCCTATTTTGGGGATAAGAAGGAGCAAGGCATGGAACAGGAGGAAATCAGTGAAGTCAGAACTCCTGCACCAAAAGCTTCAAAGGAAAATACAAGCTGGTTACAGGCCATAGAGGACCTTAAGAAGCAGATAAGAGAAGTGGAGGAAAAATTGGGAAGAGAAATGAGAACAATGCAAGAAAATTATGAAATGAGAGTCAACAGCCTGACTGAAGAAAATAATACCTTAAAAAACAGACTGACTCAAATGGCAAAGGAGGCTCAAAAAGGCAATGAGGAGAAGAATGCCTTAAAAAGTCGAATTTGTCAAATGGAAAAAGAATCTCAAAAGCTCACTGAGGAGAATCATTGCTTCAGAATTAGATTGGAGCAAATGGAAGCTAGTGACTTTATGAGAAATCAAGATACTGTTAAACAGATCCAAACAAATGAAAGAATAGAAGGCAATGTGAAATATCTCATGGGAAAAACCACTGACCTGGAAAATAGATCCAGGAGAGATAATTTAAAAATTATTGGACTGCCTGAGAGCCATGACCAAAGTAAGAGCCTGGAAAGTATCCTCCAGGAAGTTCTCAAAGAAAACTGCCCTGATGTTTTAGAAGGAGAGGGCAAAATAGAGGTTGAAAGAATCCACCGATCACCTCCTGAAAAAGATCCCAAAAAGAAAACTCCTAGGAATATTATAGCCAGGTTCCAGAATTCCCAGATTAAGGAGAGAATATTACAAGCAGCCAGGAAGAAACAATTTGAATATTGTGGAAACACAATCAGGATAACCCAGGATCTGGCAGCTTCTACACTGAGGGATCGAAGGGCCTGGAATGTGATATTCCGGAGGTCAAGGGAGCTGGGATTAAAACCAAGAGTCACCTACCCAGCAAAACTGAGTATCATGTTTCAGGGGACAATATGGTCATTCAGTGGAATAGAGGACTTTCAAGCATTCTTGCTGAAAAAACCAGAGTTGAATAGAAAATTTGACATTCAGATACAAGAAGCAAGAGAAGCATGAGAAGGTAAACAGGGAAAAGAAATCCTAAGGACCTTATCAAAGTTGAACTATTTTTTTTAAAGCAATCGGGGTTGAGTGACTTGCTCAGGGTTGCATGGCCTGTTGTTGTTTCTGGGTGTGGTGCTGAGTGTCTGGGCCCAGATTTGATCCGGGTCGTCCTGGCACTGGGGCTGGTGCTCTTGCTTGCTGAGCCACCTGGCCAAAGTTGAACTATTAACATTCCTACATGGAAAAACAATAATTGTAACTTATGAAACTTTTCTCAGTAGTTGAAGGGATTAGCGATATATATGTGTATGTATATGTATATATATGTATGTATGTGTGTATATATATATGTCTTTATATGAGGGTATGCGGGCATATGAATACATATGTGAATGTGTGTATATACGTTTACAGGTATACATAGATAGAGGGCATGGGACCAATTTAACAGGAAGGGATGATACTTAAAAGGTGAAATTAAGAGGTTAGAGGAATATAATGAGAGGTGATGGGGAGAGACAGAGTGGGGCAACTATCTCATATGGAAGAGGCAAGGGAAAATGGTTACAATGGAGGGGAAGAATAGGAAGACAAAAGGGAATGGGTCAACCTTATTCCTATTGAATATGGCTTGAGGAGGGAGGGAAATACACACTAAATAGGGGATCTCACCCTCCAGGAGAATAGGGGGGGAAGGGGATGTGAGGGGGGATGATGGAAGGGAGGGCAGGCTGGGGGGGAGGGAAGTTGGAAGCACCCACTTTTGAAAAGGGACAGGATCAAAGTAGAGAATAGAACAAGTGGGAGGTGGGATAGGAGGGAGGGAAATATAGTCAGTCTTTTACAATATATCTACTATGTTATTGTTTTGCATTAGCCGCACATGTACAACCTATACTGAACTGCTTGTCTCCCCAGTGGGGGTGGGTGGCAGGGGGGGAAGGGAATGAATCTAGACTTGAAAGTTTTAAAATCAAATATTCAAATATATGTATATATGTGTATATATATATATATATACTATTATTAATACCATCTTACATGTTATTAAGGGAAAAAAAAGATATACAGGCACTGAGGCATAGAAATCCACTGGAAAAGTTGAAACGGGTATGGGAGAAAATATGGGAGAGAGCAGATTGGAGGTGGGGATATCCTGTGGGACTGCTGTTTTGGGGGGATGGGTGTGGGAAAAATGGGGAGAAAATTTGTAACTCAAAATCTGGCGGAAACAAATGATGTAAATCAGAAGTTAATAAAAAGAAAAATATATATAAAAATAATAATAATAAAGTGTTGTCAAAATAAAAAAAGAAAAAAGAAAAAAAAGAAAACAAACAAAATTTAAGTACTTTGAGGCAGAGACTATTTAATTTTATGTCTTCATATCCCAAGCATATTGGATATGGACATATGGACATCCTGGACTCTTAATAAATGTTTGTTGAATTGACTTGTATCTAGCCCTGTCAATGTTGGCTCTAAGATAAGTTTTGGTGTTTAGGGCTCAGGATTAGGTAAAAAAAATTGTCAGAGAAGAGAGCTGAAGACATCAAATCATTTTGGAGGTGCTCTGGAAATCTTGAGCCTGCAGAGAATGGTTTCATTCAGGCCATCATGATCTTCTGCAAGATATTGATAAGTGATTTCTCCATGAACTCTTCATTTCCTAATTCATCTCAGGAATTCTTAACCTGAAATCTATAAACTTATTAAAAAAACTTTTTGATAACTATATTTCATTGTGATTGGTTTCCTTTGTAATCTTCCACATTTTGTTTTATGCTTTTTAAAACATTGTTTTGAAAAGGTTTCTTCACACTCTTTACCAGACTTTCAAAATTGTAAAAGAAAAGTTAAGAATCAGTGCACTAGGTACAAATATTCTCCCCCTTTTCAAATCTTTTATGCCACTCTGTCTGACTTTGTCTAAGTAGTTAATATATTTTTAACTTGTATTGTAGTAATTTGTGTACCCATTCCATCTTTGTGTTAGGGTGTATGCTCCTTGAGGGCAGATATTGTATCTTGGTTCATCTGTGCATACCCAGTGCATCACACAGTGCCTTGTATATAATAATATATGCTTAATGTGTTTATTTTGCCTGGCATAAAGTATAGCGGTATGGACTAGCTTATTCTGGTACCCTTGTAAAGTTTTTTTTTCCTCTTCCTCATCCTCTTCTTCCTCTTTCTCTCTTCTTCTTCCTCCTCTTCTTCCTCCCCTTCTTCCTCTTTCTCCTCCTTGCATATAAAATGCAATTTAGTTATACCAGAACAAAATTTCCAAGAGTGCTAAGGTTCAGTTTTCTTATAGCCACCATGAGGAATGAGATAAACAAGACCTTACCTGGCCTGTCTATTGGCAACTCCGCCAATGTATAAGCCTGAGGAAAGCACAGGTGTGCAGCATGATTTAGATCCGCAGTTGCAGACACTCTTCTATCTTCAACTCTCATTATTGCTTCTTTTTCAGTGTTACGCGCCACATGGGGGAGAGAGAGGAAAGTACTAGGCAAATAAGCCATAATCCCTAACATAGACAAGCATCCACAAACAACCTCGGCTCCCCAAACAACCAGAGCAGATTCTCTACCTCTATATTGCTTAGCCTTGCCTTCTTCCCTTTCTCCTTCTGGCATTTGCTCAGTTTTCATGGTGAGGAAACTGTAGCTCAGTCTAGCTCCTGGTGCTCCCTTTGCTTTCTTCCTCTAAACCTTAAACTTCTATATTTTAAGTCTGAGAAGGTTTCCTTATAGGGAACAAGAGGAAAGAGGTACTTTTAGGGAGTCTGGCTTTTTTTCCTTCTGTGTTGGATGCTGTTCATCTTGGTTCCCAATATCCTCTTCCCATCATCTAACCAGAAACTCCCTTTAAGTGATACCTTATCTGTAGGTGAAAAGGCCACCTGCTCAGTCCCTTCCTGTCCCGAGAAATCCTTGTCCTGTCCTTTTCCTTGCTCTAACTAGGGGTGATTACCATACCACATGTGTACCAACTCATGGAAGACAAGGTGCTTGAGCCACCAGCTCTTGATGAGGCTTCTCAATTTCCTGAGGAGCCACTTCTGCCTCCCTGTTCCCCCTCTGCCCCCAGAGACAGTGCTTTTCCCTGTATTTTATTTAGACTTGTGATGGGAATGAGAGAAGTTGTTGAGTTTGAGCCTCTGACCTTCCCCAAGTCAACTGATGGATTGATGGGTTCCAATAGATTACCCAAGGTAAATGGAGGAGGAATAAGGGTGGGGTAGGGTGGGAAGGCCATTCCTTAGGTGAGGTGGAGAGTCTAATTGAATCCTGGCCTCTAAAGAGAAAAGGGATGTTGGGGCATCAGAGAAACATGCCATGGAATTTTTTGGCAAACACTAAGGAGCTCTTTGCTCTAGACCCCCAATGCATCTACTTTCCATTCCTTTATGTCACCTGCTTTTACCCCGCCTCCCCAACAAATCAATATAATAGACTTTTCTGTCAGAAAAACCCACTTACATTCTTTACACCAAGGCTAGTCAGACAGTTGTCAGTTTCTATCACACCAATAATCTGCCTGCTTCTTGGTATCCTAAACTTACCTCTACAGAACTGGAATCAATTGCTCCCATTCATAGTGGCAAATGCTGTGGAGGGAACTGTCCTGCAAGAGTAGCTGTGAGCACACAGCCCTTGCCACTCCAGGATGGCAGTATTCCCATCTCTTAAGTGGAAAGCAGCCCCGAGTTAGTGTTAGAGATGAAAGCTAAAACCTGGATTCCAAGCTCTGTGTCTACTGTGATCATCTCTGCCTCTGAGATCCTTGAATCCATATAATTTAACCATATGCTAATTTGCTAATTGATAAAAAAATCTAGGAGCTACATTTGTTGGGGAGCTTGAGAGTCTTTGAAATAATATATTTATGCCTCTGAGCACAACACAGCACCAGAACATCTGTGATGAACCATGGGTGTAGAAGCTGCCACATCCCAAAAGACAGAAGAGGATAAAAAATTAATAAAATTACACTACATTGTATAAATGTGAAACTGGGTAGAAGCGATTATTTATATCAATAAACAGATTTGTAGTTGACTTTGCTGTATGCACTATATACCTGGCTAATCTAATCTTCTAGAACTCCCCGATGTGAAGCTTCTGTTCTAGATAATCTGGTGGATTCACTGTCCTCCCAAAATTTTGTAGAAGTACTCTTTGTGCAAGGGCCACCTGATGCCCTGTCATATCCCCCATGCTTTGTGGTGGCTCCTTCCTCTCAAATTCTGAAGCATTTATTTTCTATGCTATTTATTTAATCCTCAGAATCTCAGGAACTTCAAGATTCAGCTAGGTTAGCCCATACTTGAGTAGGAATCTCCTGTACAACAGGTGCTTGTTGAACTTGAATGTGAACTTGAACTTGAATGTTTCCAATGCCATTGAGTTCACTAGCTCCTGAAGCAACCATTCCACTTTTTTGTTTTTTTTTTTAGGGCAACTGGGGTTAAGTGACTTGGCCAAGGTCACATGGCTAGTTTTTGTGTTAAGTGTCTGAGGCCAGATCTGAACCCAGGTCCTCCTGACTCCAAGGCCGGTGCTCTATTCACTGCGCCACCTAGTCGCCCTTCCACTTTTATATAATAAGGAAAATTTTCCTTCTAGTGGGTGGTGATCACTTTTCTATAATATTTATTAATGACATTTTGATTCTCAGAATAGCATATATGCTTCTTTTCCCTTTGTTGCTTATTTATTTCCTTTATTTTTACAAAATAATGAATGATGATATGACTGATATAAATTGAATTACAGTTTTGACAAATTATTTTGTCCCAAACCATCTATTTGTTGGCTTGAGACTAGTAGCCTTAACCTCAGGGAACCTCTGTGCTGGCAACTTGGGGTTTGGCTGCTTTAGTGTCTGGTCTTGGTGGCTTTGGAAACATGCTCAGTGACCTGAAAGTCAGTCTTACTAACTTTGGATTTGAATTTTGTGACCTTGAGATCTGACTTAGTGATTTTGGCTTTGGACCTGGTGGCCCTGGAATTAGACTTGGAGATTTAGGCTTCAGGCTTAGTGGGCTTGGGATCAGACTTGGTGGGGTCAGTAGGTTTACTAACCTTTGGTTCAGTGAGCTTGATAACCTTAGGTTCAGTGGGTGTGGTAACCTTAGAGTCAGAATTGGTGATCTTGGGGCCTATAAATTTAGTGTCACCCCTGGGACCTGGACATTTGGTGGCAGTCTTGGGGTGGTTCATCTGGTGGTGGCCTAAGAACCTGTGGGTTTAGTGATCTTAATCCTGAAGAACTTAGATTAGGGATCTTGGTGTTAGGACCTTGATTAGTCCCTGCCAAGGTACTGGTGGTTTTAGCTTCATGGACTTGAATCTTCTTCAATCTTTCTTGTTATTCTTATTAGTAAAACACATGTTTCTCAGAAACTTGGGGTCAATCCCTTTTATAGATTTGAATCTCTGTGACATTGGTTCCCTGGTGGCCATTTGTGTGTTATTTGAGTGACTGTTGTTTTCAGTGTTGACCATCTTTATGCTGCTCCATGCTGTTCCAGGCACTCACAGACTGGGATAAACTAAGAGAGAGAGAAGTATCAATGCCTCATAAAGTATAACTTTTTCCATAATATTGATCATGTTACTGACACGTTAGAATGTGAGCTCCCTAAGAGCAGGTGCTCTTTTTCATGCACTTAGTACAGTGCTTTGTACACAATAAATACTTAATAATTCATTCATTCATTCACATTTTGTCTTGTATTTTAGCTATGTATACCCATGTCTTATCTCCTTACTTCAAATGAAAGCCTCTTGAGGACAGGGACCAGGATGTTGTTGTCATCATCATCATCATCGTCATCATCAGCTTCTTCTTCTTCTTCTTCCTTATTTATTCTTCATTTTTATTGTTGTTACTATTAGCTAATTGCCCTTAAGTCCTAGTATAAATACCACCTGGTCATAGTGCATGATCTTTGTGATATATTGCTGTAATCTCCTTGCCAGTATTTTATTTAAAAAATTTTTTTTGCATCGGTATTCATTATGGAAATTGGTCTATACTTCTCTTTCTCTGATTTTGTTCTCCCTGGTTAAGGTATGAAAACAATACGTGTCATAAAAGGAATTTGGTAGAATTCCTTCTTTATCTATTTTTCAAATAGTTTATGTACTATTGCAATTAATTATTCCTTAAATGTTTGGTAGAATTGACTTGTAAATCCATCTGGTCCTGGACATTTTTTTAGGGAATTTATTTATTTATTTGTTAATTTTTGTTGGATAAGGTTATATAAGTATTCTATTTCTGTTGTTAATCTGGTAAGTTCATATTTATGTAAATATCCATCTATTTCACTTAGACTGTTAGTTTTACTGACATATAATTGGGCAAAATGATTCCTACTAATTGCCTTAATTTATCTTCATTGATGGTACATTCATGCTTTCATTTTTCATGATGGTAATTTGAAATTCTTCTTTCATTTTTTGGAATCAAATTAACCAAAGATTTATTTGTTTTATTTTTTCCCCATGAAACCAGCTTCTAGTTTTATTTACTAGTTCAATGTTTGTTTGTTTTACTGTCAGTTTTAATAATCTCTCCTTTAATTTTCAGGATGTGCATTTTGGTGCATTAATTGAGGACTTATAATTTATTTTTCTAATTTTTTATAGTTGCATGACCAATTTATTGGCCTGCTCTCTCTCTATTTTATTGACATACATGACAGAGATATAAAATTTTCCCTAAATACTGTTTTGGCTGCATACCAAAGATTTTGATATATTGTCTTATTAATGTCATTCTCTTTAATGAAACTGTTCTTCTATAACTTTTTTTTGTTCTATTCACTCTTTGGGATTAGATCATTTAGTGTTCCAATTAATTTTAATCTATACTTCCATGGTCCTCTATTGAATGTAATTTTTATTGCATTATGGTTTGAAAAGGTTACATTTCATATTTCTGCTTTTCTGCATTTGTTTTTGAGGTTTTTATGCCCTAATACATAATTAATTTTTGAAGATGCTGTGTACAACGGAGAAAAAGATATGTTCCTTCCTATTCTCTTTCAGTTTTCTCCAGAGGTATCATATCTAACTTTTATAAGATTCTATTCATCTTCTTAACTTCATTCTTACTCATTTTATGGTAAGATTTATTTGAGAGGAAAGTTCAGGTACCCCACTAGTATAGTTTTACTGTTTGTTTCCTTTAATTTATTAAGCTTTTCCTTTAAGAATTTGATTGCTGGGCTGCTAGGTGGAACCTGAGTTCAAATACTGCCTCAGACACTTAGGTACACT
Source organism: Petaurus breviceps papuanus (assembly GCF_028583685.1). Lineage (NCBI taxonomy): Eukaryota > Metazoa > Chordata > Mammalia > Diprotodontia > Petauridae > Petaurus > Petaurus breviceps. Next base: position 68,624,235 of record NW_027186296.1, on the reverse strand, counting down.
TACTAACCATGTGACCTTGGGCAAATCACTGAACCCCAATTGCACTGCCTTCCCCCTCCAAAAAAAAAGCAAAAAAAATAATTTGGATGCTATTCCTTTTGGTGCATATATCTTTAGTACTGATATAACTTCATTGTCTATGGTGCCTTTTAGCAAGGTGTATTTTCCCTTCTTATCTCTTTTAATTAGGTTTATTTTTGCTTTTCCTTTGTCTGAAATCATGATTGCTATCCCTGGCTTTTTTATTTCAGCTGAAGCATAATTGATTCTTCTTCAGTCCTTTGTTTTAACTATGTTGGTCTCTCTATCACATATTATTGGATTCTGCTTTCTAATTCATTTTGCTATCTACTTCTGTTTTATGGGTGAGTTTATCCCATTCACATTTATGGTCATGATTACTAACTGTCCATTTCCTTCTATCCTATTTTCTTCTGTTTTTCTTTCTTCCTCTTTTTTTTTATACCGTCCCTCCTCAAAAACTTGTTTTGCTCCTGGCCACAGTCTTCCTTTATCTGCTCTCTCTTTTATCACATACCCAACCCCATCCCCTGCCCTTTTTCTTCCCCTCCTACTTCTCTTTTGGGTAAGATAGAATTCTATACCAAGCAAGTGTTTATAAATATATATGTGTATGTGTATTTATATTTACACACACATGTAGGCATGTATATGTGTATGTATGTGTATGCATCACAGTTTCCCCCTATTTCAACCAATTTAGATGAGAGAAAAGTTCAAATATTGCCTGCTCCCCTCCCCCTTCTCCAGTTTTCCCCTTCATTGTAAAAACTTTTCCTTGCATACCTCTTTTACATAAAATAATTTACCCCATTCTTCCTCTCCCTTTTACCTTCTTCCTTCTCCCAGGGCATTCCTCTTTCTCATCTACCCATTTTTTAAACATCATTCCAACATAATCTATTCACCCCCCCCAATAGTATTTTATTTTTTCCAATTACATGTAAACATAGTTTTCAAAATCAATTTACTCTTGCACCCTCTATGTTGAGTGCTGCTAATTGCCCTAAAAATGATAAAATTCTTAGGAGTTGGGTGTATCATTTTGTTATATAGGAATATAAACAGTTTAATTTTATTGAGTTTCTTGTGTAATTTTTCTTTTATTTTACCTTTTTATGCTTCTCTTGAGTCTTGTACCTGAAAGTCAAATTTTCTGTTCATTTCTGGTCTTTTCATCAGCTTGATGATTCTTGAAATGCTTGAAAGTCTTCTATTTCACTAAATATCCATTTTTTTTTGCCTTTTGTAGGGCAGTTGGGGCCAAGTGACTTGCCAAAGGTCACACACTTAGTTTTTGTGTTAAGTGTCTGAGGCCAGATTTGAACTCAGGTCCTTCTAACTCCAGGGCCAGTGCTCTTTTACTGCACCACCTAGCTGGCCCTAAATATCCATTTTTTTTACCTTGAAGGATTATATGCAGTTTTGCTGGGTAGACCGTGTTGGGTGTAAATATAACTTTTCTGCATTCTGGAATATCATATTCCAATCCCTCCACATGTTTATCATGGTAGCTTTTAAATCTTGTGTGATCTTGACTGTGTTTCCTTGGTATTTGAATGGTTTCTTTCTGGCTGCTTGAAGTATTTTCTCTTTGAACTAGGAGCTCTGGAATTTGGGAATTTTCACTTTGGGGTCTCTTTCAGTGGGTGACTGGTAACTTCTTGCAATTTTTATTTTATCCTCTGTTTCTAGGATATGGAGTTTTCCTTTATTATTTCTTGAAATGTTATGGCTAATCTCTTTTTTTTTGATGATTACTTTGGAGGAGTTCAACAATTCTCAAATTATCTCTACTCAATCTATTTTCTATGTCAGTTATTTTTCTGATGAAGTATTTCACATTTTCTTCTATTTTTTCATTCTTTTGACTTTGTTTTATTGTGTCTTGATGTCTCATGGAGACCTTAGTTTTCATTTTCCCAATTCTAATTTTTAAGCAATCATTTTCTTCAGTGACCTTTTGTACCTGTTTTTCCATTTGATCAATTCTGCTTTTTAAGGAATTATTTTCATCAGTGAATTTTTCTACCTCTTTTTTCATTTGACCAATTCTATTTTTAAGGTGTTATTTTCTTCAGTATTTTTTGTGTCTCTTTTACCAAGTTATTTATATTTTTTTTCATAATTTTCTTCCATCACCCCAAGATCTTCACCTAATTTTTTTTTCTCTAGGACTCTTATTTGATTTTGAAAATGATTTTTTTTAGCTCTTTCAGGAATTCTTGTTGGGCTTGAGTTCAGTTCACATTTTTCCTTACAGGCTTTGCTTGTATCTGTTTGGACTTCATTGTCTTCTTAAGAGTTTGTGTCTTGATCTTCCCTGTTACCATAGGGGATTTTTATGGTCAAGTTAGTTAGTTTTGTTGTTGTTTGCTCATTTTTCCATCCTATTACTTTACCTTAAATTTATGGTAAAGTTTGTTTCTGTTCCCAGTGTGTAGGAGAGAAGGGCACCATCTCACACTTCAGTCTTTTTCATACTGCTGTTTTCAGTGCTAATTCTTGGGGTTTGGAAGTTTTCAGTGTTTCTAAGATGGTGTGATCTGGGAAGAGGTATGGTCACTATTCTCCTTGTCTCAGTTCCGGTCCTTGCCCAGAAAGGGCCCCTAATCACTGTGGATTGCAATTGGTACTGCCCCTCTGGTCCTTGCTCTCTTGGGATCAGAAGCTCCTCAGGCTCCCTAATCCCTTGTGACAAAAAGCAATATTGTCCCTCAGGACCCCTGCTCACACTTTACTGAAAATGTTCTTCTCTGCCCTTGAACTGTGACCCAGGAGTAGGTATAAGCAATGAAGCTGCCAAAAAACTAGTGCAGGGCCAGCACAGGGCTCCCCTGTAATCTCTTTCTGACAAGTTGCCAGGTCCCCTTACCATCTCTGACTTGAGAGGTCCTGAAGCTATTGCTACTTCTGTAGCCACCAATTAGTCCCACCACTGGTGTTTCATCCATGTGGGCTCTGAGTCACCCTCCATCCCTGAGTAACAGATCTCTCCTAATGACCTCTTAAATTGTGTTGGGCTGAAAGAATGTCTCACCCTAAACTTTAATTGACTGCCAATGAAAATTTGGATTTGAGACATTATTTCACATTTGTTTGGAGGGGAATGTTGGGAGAGCTTAGGTGAGTGCCTCCTTCACTCTGTCATCTTGGCTCCACCCCTGGAGGTCCCTCCCTCACATTCTTCTTATATATTCTTGATTCATCTTGCACCACTCACAGAACAGTCTAGTATAGAGTCTTGTTGAACATAATGGATGCTCAGACAGTATCTGGTAATCACCTGGGTATTTGGCTTTTAATTCTCATTTTCTCTCTCTCTCTCTCTCTGTATCTTTATGTCTAGTCTGTCTCTCTATTTCTCTCCTTCCCTCCCTCCCTTCCTTTCTCTCTTCCATTTGCATTTTTCCAATTTCTAACATTAAGCTTTTAACATCTAGATGCCTAAAACTATCTTATAATGTTCAGTAAATCTTATCATGAAACTTGTAAAAGTGTTATTGTATTGTTAATTTTCTCTGTGTATATTTCTACCTAAGGATATTATATCCTTTATATGCAGGGGCCTTGCCTTTTGTGTCTTTGGATCTGTAGTACTTAGCAAAGGGACATCTACATAGGAAATAGTAAATAAGTGTTTGCTGGTAATGTATTGAACACAGAGAATATGCCCCATTCTAGGGACTTGCAATCTTGTTTAATCTGTTTGACTGTATTTGAGTGGGGACTTAGCTATACACATAGGTGTAACCAATAAAGCAGCATCCAGGAATCATATTACCCTAACTGACTTCTCTCTCTACAGACAAATCTGCTTAATTCATCCTGCCAACACCTGAGTGTGATGGGGAACTAATATGCATTCCCCCTTTCTCTCCCCGGTCTTATGGCTAAGGAAACAAAGGAAGAGGTAAAAGCTTAGACAAGGCACTTTAATAATAGTAAAAATAATAATAGCAATAATTACCCTCATTTATATAGTGCTGTAAAGCCACACATGAGCGGCTTTCCAGAGGACTGCTGCTGTGAGCAACTTTCCAGGTTCTGATTACACAGTATAATGAATTCTCTATTTATTCAATAACAAATCAGAGCAAAATATTCACAGAAAATCAAGGTACAGCATTCAGAATGTTATTGCTTATCACAGAAAATCAAAATACAGCATTCACCATGCATGTCACATCTCAGCAACTTATAACTAAAATGGCCACATAGTTTTCACCAAAGTGGTCACATAGTTTTCAACAAAGTACATTCATTTAGTCAATCATGAAATCCTTAATTCAATCACAAAGTACAAAAGTCAAAGTTCTCTACCCCTAGGTCACAGTAAATCATAATCTTCTCAGTCAGTACACATATCCAAGTAAAGTCTTCTTTCAGCTTGACTCAAGGTTGGCTCTCAGCTTCCATGGTTCCTCTTCCATGGTCCCAGCTCCAACTGTCACCTGGGTTAAAAGGCAGGCAGTTCCCAGTTCCTTGTTCATCTCCTTGTCCAGTTCCCATTCCATATTGAAGTTCATTGTGTCCAGTCCACCTCAAGTCCTTCACAGTTCCTTTTTCTGGGAAGACAAAGCTTGACAGAACTACAATAATATTCATACACATTGCCAGCACCATCATCAATTCACTATCTGCCTGTGAAATCAACTCAGACGCACCAACAAGGTCTGAGAACTCAACACAAATCATCAGCATAGAAATCAGCACAGACTCACAAACAAGGTCCAAGAGGTCAGCACAAATCATCAGTAAAGTCCCAGGACCTCCAAAACCCTCCTCCAGGACTTCTGTAAATATACAACCAGAAAATTCTCTTTCAGGGCTTCCAGTAAGGTCCCAGGGCTTCTGTACAAAGTATCACAAACAAAAATCAACACAGACAGAGCAGACAGAGTACCAGGATACCACAAATTTTCTCATTCTTGACTCTGCCACCATAAGAGCCCTCTTCTCAGTTCTGCTGTCTCTAGCCTAGAAATTCTCCTTATATATGGTCATTAGCTCCTCCCCTTCCTGTTTCAGGACTTCATAAGTTCTAGGGTTCACAAGTTGTGGGGTTCACAGATTCTGTTTCTTAACAGACTTGATACAAGGCTCAAAAGAAAAGAATTGATAAAAGGTGTTAATTCAATAGCTGAAACAAGGTGTGAACTACTGTGCTTGTGATTACATATGCTTTAAGGTTAGCATAATGCTTTAAATACATCATCTCACTTGACACTCTTTGGTCCTCAGTTTCTTTATTTTAAAATAAAGTATTTGAACTAGATGATCTCTGAGGTTCCTTCTAGTGCTTATATTCCATGAAATTCAATGAGGCTTCTTATGGGTCCCTTCTGCACTCACTGGGAGTTACAGAACCTTTCACCAAACGTCATATTTCCAAGATAATAGTGAAGAAACTAAGTATTTACAACGAATCAGTGTATCTTTAGTAGATATTTGGGGGTTTAAAACAGATGCAAATAATGGATTATAAGTGGTTGCTAAAGTAGGTAGCAAAAAGAAGTATTTATCTTGTTTTAGAATTATCCAATCACTTCTCATCACTCTCCTTCCCCACTACTCCCCTTGAGTACTGATTTAGTTAATGACATTCTCAGGTCACTAAACATTCTGTCACACACCAGAAGGTACATGCACATATAGAATGAACTGACTGAATTCAACAAACATTTATTTAGTACCCATTGCATGTAAGACTATGCCTAGTACTGAAGATACAAAGACAAAAATTAAACAGTCTCTGGATTGGAGGAGTTTACATTTCTGGGGGTGAGGGACAGCAGGAGGGAAGACATTAGCACACAAAGAGGTAAATACAAAGTTTTACAAAGTAGTTTGATGAAGGAGAGAACATTAATAACTTCAGGTATCCAAAAAAGCCTTTTGTAGGAGATGAGTTGATTTTTTTTGAAGGGATCTAGGGATTCTGATAAGCTAAAAGGGGAAAAAATATCCTAGGCAGGGGCAAAAGCATACAGGTGGGACATGGAATGTTGTATATAGAGAAGAGCAAACAGGATAGTCTAAATAGAATGTAGAGTCTGAGAGAGAATAATATGGAATCAATCAGGATCCATAGTTTGGAGATGGATTTGTGAAGATCACTGACACAAAAGAATTAAAATTTCAGTTTCAACCAGGGTTGGGCTTTTTAGCGATCTTCAGGTAATGTGTTTCTGACTTGCCTCCAACTCTAGTGGGCTAATGCCCAGTTCTTAGGTTAGCCCCATTTTGGGGTTTTTACTCAGAGCCCTGATTCCCCTCTTCCTCCTAACTCCTGGTTTGTTTTCTCTATAGATTTTAGACAAGCCACTGAGTTCTGTACTTCTTTTCAGCCTAGCTGCTCAGGATTTATGTGGCAGTGATGTTCTTGGGAGCAATAGTCAGGCTAGCAGAAGATTGAATGAAGATTGAGGAAACCAGGGAGAGAGACAGATATAGACAGAGATACAAAGGCAGAGAGAGACAAAGACACATAGAGACAGAGAGACAGGAATGGAGACAAAGACACAGAAACACACAGGAGGTGGTTAGTAAGTGTTTGCTAATGATAATATTAAGCACAGAGAATATGCCCCATTCTAGGGACTTTCAATTTTACTTAATCTATTTGACTGTATTTGAGTGGGGAGTTAGCTGAACACATGGGTGTAACCAATAAAATAGCATCCAGGCATCACATTACTCTGTCTGGTTCTTCTCTCTACAGACAAACCTGTTTAATTCATCCTTCTAACACCTGAATGTGATGAGGGAGCTAACGTGCATGATAACCTCCCTCCCCCTTGTCTTATGGCTAAGGAAACAAAGGAAGAAGTTAAGACTTAGGCAAGGCACTTTATTATAGTAAAAATAATAACATCAATAATAACGCTTATTTATGTAGTGTTTTAAATGTAGAAAATGCTTTAAATACATTGTCTTAGTTAACACAGACCAAGACAGTGAGGCAGAATGAGAAAGGGACACATAGAAAGAAGGTGAGAGAGAGAGAGAGAGAGAGAGAGAGAGAGAGAGAGAGCTCAAAGTGAAGCAAAGGTCATGAGGTAAATGAATTAGTTGGTAGTATCATTCCCACTTGGCATATGGCCAGTAGTGCAAGGGCTGTAAGTGGAGAAGGGACGTTCCAGCTAGGACTATAGGCAGGGGTTTTAATCATATAATGGGAATTCAGAAATAGTTACGGGGAGCATAAAAGTACAAATAAGTGGGAAGAGAGAGGTACCAGATGGATAGGGGTTTCAGCATCTTCAAATGGGGTTATGTCCTCAGATAACCCAGTTTGACTATAGCTGGACCTTTAATCCAGAGGTACAGTGGAAAGAGTGCTAACTCTGGAATCTGAAGACCTGGGTTCAAATTCTGTGTCTGTGTCTGTGCCTGTGTGACTTTGGGTAAGTCACCTAACTTATCTGGACCTCCTTTTCTTCCTCTGTAATATGAGAGGGGGCTAGCTTAGATGATCTCTGAGGTCCCTTTTAGCTCCAAATCTCTAATCCTGTGATCTTTCTGGTTAGATACTTTCCCTACCTTCAATAATTAGAAAGACTTTAGTGATTTCTTTGCGGTAGGTTCTCTGTCCACCAATGCAGATCACAACCCTTCTCCACTGTAGTTAAAATAATCATTAGCTGATGATTAATGGTGTTGAACTTCACAAAATCTGCCAGGCTGATACTTAGGTAACAAACACAGAATCTGTCACTGATCTGTTAGAAACCTTTTGAGCTTGATATATAACTTGCCAGGCCTTGAACTTCTCTGGAATAGCTTTAAAGACCCCAGAATCATCTCCGTGCTGCAATGGGGAGGACTGCCTTCAGCAAGTTTCCAAAATTTAAGTTTGCTACATGCCCTTTCCCCCTGCTGTTGAAATCTATTTACTTCTCTACTGTAGTCATAAAACATGACTCTAAATATCTCTAGGAGCAGCATCCTAACAGTTTACAAGATGGAAGGCATTGCTCTCTTTTCTCTGTGGGTGACCCACTACACAATTGTTATCACAACACAAACAAATTCAGTATCCTGGTGGAAACCAGAAAAGCAACAAAGTACATCACACCCACCGTTCAATTTTAGAAAATGTGATTGTTGCTATTGTCACTTTGTTAAGTTTTCATATTCAACCTTGAAGAGATTAGTTTTTCTATTGGCACTTTACCTGCAAGCCTAATAGATTGCCTTTAGATGAGCAGTGTAGTGACTTGGTTGTGTGGTAAGAATGCTTCAGATATGACTGATTGACAAAATCACACATTTTAAAATTTAATTATCCTTAATAGTTCTTCCAAGGAGCATGTTTTTTTTTTTAACTGGAAAGGATAGAACAAAAATAACTAAAATAAACTGAAGAGATGGTAAGATGGTAATCTTCCTTATCGATTAATTCATGTTATTTGGCAAAGATGAACTTACACATTCTTAGGTACTGAAAGAATGGGAGAAAGTTTGTGACTAAAGAAAAATTAGAGAGAATCACAGAAGATAAAGTTGTTCATTTCGATTATATAAAATTCAAAACTTTTTGTACGAACAAATCCAATAAAACTAAGATTAGAAGGGAAGGAATTAACTGAGTGTGAAATCTTTGCAGTAATCTCATTTTCAACATACATAAGGAAGTGATTCAATTTGGGGAGAATTAAATCCATTCCCCTATTGATAACTGGTCTAAGGATGCGAATAGGTTTTCAAAGGAGGAACATCAGGCAATCTATAGCCATATGTAAAAATATGCCAAATCACTACTAATTAGAGGCACACAAATTAAGGCAATTCCAAAATTCTGCTTCATTCTCAGAGTGGCAAAGATGACAAAAAAAGAAAATAATAAATGTTGGAGGTACTGTGGGAAAATAGGCACATTGATGTACTGTTGGTGGACATATGAATTTGTACAACAGTTCTGGAAAGCAATTTAGAATTGTACACAAAAAATTACTAAACAGAGCTTACCCTTTGACACAACTATACCATTGCTAGGATTACACTCTAAAGATAACAAAGAAAGAGAAAAAGGTCCTGTGTATTAAAAAATATTTATGGCAGCTGTGTGTGTGTGTATTGGAAAAAAACTGAAAACTAAGGGGATGCCCATAAATTGAAGAATGACTAAATTGTAGCATATGAATGCGATGGAACACTTTTATAATATAAAAAATGAAACAAATTATTTAAAAGGAAAATATGAAAATATGAAAAGATTTATATGAACTGATGTAGTAAGCAAAAACCAAAACAATTTATACTATAACATCAATATTATAAAAAAGAACAGTATTGAGGACTTTTATAAAATTGAAGAAAAGTGAAATGAGAAAGCCAAGAGAATTTTAAAAATAATATCAATATTACAAAACTGAACAATTTTGAAGACTGATGAAATAATACTGATGAAGAATGAAATGAACAGAATCAGGAGAGCAATTTATATAATAACAACAATAATATAAAACTTGAAAGCAACAAGAAATGGGATCAATACAATGACCATCCATGATTCCAGAGGTCTGGTGATGAAACATGCTATCCATGACAGAGATATACTGTTTCATATGACAATAGATAACTCGATTTTTTTCCCTTGAGAACTCCTGTTCATATCTTTAGACTATTTATCAGTTGGAGAATGGCTTTAATTCTTAGAAATTTCTTCCTTATATATTTTGAAAATTAGATCTTTATTCTAAAAAGATCATTTATATACATAATACAAATATACACACATATTTCTATCTATCTAGATATTTAGAGAATTAGTTTTGCTTGACTATATATATTTATTACTAGGAACTTAGTTTTCTTTTCTTTTTCCACAAAGGAGTGGTGGTTGGAGGGAGAAAAAATTGATTTCTATTAATTAAAAAAATTTGAGAATTGGGGGCTGCCACAGATGTGGAATGTTGCATGTACTCTCAGATGAGGTCACTACATTATTAGTTTTACTTTGTTAAGAGATTTGTCATGGACTGAGGGTAATCCATAAATGTTTGTAATACAAAAAACAAAATATATCAATAAAACTTGAAAAAATAATGAATGAGGAGAAAATAAAAACCAATGAGCAAGTGTGATTACTGACCAACTGCCAGTAATTTTTGAAAGACTGTGGAGATTGGGTGAGATACTATAGGGTTACTGAAGGATAAATATTTATCTGATTTTCAAAAGAGAAAAAGAGGCTGGGGTGTACAGATTATATTGAAAGTGAGTATGATTTTGATTCCTGGGAAAATTCTAAAACGTATTTTTTATTTTTTTTTGCTTTTTGGAGGGGGGGAAGGCAGGGAAATTGGGGTTAAGTGACTTGCCTAAGGTCACATGGCTAGTAAGTGTTACGTGTCTGAGGTCAGATTTGAACTCAGGTCCTCCTGATTCCAGGGCTGGTGCACTATTCACTGTGCCACCTAGCCACCCCCTAAAGCTTAATTAAAATTATAGTTAATGAACATCTAGGGAAAGAAGTGATGATCTTAAAGAGAAAACATAGCTTCATTAAGAACAACTCATGTCTGAATGACCTCATTGAGAAGCAACATGGCATAGCGGATAATATGTTAGATTTGGGACCAGAAATCCCACTTCATATATTTATGGGCTTTATAAATCTAGGCAAGTCATTTATGTTCTTGGAGCCTCAGTTTTATTATCTGCAAAATGAGGAGGTCAGAAGGGACAGATGGATTCTGAGGTCCCTTCCACTTCTCTATGATTTCTTTTTCTCCCTGCAAATTCACTAAACTGGGAGATCAAGAAAATTCTTATAGTTCACATATATTTTTTTAGCAAAGTACTTAATAAATTATCTCTTCACTAATGCCCAGTTGATTAATTCTTTGGATATGGTAACAAAATGTCTGTTAGTCCCTTATCTGTTTTTGTGGTGCTTATGCCAGAGTGATGGGAAAGGGTACAAATGCTATAAGAATAACAGTTTGTAGACCAACTGTGAGCTTTCATTTAACTCTTGGTATTCTAAATATTGCATTTTTGTCCAATGACCATGAACAAATGATACTGGAGGAACTGAATCATTTCAGTATTAACATTTTCATTATGAATGAAACCAAAAGACACAAGGAATTTGCAGCTACAAGGAAAGGATGACTCAGGTTTTTCTTGGAGAGGCAAATAATTAAGTTGGTTTCATCATGTGCCCAAATGGAAGAAGCAAAATAATTTCATAGGATACTTACTCATAATTGAAATATTCGTGAAGAGCTTGAACGAAAGGATTACCATAAAGTTAATTTAAATTTATGTGCCAACAACTGATGCAGAGGAAGAGGTCAAGTAATTTAAAAAGTTTAATAAAAATATTATTTTTGCCTTTTGTTATTATAGCACACTAATTTATTTTAACCATACTATCCCTTGCAATCAGATACTTCATTTTTGCAAAAGGGGTAAAAAAAATTAAACAAGTACAACTGACAAATCAACCATATCTGACTACAAGTACTGCATTTTATACCAGAAGTCTCATCCTTTCCAGTGAGAGGAGATCTGTCATACTAAGACTAGTCATTATAATGCAACATAGTTTGACTGATTTTTAGGGGTGTCATCATTTACGTGATTGTGGGAATTGGGTATATTTCCTCTTGGTTTTATTTCCATCACTCTTTATCACTTTATATAAGTCCTAACAGGTTTTTCTGTTCTTTTTTTTTAACCTCCTTGGAGTAAATGTCTAGTAGTCAGATCACTGTTTCAAAAGGGTATCAACAGTTTAGTGACTTTTTTCCCCTAACTCCACATTAATTCCAGTGCTTAGATCAATTGATGAGTCCAACAATATGCCTGTCTTCTCATAATCTCTTCAATATTTTCACTCACTTTTCTGGTCTTCTTCACCAATCAATGGGTGCAAGAAGAAATCTTTTAGATATTTTAGTTTATATTTTTTTCTTTCATTGGAGATTTTGGAACAATCGTTCATTTGGTTGTTGATCGTTTGTTTTTTTTCTGAAAAAATTTTCCTCATGTCCTTATGGAGAATTACTCCTATTTATATATTTGTGTCAGTTTCTTATATCTTGGATATCTGATATTTTCCAGAGATATTTGAAGAAAAAATTATCCAACTCAATTTTATGTGTTGTTTTGATTTTGTTTCTACAACAATCAACTCTTAGCTTTATGTAATTAAAATAGTTTATTTTTTCTTGAATGATTACTTGTTTCTTGTTTGGTAAGACTTCTTTCACTATCCATAGCTATGAAAGGAATTTCCTATTCTCTTTTAATTTTATCTTTATGATGTGACCTCTGTTAGGTTTTTTAATCTATTTGAAGCTTATTGTGTTATATAGTGTAAAATACTGAAATAAATCTGATTTATGAAAATTGTAGTTTTCTCAATAGATATTGTCAAATAGAGAGTCCCTAGTTTATCTAACTGTGTATTAATATGTATATTCTCCACCTTTATTAATACACATTAATATGTATATTATCCACCTACATTAATATGCATATTGTCCACCTTCATATCCACCTTCAGTACATAATAGTATTACCTTCAGTAAGTATTAGTGATAAAGACCTGATCCTGGAGAGAGAGGCTGAATTCTCCCCATAGTATTCTCAACTGACTGTCATCAACCAATGCTGAAGCCATTAACTGTATACCTGAGGTTGAAGTCAATCCCTGTCTAACTGAACTTCCAACTGAAGAAGAGGTTTTGAATGTCATTGAGCTCCCCTCATGTGGCAGGGTGCCTGGTGATGATTTTATTCAAGCTCAGATTTACAAGGCAGGGGGTTCACTGCTCATACAAAAGTTGGCTGAAGTTTTCTAGGTTATATTGCAAGAGGAGGTTATCTTTCAGGAGTTCAAGGATTCCCCTGCTGTCCATTTTTATAAAGGCAAAGGAAATAGGTTGTCCTGTGACAATTATAAGATTGTCTCTCTCGTAGTCATTGCCAGCAAAATTCTTGCCAGAGTCCTTAATTGTTTGATCCTTCACCTGGATCACAGCCACTGTGGTTTCAGAAATGGCCAGTGAACATTTAATATGATGTTTGCTGCCTGACAACTCCAGGAGAAATGCCAGGAGCAGAACAGAGATAGGTACATAAGTGTTCGTTGATCTGACCAAGTCTTTTGATCCTGTCTGTCATGATGGTTTGTAGAAGATCATAGCAAAATTTGGTTCCTTGGAGAAGTTCATCAGTTTTGTATGGTAGTTTCATGATGGCATACTTATATGGGTTCTGGATAATGGATGATGCTCCTGTGCTTTCCCAGTCACCAATGGAACAAGAAGGGCTGTGTACTTTCTCCCATGCTTTTTAGTATGGTGTTTTTAGTGATGTCATATACCTTTAATGATGGTGTTAATCAATGTTAGCTATAGAACTTATAGTAAATTATTTAACTTGAAAAGGCTACAGGCCAAGACTAAAGTGAGGGGGAGTAGGTGTGTGACTTTTTGTTTGCTGATGATTGTACACTCAATGCACCCTCTGAGGCTGATATGCAACAGAGTAGGAACTTATTCTCTGCTGCTTGTGCTGATTTTGGCCTGACAATTAACACCAAGTAAAACACCAAGAAAAAAGAGGTTCTCCACCAACCAGCATTGCACCAGTATTTCCATATGTGAAACCATTAGTTATTGCAAATGGAGACATTTTGAATACTGTGAATAAGTTCATTTACCTTGGCAGTATACTTTCCTGGGATGTGTACATAGATGATTAGGGTGACATATGCATTACCAGAGCTAGCTAAGTGTTTGGGAGATTTTGAAGGAAAGTGTGGGAGAGAAGAAGTATTAGGCTGTCTACCAAATTGAAGGTTTACAGAACTATTGTGCTGACTTTATTATTATGTGCCTGTGAAACCTGGACAAGTCTACCAGCACTATACCAACAAACTGAATCACTTTCATTTGAATTGTCTTAGGAAGATTCTGAAGATTACCTGGCAAGATAAGGAACTGGACATTGAGGTCTTTTTTCCAGTTGAACAGCCAAGCATTCAAACTCTGCTGTAGAGAATACAGCCTCAGTAGACTGGCCATGTTGTTTGAATACCAAATGTAAATTTGCCTAAAAGATTATTTTACAGAAAACTCACAAAAGGCAAGTGCTCACATGGAGGTCAGAAGATGTGATAGAAGAACACTTTCAAGAGCTTTTTGAAAAATTATGGATTAAATTGTAAGGCACATAGGACACTAGCACAGGACTGTCTAGCATGGTATGCCTGTTTCAAAGATGGCCCTGTGCTCTGTGAGCAAAGCAGAATGGCACTAGCTGAAAAGAAAAGTGAGAGGCACAAATTTAGAGACATCTTCACTCCAAATATTCATATGGACTATTTGTGCCTGACCTGTGGTAGAGCCTTCTGAATTCATACTTATCTGATCAGCTGCCATCAGACACACTACACCTTTACCCCGACATAGTTGTGTCATTTTGATCCTCTTTGATCACAAAAGACAGCAACCAATCTCTGGTAAGACAAATGGAAAAACTGGATATAATGAACATAGAACTATATCACTGTAGCAGAAAATGAACTAGTTTTTATTAAGTGCCTAATATGGGCCAAATAGTAATTATGTTATTGACCTGTGAGTCAGAACTAAGGTCCTAAATCCTCTGCATATTCTAAAAGTTGCATTTGTACCTGGGTCAAGAAGGTTTAACTCTTCTGGAACATCCTTAAGTGAATGCTAGTTAGATTGGTCAAAGAAACTTCGTGTCTAGTTATAGACACACACATATCAGTAATTCAGTGGCTCTCTGATTTCTTTGATGTATGTTTCCTTCTTCGGTACAAATCACAGTCTATCTATCCCTTCTCAACCAGTGTATTCCTTGTTCATACCCTTCATATATTCTTCTAAGAAGATTACCCAACACATTGGAGTCTGTTCTCTCCATCTTTTTTTTCCCCACTGACTACTCCTAAAATCAGAGGCTATTATTTTAAACACTAATATTAAATTAAGGTAATGTTATAATTTCTGGTGGTTGTTATTATGAAATTACTCCTGAAATTCAACATATTCTTAGGAATTGGAGCACTGTTTTTGCCTCAATTTGAAAGGAAAAGGGAAGAACTGTTCTATTTTTCTCCTCTGCTATTCTGTAAGACTGGTATAAGGAAATTTTAAAGAAAATTTCCATCAGCTAAAATCATTAGAACCACGAATGATCAAAACCATCATATAAACCCTTTCCCATTCTGGTGTTTGCATTTAGTTCAATGAGTTTTATCAGCCATTTGTTAAGTATGTAATATGGGCAAGGCAGTGTAGCATGATATATGGAGTTTTGGCCTTGTTATCAGGTGGGTTTGTACTCAAATCCTATTTCTAATCCTTATTAGCCACATGACCTTGGTCAAACCACTTAACATTGTTGTGGTAGGAAGATCCTTGGGTCTGGAGCTAGGAGAGACCTGATTTTGAAGCCCTCTATCAGAGCCTAATATAACTCTCTAAGACACTTATTCAATTATAGACTAATTGTGATCTATATCATACATATATATAGGGCTTCTTTTTTTTTTTTAAAGCAATCGGGGTTAAGTAACTTGCTCAAGGTTACATGGCCAGTTATTTCTGGGTGTGGTGCTAAGTATCTGAGCCCGGATTTGATCCCCAGGTCATCCTGACACTGGAGCCGGTGCTCTTACTCCCTGAGCCAGCTGGCCACCCCCATATCAGGGCTTCTTAATCTTTTTCCACTTGCAACTCTTTTTTGCATTTCAGCTGTGTTTGTTGGCTTTCTGTGGTGTGATGGTATGTGTAGTGCAAAGTGTGCTGTGTGCTCAGAACTAAGGCTGAAGTGAGGTTACGTAATGCAACATGGGCAAGCGCTGACAGGAACACCTTGGATTCATTACACATTTGATTTTGAATTAATTTTTAGTTGTTGCACATTCAGAAACCTTTTGCTGTTGCCAAATTTTTGGCAATCCTATATGAGGTCAAGACCCACAGTTTAAGAAGTGCTGAATATGGTCAGAGGAATTTCTACACTGATATAATCAAAGATTTTTTGATGTGTTGACATAAGCACAAGGCAGTGTCCTAGGTCATGGGTGCACAGAAATGAAAACTGACACAATTCTCTGACCTCAGGAACTTCAGAGTTTAGGCAAGAATTTGGACATATCTGTATGTCAGGTCAATAAGTATTTAATAATCTCTTCTTATGTGTCAAGCACTGTGATAAGCATAGAGAATACAAATACAAATCGAAAAGGGACAATCCCTGCCCTCAAGGAACTTACATTCAAAAAAGGGAGGCTAACACATAAAAGGAAACTGCAAATTGTGTGTGTGTGTGTGTGTGTGTGTGTGTGTGTGTGTGTGACAGAGAGATAATTATTTCAAAGATCTGTGGAGCCTTCAACTCCTTCATGCCTTAGTAAATAGTTCCATTAGTTGATGTGGTTAAAAAAATAATCACCTGTGGCTAACTTTTTAAGGTGACGAACCTTGAAGAACTGAGCCAGGCTGCTCCTTGAAAAACAGAAATACAGCTCTTCGTTGAGACCATACTTGAAACCTTTTTATCTTGATAGGGCTTCCCAGAATTTATGTTCTTCTATCATAGCCTTTGAGAATGCAGCATCACCATTATACTGTGAAGAGGCAGAGTGGTAGAGGAATAAATAATAAAATTACATGGCAAGCATGACAGATTGGCAAGAGAACTGGCATAGTATCAGGAAGACCTAGGTCTAAGCCCCACCACGGACACATACTGATTATGTGACTAAGTCACATATCTTCTAAATACTCTAGATAATACTAAGACTTTAAGTCTCAAAGAAAGTGCCAAATTGCATCGATAGAGGGAGTTTCCTCATCTGGAAGTTCCCAAAACAATACTATCAATCATGCAAGAATGTAATTTTGTTTAAATAAGAAGTAAAAAAGAATTATTTGAAGATAGAAGGGGTAGTTTTGGCTCCTTCCTTTGTTAACTCTTAATAATACAAGTTAGCAGTCACTAAGTGGTGCTGAGAGTCCAGGGCCTGAAGTCAGGAAGACCTGAGTTCAAATCCTGCCTCATATGACCCTGGACAAGTCATTTAACTCTGTTTGGCTCAGTTCCTCATCTGTAAAATGAGCTGGAGAAGAAAATGGCAAACCACTCCAGTATGTATGCCAAGAAAACCCTAAATGGGTGGAAGGAGTTTGAAGCAGTAGAATCAAAGATAGATAAGAATATAAGCTCCCTCAGGGCAAAAACTATTTCATCTTTTTCTTTGCATCCCTAGCACCTAACACGGTGCACCATCTGGCATATAGAAAGTATTGAATAAATGCTTGTTGAATGGGTAATTGATTCAGAAATTCAAGGAAAGGGAACATTTTTCAGCTGTGGGATAATGGAAGGCTTTGTGGACTAAGTAGTTCTCGAGCTGGACCTTGAAGGAAAAGAATTTTAATTGACTGAGACAGAGTACAGTAGGTTCCATTATAAGAATGGGAAATTAAATGTGTAGAAGTTTGGTGGAGGTGAGAAAAAAAATCTTCTGGTTGGAGCAGAGAATATGAAAAGAGGAGTACTGTAATATCAGGATAGAAATGATGGAGCCAGACTGCTAAGGACCTCGAATGCCAGATTTAGAGGTTTATATTTTATTCTGTAGGTGATTTGGAGTGGAGCCACTGAAGGCTTTCTGAGTAGGAGACTGATGTGATCAAACTGTACATTTGAAAGATTACTTTGGCACCAGTGTGAAGGACAGATTGAAGAATAAAAACACTGAAGACAAAGGGAAGAGTTAGTAGACTATTACACTAGTCTAAATCAGAGGTGAAGGCTTGAAATATGGCAATGGCAATGAAATTAGAAAGGAGATCAGAAAGGAGAGGACATATGGGGAAGATGTTTTCGTAGGAGAATAGACAGGACTTGGCAAGGAATTGCCTGTGGAAAGTGGGAAAGATAGAAGAGTCAAGAATGGTTCCAAAGTTACAGGACTGAATAACTAGAATAATGATGGTACCATTGTCAAAAATGTGCAAGTTAGGAAGAAGAACAGAGTGTTTTGGGAGGCTGGAGAAATGTTTAATTTCGGACATATTGAGTTTGAAATGTAATTCAGAAGGGTATATCCAGCAATTGATGGGATAGCAGGTGATGTAGGACAGCATATTGGAGATGGACTTATAGATTTTGAAGTCATTTAAAATTGATGTTGAAGTAATGAGAGTGTATGAAACTGACAAGTCCATTGTCAAAAACCATTTATTAAGTACCTACTATGTGCCAGGCACTGTAATAAGTTCTGGGTATACAGATATGAAAAAGAAAGATGATCACTCTTCTCAAGGAGCTTACAGTCTAATGCAAGAAAACAACAGAAAACACATAAAAGAAAGCTTCAGGGTTTTATGGATTCACCCTGCAATGAGAGGGGCAGAGGATATTGACGAAATATGAGTAATAAGTCTGATTCTGTCTTGCAAGATGAAGAGATTTATCAATGATAACTTACTGGAGGTCTGGTAGAAAAGCAAAAGAAGTCCACAGTGGGAGAGCAGAATCTGAATAAGTGAGTATGGAGAGGAGAGGAGAAGAAAAGAAAGGAGAGGAGAAGAGAGTAGAGTGTGGGGGCAGAGCTTAGGGGAGTTGCCATTTTTGGGTAGGGGAAGTGGTAAGGAAGAGGAGGAACTGGTCAATGAGACTAAGAAGGATTTGTCAGAGAAGTAGGACACCAGGACAGAGCTATGTTAAGGGAATAAAGAAGGAAGAGAATAGTGTCAACAGTGTTAAATGTAGCAGAAAGGTCAAGGATGAAAAATGAGAAGAGACATTGGATTGGCGATAAGGTGATGGTGCCATTCCAGTACTTCCACAGAGGAAGTAGTTTTAATTGAATAGTGGAGATGGAAATTAGATTGCAAGAGATTGAGGAGTGGATGGAATTAAAGACTTTGAGTAGAGACTATTCTAGAAGTTTACCAATCAAGGAGGAGTAGAAATGTAGGATAACTTGAGGAGATTGCCACAGTGAGAAAAGGTTGTTTTTGGTTGGTTTGCCTGGGTTTTGTTATTAAGACAGGAGAGACACTGGCATGTTTGTAGGCAGTGGGATTGGTTTGTTTTTGAAGAGAACCAAATTGGCATCACTATGTTGGGGTCAAGGTACAATGTGTCCTACTGTGGTTGATTAGATGAATAGGAGCTCAGAAGGCTCTACCATAGGCAGTAGGGTTAGACACAGTGGAGAAGAATAGATTTTATACACACACACATATGCAAATCAAATGCTTTATTAATTTCTAGTATACATCATTCATTTCTGCAAGATTTTGAGTTACAAATTTTCTCCCCATTTTCCCCCTATCCACCACCCCAAAATAGAGATCTGACTGAATAATCCCTCCTCCAATCTGCTCTCTCCCATATCTTCTTCCATACCCCCTCTGACTTTCCAGTAGGGCATGGTGGATCTCTATACCCCAGTGCTTGTACATCTTATTTCCCAGTTACATGTAAAATAATATTAATAATAGCATATATATATATACATATTTTAAACATTTGATTTTAAAACTTTGAATTCCAGATTTATTCCCTTCCTCCCTTGTGATCCACCCTTACTGGGAAGATAAGCAATTCAGTATAGGTTGTACATGTGTAGCTATGTAAAACATTTCCATAGTGGATATATTGTAAAAGACTGACTACATTTCCCTCCCTTCTATCCCACCTCCCACTTGTTCTATTCTCTACTTTGATCCTGTCCCTTTTCAAAAGTGGGTGCTTCCAACTTCCCTCCCCCCCCCAGCCTGCCCTCCCTTCCACCATCCCCACTTTCATCCCCTTCCCCTCTACTCTACTGTAGGGTGAGATACCCTATTTAGTGTGTATGTCATTCCCTCCCTGAGCCAAATTCAATGAGAATAAGGTTGACCCATTCCCTTTTGCCTTCCTGTTCTTCCCCTCCATTGTAACCATTTTCCCTTGCCTCTTCTATATGAGATAGTTTACCCCATTCTGTCTCTCCCCATCTCCTCTCATTATATTCCTCTCTCACTTCTTAATATCACCTTTGAAGTATCATCCCTTACTATTAAATTGGTCCTGTGCCCTCTATCTATGTATACCTGTACACATATACACACACATTCACATATGTATCCATATGCCCATATACCTTCCTATACACACACACACACACATCTATTCCCTTCAACTATTCTCATACTGGGAAAAGTTTCAGAAGTTATAATTATCATTTTTCCATCTAGGAGTGTAAATAGTACAACTTTGATAACTTCCTTATGATTTCTTTTCCCTGTTTACCTTCTCATGCTTCTCTTGTTTCTTGTATTTGAATGTCAAATTTTCTATTCAACTCTGATTTTTTCATCAAGAATGCTTGAATGTCCTTTATTCCACTGAATGATCATATTTTCCCCTGAAACATGATACTCAGTTTTGCTGGGTAGGTGATTATTGGTTTTAATACAAGCCCTTCGATCCCTCAGTGTAGAAGCTGCCAGATCCTGTGTTATCTTGATTTTGTTTCCTCAATATTCAAATTGTTTCTTACTGGCTGCTTGTAATATTTTCTCCTTGATCTGGGAATTCTGGATCCTGGCTATAATATTCCTAGGAGTTTCTTTCTTTTTGGGATCTTTTTCAGGAGGTGGTCAATGGATTCTTTCGACCTCCATTTTACCCTCTGGTTCTAAAATATCAGGGCAATTTTCTTGGCGAATTTCTTGAAGGATGATTTCTAGGTTCTTTTTTTGATCATGGCTTTCAGGTAATTCAACAATTTTAAAATTATCTCTCCTGGATCTATTTTCCAGGTCAGTGGTTTTCCCAATGAGATATTTCCCATTGCCTTCTATTTTTTCATTTGTTTGGATCTGTTTAATAGTATTTTGATTTCTCATAAAGTCACTAGCTTCCATTTACTCCAATCTAATTCTGAAGGAATGATTCTCTTTAGTGAGCTTTTGAGATTCTTTTTCTATCTGGAAAATTCAGCTTTTTAAGGCATTTTTCTCCTCATTGCCTTTTTGAGCCTCTTTTGCCATCTGAGTTAGTCTGTTTTATAGGGGTTATTTTCTTCAGTCAGGTTGTTGACTCTCATTTCATAATTTTCTTGCATCATTCTCATTTCTCTTCCCAATTTTTCCTCCACTTCTCTTATTTGGTTTTTAAAATCCTTCTTGGCCTGTAAAATTCTTCTATGGCCTCTAACCAGCTCGTGTTTTTCTTAGAAGCTTTTGGTGCAGGAGTTCTGACTTGGACTGTCTTCCTCCTGTTCCATGCTTTGATCCTTTTTGTCCCCAAAATATGAATTTAAAGTTGGGTTGCTCTGCTTGCTTTGCTCCCCTTGTTTGCTCATGTTGCCACTCAATTACTTGACTTTTGGGCTTTTTTCCACAGTAGGACTCTGCTACCAGACAGGGGAGCTTTGTCCGAATTGCTGGGGTTTTTTCAGCTGTTGAAGTTTTTAGTTGGGTACCCTCTTTGAAGTTCCCACACGCTTTGGCAAGCTGGTCGCACATCCCAGGACCTCCACCCTAGCCTGCAATTCAGATCCAAGTAGGTTAAAGCAAGAGTGATTAACCCTCATACTGGTGCTTGGTCCCCATACAATCTGCAGACCAGGAGCTGAATCAGCTATGTGGCTGCAGTCGCATGGCCACTGCACCTGAGCTGCTTCTCGCCCTGGGGGCAAAGGCCAACTGCACTCCAGAACTACTGGATCCCAAAGTCCACACTGCACTGACCTCTCAGTTTGTCCTTAGCATCTATAGGTTGATAAT
The DNA here is from genome assembly GCF_028583685.1 of Petaurus breviceps papuanus. NCBI lineage: Eukaryota > Metazoa > Chordata > Mammalia > Diprotodontia > Petauridae > Petaurus > Petaurus breviceps. The sequence continues at coordinate 68,602,423 of NW_027186296.1, read as the reverse complement.
TCTGGAAAGTTCCACAGCTGCTGGTGATTTGAAGTCCCTCCAGCTGGTGGCTGGCTGTGGCCGCCCTGAGGGTAAGACCTCTGGCTCGTTTGGGGCTGGGCTTGGCTCCGAGAATGCTGCACTGGCTGCTTCCTGCTGGCCTGTCAGGCTGTCCTCAGTGGGAAGTTAGCTTCTCTCTGTCATTTTGTGGGCTCTGTAGCTCCAAAGTTTGTTCAGAGTCTCCTTTTACATGAATTGGAGGAGGTGGAAGCCAGAGCCCTGCGGAAATCCTGTTTCTACTCCGCCCATGCTGGCCACTTCCTGCTGGCCTGCCTGGCTGTCCTCAGCAGGAGATAGCTTCTCTGTGTCATTTTGTGGGTTATGTAGTTCCAAAGTTTCTTCAGAGTCACCTTTTACATGAATTGGAGGAGGTGGAAGCCTGAGCCCCACGGAAGTCCTGTTTCTACCCTGCTATCTTGGCTCTACCCCCTGGAATAGATTAAATTTAAAGCATGAGTGTGTTTTCATGCCCGTCTTCCTGATTATAGGTCATAGGATCATCAATTTAGAGCTTGAAGGGACCTTTGACACTGTTGTATCCAACCTTTCATTTAACAGATGAGACCATTGAGACACAGAGAGCTTAAACAATTTGCCCAGGGTTTCACAGCTAAGTGTGCTTGGTGGGATTTGAACCCAGGTCATCCCAACTTCCAGTCCAGTGATGTATCTACTTTGCTGAGTATATGACTTGTTGAAATGTGATGATTTTATCTCCCTGATCACAGCCAGTGTCTTTTACAGGGTGTGATGACACCATGGTTCTCTACTCTCTTTCACTTTCCCAAATTCTACATGTATTGATTTTCTTAGATGTAGGGGCCAAAGAGCAGTATTAAAACTGAATTATCACAGCCAAAGAATGGATCCAGTTACTCAATGCCACATTAGCTCAAACCTTGCAAAGGAGTCTGAGAACTCTCTCTGCGAACAGTACTGTTTACACTGTTCACTGAATTCACTTTGGCACCCAACTGATTTTTTATCCCTATCCTTCCATTTATTAGACAAAGGACTTTTCAAAGAAAGAAAAATGTTGAAGAAAATGTACTTGGGGTTAAATGAGGGCACAAAAGAAGTAAATAGAGTTGACAGTGAGAGGAAGTTCTCTTTCTTCACCCAAGTGCAATTACCCCTATCTTACAGTTGATAAACTGAGACTAATTTTTTTTGGCAAGGCAATTGGGGTTAAGTGACTTGCCCAGGGACACAGAGTAATAAGTGTCAAGTGTCTGAGGCCAGATTTGAACTCCGGTCCTCCTGACCCCAGGGCCAGTGCTCTATCCACTGCACCACCTAGCTGCCCTGAAACTGAGATTTCAACAAAAATGGTTGAATTGACTTGTCCAGAGTCACTCAGCCAGTACATTTCAGAACTAGGATTTATACCTGTCTTTTGACTTTAGGGTCAGTTCTGTATTAGAATACACCACCCTCCATCTAACTGAGTAAAATTATCAAGGAAAAGTCTTAGAATTCCTTCTGATAACAACTTGAAGTATTCAGTTCAGTAAACATTATGTTATATTTTAAAAGCCTCATTTGCCAGTCACTGTACTAGATACTGGACTTATAAAACTGGGGGGGGGGAACTTTTAGCCAATAGTCCTCCAATAGGACTATTTCGGCATATAACAATGAGGAAAAATGATTTGTAAAAGGTCATATAACAAGTCAGGGTTGAGCTGGGACCAGCAGCCAGGTTTTTTGGTTCTAGAGCTTTTCTTACTAACTCCCCAGTTTTGTTTGTTTTCAAAGCAATACCAGAATTTTAAGGCAGCTAGGTGGTACAAAGGATAGAACGTTGGGCCTGGAGTCAGGGAGACCTGAATTCAAATCCAGTCTCAGACATTTACTACCTGTGTGTTCCTGGGTAAACCACTTAGCCCTGTTTGTCTCATTTTCTTCATCTTTAAAATGAACTGGAGAAGGAAATGGCCAACCCCTCCAATATCTGCCAAGAAAGTTGGGGGGTCATGAAGAGTGACACCCGACTGAAATGACTGAACAACAACAAAAACAAAAAATGCCAGAGATAAATGAGATAGGAATGGTTCTTTTCTCATGTAGAAGATCTTGTATAAACAATACTCTGGGGCATAACAAACAGGACACTGACCAGGTAATCCAGAGATTGACATTTAACTTCATCTTTACCTCTTACTTCTAATAATTTGAACCTTGGTTTACCATTTGCAAAATGAGAAATAGCAGTAATTAAAGTTTAAGAAGTACTTTAAGTTTTGCAAGGTGCTTTACATATATGATCTCATTCGATCCTTACAACTGCACTATGTTTTAGGGATAATAGATATTAATGCCCACATTTTACAGATGAGGCAGCTGAGGCTCCTAGCTAGTGTCAGAAATAGGATTTGAACCCAGGTCTTTCAGAATCCAAGTCAAGTGCTTTATTTCTCCATGCCATTCTAAGTCAGAAGCGACTGGGGAAGCATTCATAATTGTTATTAAGCCTAACAGCCAACATAACTACTTTTTGTCCTGCAGAGTCTAGTATACCACATCATTCTTAGTTAGAAATTAGAGGTTGGAGGGGGGGCTAGGTGGCACGAATAGAGCACCAGCCCTGGAGTCAGGAGGACCTGAGTTCAAATCCAGCTGCAGACACAACACAAAAACTAGCCATGTGACCTTTGGCAAGTTACTTAGCCCTAATTGCCCTCCAAAAAGCAAAAAACAAGAACAACAAAAAGAAATTAGATGTTGGAAGAGCTATAGGTTACATGGGCAAGAGACTCACAGAGATACTAAGCTGAACTTTAAGTATCAACATCCTTCCTAGCTGTGTGACCTTGGGAAAGTAAACCACTTTGAATACTGAGTTAGAAACCAGAAGACTTTAATTTTAGTCCCAACTGTATGAACACACAATATGGCTCTAGCATAGCCTGTCTTTGAGACTTTGGGAAAGTCACTTACAAAGAAAGCAAGCTGGTTTCTTCATCTGGAAAATGTAGGAAAATAGTAATTTTACCACCAACCTCACAGGATTTTTATGAAGATCAAAATGAGAAGATGATGATGATAGTTAACATTTATGTAGTATGTACTATGTGCCAGGCTCTGTGCTAAATAAATACTTTACAAATATCATCTCATTTGATCGTCACAGCAACCCTGGGAGGTAGGTGCTATTATTATCCCCATTTTACAGATGAGGAACCTAAGATAGAGGTTTGGCCAGGGTTATATAGCTAGGAAATAGATGAGGCTGTATTTGAACTCAGGTCTCCCCGACTCCAGACTTAGTGCTCTACCTATTACCCTATAAAATTTGTGATTGTGTGAAGTGAATTACAGACAAAAAGTGTTGCATAATTGAAGGTTTTTTTCATCTTCATCATTCATATCATTGTTCACTTCAGTAAGTTTCAACTTCCTCATATCTAAAATAAGGGGACTGATTTCAATGATTTATAAGATCATTTCCAGTTTTGCCAGTCCATTGTTCTAAGGCATGGTTCAAGCTATATCTAGCTTCTCTACTAGGTTTTTTCAAGGTTCAGTTCAAATCCCACCTTCTACAGAAGGTCCTTTCTAAGGATTTCTTCTACCATTGCTTCTCCTATGATATTATTTTCCATTTACTCTGTATTTGTCTTGCATTTATTCACATTCTGTTCCCTCCATTAGAAGGGAAGCTTGTTGTGACTAGAGACAGCTTTTGCCCCTTTCTGTAAGCCAGGGCCTAGACCATGGTGTTTAATAATTGTTTGTGACTGATTAGTATAGATGAATAGTAAGGATTCTGAACCTTGAAGATTAGTCCATTTAACTGGCTTGGCATGCCCACAAAGTTCATGGTGAAAAGACCACAAAGAGATTTGAGCCCTTTCATTATGGTTCAGTCACAAAAACGAACTAAATCACATTAAAATGCTTCTCAGTCCAGTCCTATTAGGTCACATCTGTGTAGATTTTGCAGATTTACTTCAATGTGCTTTCTTAAAAGAATGAATGTTGTATTGAAGCAATCCAGGATCCTATTACAAAGTCATTGATTGGAACATAGGGTAAGAGCCTCACTGACAGGTAATTAAGTCTGTGGACCAGATGGCAGGTAGGAGTTCAAATAGATCCACCCAAAATACTTTCAGGGAAGGAGATTTCACATTTCTTATAATAGCCCTTTCTCATCCACCCTTCCAGTGAGGTGTTCATTCTATCTAATAATAAAAAGGTATCGGAGGAAAAGCAGGCTTTTCCCCTAGCTCTGAGTTTACTTTTTTCCTTCTGTTACTCAAGGTCTCTTCAGCCATCCAGCCTCTTCAAACTCAATTTAGTTAAATTCCAGAACCATTTATTAAGCACCTATGTGAAAACACCTTGCTATATGCTGGGGGAATTAATTTCACAATTATTTCTCCCCTATGTTGAAAATTTTTATTTTTCTACATTTTTAGGCATCTCCTAGGACAAAAATGCAGGAAGATGATGCACTTTCTCATAGGAAATAGCTGTCAGAGATAATTAGTGGTAGGATGAGTGTGTTAAATAGTATATATCAACCAATCCAGTATTAGATTTGTGGGTAAAGCTAATCGGGGAAACTAAGTCAGAGGAAGTTGGCCCCAAAACCTGAGCTAGATTTTACAGCGCCGGCCTGAAAAATTCCAGCTGGACAATTTCCAAGTTCACATGTAAGGGCCATTGCATATGTTGGGGTTGAACCAAAAGTTGCACCTTAGGGAGGTCACTAGAATTCCCCAAGAAATATTCAGGAATTGCAGTGTATGCTCCCTGGAGTGTAGCCTTCAGTTCAATCCACAATGCACAGTTTGATTATTTTTCTCTTTATTTTGAACAAAATATATATTGGAAGGAGCACAGTCCACAGGTTTTTGTTAATAATCAGACATCTAGTCAGTCAGCAGGTGATCAGCCTCTTGTTGCTGTTTGAGTCTGTATACTATGAAAGTCAACAAATTCTGCCACCACATAGGGTTGGAGTGCACCTTAAAGAAAGTGTTTGTTATGGTTCAGTAAAGTTTAACTTGAGAGGAGTTCCTTTGAGCTTAGAAAGGAAATTAAATGGACCAAGACCATGTCCTTCCTTGTACACTTTGTTTGGTAGGACCAAGTTACATGAAGCCAAATTCTCACAAGGTCACTTTCTTTGGGAGTCATAATCATTATTACTTCAAGCAATGTAGAATAGTGTGTGTGTATATATATATATATATATATATACACACACACACATGCATATACATACACGCATATGCATATATTCATGAAATTTACCTGCACACAGGTGATCACACAATACACATCACAAGATCACATATACATATATGTACACACATAGATAGACACACAGAATACATAATATAGGTATGTATACATTTATGCATTTACACATATACATACTATAGCAGCAAGCACCCTAGCATACCCAGGGTGGCTGCCAACACAGGTTCTCAAATCTGCTTTTCTAAAGGAAAGCAACTCAAAATGGGTTAACAATCTTGCTTTAATCAAACCTATGCCTAGTTCAAATCAAACCATTTTACCCAGTTCAGGGGGAAACTTCAGAGAATACAGAGGTTACAAGCAGACAAAAAATACAGAGAAACAAATCAGCAGACAGGTTTCCAGCTGCCCGATCATTATATCCATACCTAGTCAGTTACCAGAGGGGGAAGCACCAACATCTGGGTTTTCAAAGC
>NW_027186296.1:68574616-68596294 GCF_028583685.1 Petaurus breviceps papuanus | reverse complement strand
AGGGTATATAAAGCCTTCTCCTGGCTCAGAGAATGTCACAACCCTCTTGAACCACTGCACAATCACAAAGTATCAAGGTGTGGGAGTTCCTGAAAAACTAGCCTCCCACCACAGGCTCCAGGTGACCACATTCAGCCTATTAAGGGGCAGAGTATATTTTCAAATCAAGGAAGATTCTCAGAGTCACTTAAGCCTATCAAAGGGCCTAGGTGCAGGGAAGATCTTAGATTCCCATTCCCATAATACATACACAAAGTCATATATACATGCATATACAAATATATATGTGTCTTCATATATGCAAATATGTGTATATATTTAGTATATACAGTCGGGTGTAATGGGTACTTAAAGTTTTATTGCTATCTTTTGATTTGCATACTAGAGTACTTTACCAATACATTCCCTCCTCGTCACTGAAAAGCCCTAACAAAGAAATACAGCTAAGTAAAGCTAGCCAACAGAAAAGCTGCACTTGACAGCACATCCAGCATTCTGTACCTATAGTTCATCACTTCTCTGCTCAGAGAAGGCGGGAATATTTCATCCTCTATTCTGTGGAAGCAGATTGGGACAAGATATATTTTAGTGAAATCAGTTTGCACACTCATTATGCTGGAAAGGAAATGTTTACCCTCTTCTAGAGAATAGAAAACAAAGCTGTAGAGGTTTATTGACCTGCCTAGATATATAGACGATGTTAATAAGCCAAGCATGATCAAAACATAAAATACTGAGTGATCCCATGAATTATATAATTCTAAAAGAATGGTTTTCTAGATGCTTCCAGAAGATATGTTCTCTTTTGCTTCAGCAATTCAATTGAAAACATTTATTAAACACTTATTGTGTGCAAGGCAATAATGTTTGGTACTAGAGATACAAAAATAATACAATCCCTGCTCTCAAGCTTACAGTTTAAGAAGGAATTGAGGGGAAGGATAGAACAATATAGGGTTAATGACTGATAACTAGGTAGAAGATATATGAACAAGAGAGAGTTGTTGATAAAATGCTGTATAAAAATTTGAGAAGTGAGGGAACATTGTGGAGGATGAGGGGAAGTTACATGGAAGGAGTGGCACCTGAATGACAGACACCTTAGAGCAAGAAAAGGCTGTCTGTAAGTAGGGATGGGGATGGGGTGTGTCTCAAGTATGGGAAACTTGTGTGAATTTACAGAGATGAAAGAGGGCAGGATGAGGTCAAATAGTAGTTTGGGTGCTATGCACATCTATAAAAGGGAGAAGCGTGAGATAGACCTGGAAAGGAATGTTGGAACTAGATTGTAGTGGCATTCAGTCATGCTAAGAAGATTGTTAGTCTATATGAAATGAGAAGCCACCCAAAGTTTTGTAGCAAGGGATGATGTGTGCAGAACTTTCATAGTTGTTGAAGGCCATTAGGAGGTAGGGAGACCACTTAGCAGGCTATTATAACTATCCAAGTGAAGAGATAATGAGCTCATTAAGAAGTAATTCCTTCATTTGTAACCAGCCATCTACCTTTTAAGATATGAACAATTAAATTTTTTTTTTTTGGTGTGTGATATTGTTTGGCACTAATCAAGTTGAGTGTCTACTGACTCACTTTTTAAAACAAAATGCTAATGACATAGATATGACTTTAGTCTACAGGTCTTTGGATAATTTTGTTTTGCCATAATGAACCATATGTTTGTGTATGTACTTTTTTTTTTACCATCATTCTTTATAGACACCTTTGTGTTTAAGTCATTTAGTATTAAAGTATGTATTGATTTAATTTGGAGGCTCTTAGTGAGTTCTTCATAGAATTTCTCCATACCTTGATCCTCTCCAACAGTTGTTGGCAAACAAGCTACAACAATGTTCATGCTACTCATTTAGCTTTTGAGTATGGATGCTGGAGTGAGATGATCAAGGATCTCATAATATAATTCTTATTGTCTTTGGATGCAAATAAAATAACCCAAACAGCTCCTTGATGTTTGTTTCCAAGGAGAAAATTCGACCTGTCTTTTGATTTAGTGGCAACTTTCTTATAACTTCTGATTAAACATATATATGTATATTATATATACATACTCACACACATATGCACATGTACATATATATGTATGCAGGTACAGATATATACATACACACATATATTTCAGTTTTTTGATTCTTTTGGATGTAAAAATTCCCACATATTTTCATTTGAATCCTTCATAATTGACAGCAGCTGGAAATAGTTAAGTAAAACACTATAACTGAAATATTTATTATTTATTTAACACTTTAAGGTTTACAGAGCACTTTACAAGCATCTCTTTTACATCCTCACAACAGCCCCAGAATGCCTTCTGCATTTTGCATGTAAAGAAAATGAAGCAGATGGAAATTAAATGACTTGCCCTGCATCATACAGTTGCTAAGTGTCTGAGACATGATTTGAACTTGCATCTATCTTTACTCCTGGTCCAGTATTCTCTCGACTGAATCATCTAGCTACCTCATAAAATATCTCACATTTGTAAAGCATTTTAAAGTTTGCAAAACAAACAGGTTCTCTTTTTATCCTCAAATATCCCTGGGTGCTCTTTATTATTCTTATTTTACAAATGAGGAAACTGATGCAGAATGGAGGTTTAAGTAACTTGCCCAGTCTTACATAGCTAGTAAGTGTTTGAGGCTGGATTTGAACTGAGTTCTTCCTGACTCCAGATTCAGCCCTCTGTCCACAGTATCATCTACATAGTATATCAAACCTTAAAATTCAGTTTTCCATTTGTTCAAAGACAATAGGCAATTTAAGTTAATATCCAGTTCTATTTAGAGAAAGAATTTCAATATTGATAAGGTTCAATTTCTGTAATAGTATGTTGATTCCTTGGTTGTTAGGCCAAGAATTTAATATTTAAAGCTGCAATAGTTCAGTTAATGTTTATATTTGATGTAAAAAGCCATGTGGATGTCAATACCCTGTCTCCTATTCTGCCAGTCATCCTGCTATGGTCGATGCAAAAGTGGAAGAGTATGTATACACGGAAGTTTGGGCCATTTTGTAGTATTCACCACCTGGTAGCTAGCCTAGCCTCCTGGCAATGAGTCTCTCTGTTCTTCACTAGGTTGAAGCTTGCTAAGCCGATGCAGTTTGTTACCAGGACCATATTCTGAGTGTTTCCAGTCTGCTCTAACCCACCAAAGTTTGCACTCTTTTGGCATTGTTGATTGATAGATAGCTATATCTATCTCTGTATCATGATGTGGTATAGAGACAATACTTTTGTGGAAGAAAATTCCTCTTAGGAAAACAAAATTCCATGAATAAAGAAGTTTCATTATGGATAGTGGCCACTGTAATTCAAATTAAAAAAAATCTATTTTCATGTTTGAACAATGGGGAATTCATTACAGCTGAATGGGTAGCAAAGGGATCAGAACTCTGTTTCCTCATCTATATAATGAGCTGGAGAAGGAAATGGCAAACCACTCCAGTGTCCATTCAACCCACACCAGGGTGCATTCAGTCTTCATGTTTCAGCAATCATCATAAATCTGTGGCTGTAGAATAATCTAGGGAGAGGAGGGAAAGGGAAGAAGTCACATGAGACCTTTGCTATAGGGAGGTAACAACAGAATGACAGTGATCAGGCTGTTCTCCCTTCTTTGTGAGTCATTGTGTCCTCCTGGTGTGTCATCCATCCCTGAAAGGTGAGGAGAGTAATCAGAGGGAACTTGCTAAGTTTCTATCTTTCTATGGGGGTGATTAGGGCTGTTTTGTCATGTCCCACCTGCTTTGACAGGGGAACTGGTAATTCTTTCTTTAGGATGACTAAAAGTTGTATTCTAGATAGTGCTTTCTAAGACTGATACATACGTTTCTGGAAGGAATTGCTTGGCCAGGCATAGAAGCCAGAGAAAATATGACTTGATAATCTTATTCGAGGTATGAAAATTTGAAAAAGTGCTTCAGCAACTTGCATTGCAGTCTTTTCTGATCGCCAAATGTTCTTCTCTGGTGTCTTATCTGTGTCAAATGATAGTTCTGCTTATAACCTAGTTTCTAGGTTAGCCCTGAATCAAATGTTACTGAGAGGAATGTTTACATCTTGCTGACAAAACTATTAAAATGGTGCTGTCTTTTGTGCAGAACAGAAAATGAAAACTCGTGAGGTTTGCTTTCAAGTTCGTATAAGTTCTGGGCTCCCTTGACAAGTGACTTTGAGCAAGTGGGAGGGGGAGTAGTGCACAGGCTATGTGATAACCACTCCTAAAGAGTTTCTTAGAGGAGTTCATTCATTATGGTTTTAGTCCTGCCTCTGTAACCTGATAGCTGTATGAACCTTAACAGGTCTCATAACTCCTCTGGGATTCCTCTGATTTCCTTATCTTTTTGTTGTGTTCAAAGTGGTTTAATTTACAAACACCCAATGGCAGCTAGGTGGTGCAGTGGATAGAGCACTGGCCGTGGAGTCAGAAGGACCTGAGTTCAAATCCAGCCTCAGACACTAGCTGTGACCCTGGGCATGTGACTTAATCCTCATTGCTTCCAAAAAACAAAACTAATATCCTATCTATAGTCACCTTCTTAGAAACATATTCATTGTATAAAATGAGTTGCACCTGTCAAGACTGGTATTTTAGGGTTTTGAGTGAGGTGATTATGTTTCCAGAGGTGTTCATTTGAGTTTTGTCTCAGATAACATTATTGAACTGGATGTACATAACATTGAATAACAGGTCTGACTTTTTTTTTAACTGTTTCAATTGTTGTTGTTCAGTCATATCAGGGGTATGTAACTTTTTGTGACCTGGTTTGGGTTTTCTTTTAATCAAATATTTTATTAACTTCTAATTTACATCATTTATTTCCAAAAGATTTTGAGTTAAAAATTTTCTCCCCGTTTTTCCCCCTACCCAGCACCCCAAAATAGCAATCCCACTGGATATCCCCTCCTCCAGTGTGCTCTCTCCCATATCTTCTCCCACACCCCCTCTGACTTTCCAGTAGGGCACAGTGGATCTCTATGCCCCAGTGCCTGTACATCTTATTTTGCAGTTACATGTAAAATAATATTAATAATAGTATATATATATATCTTAAACATTTGATTTTAAAACTTTTAATTACAGATTTATTCCCTTCCTCCCTTGTGATCCACCCTTACTGGGAAGATAAGCAATTCAGTATAGGTTGTATATGTGTAGCTATGTAAAACATTTCCATAGTGGATATATTGTAAAAGACTGACTACATTTCCCTCCCTTCTATCCCACCTTCCAGTTGTTCTATTCTCTACTTTGATCCTGTCCCTTTTCAAAAGTGGGTGTTTCCAAATTCCCTCCCCCCCCAGCCTGCCCTCCCTTCCACCATCCCCACTTTCATCCCCTTCCCCCCTACTCTCTTGTAGGGTGAGATACCCTATTTAGTGTGTATGTCAGTCCCTCCCTGAGCCAAATTCAATGAGAATAAGGTTGACCCATTCCCTTTTGTCTTCCTATTCTTCCCCTCCATTGTAACCATTTTCCCTTGCCTCTTCTATATCAGATAGTTTACCCCATTCTGTCTCTCCCCATCTCCTCTCATTATATTCCTCTCTTACCTCTTAATTTCACCTTTTAAGTATCATTCCTTCCTATTAATTTGGTTCTGTGCCCTCTATCTATGTATACCTGTACACATATATACACACATTCACGTATGTATTCATACACCCATATACCCTCTTATATAGACATATATATGTATGTGTGTACATATATATATATATATATACATACATACATATATTTCTATTTCCTTCTCATGCTGAGAAAAGTTTCATCAGCTACAATGATCATCTTTCCATGTAGGGATGTAAATAGTTCTACTTTGATAAGTTCCTTATGATTTCTTTTCCCTGTTTACCTTCTCATGCTTTTCTTGCTTCTTGTATCTGAATGTCAAATTTTCTATTCAACTCTGTTTTTTTCATCAAGAATGCTTGAAAGTCCTCTATTCCATTGAATGACCATATTTTCCACTGAAACATGATACTCAGTTTTGCTGAGTAGGTGATTCTTGGTTTTAATCTCAGCTTCTTTGACCTCTGGAATATCATATTCCAAGCTCTTTGATCCCTCAGTGTAGAAGCTGCCAGATCCTTGGTTATCCTGATTGTGTTTCTACAGTATTCAATTTGTTTCTTCCTGGCTGCTTGTAATATTTTCTCCTTGATCTGGGTATTCCAGAACCTGGCTATAATATTCCTAGGAGTTTTCTTTTTGGGATCTTTTTCAGGAGGTGATCAGTGGATTCTTTCAACCTCTATTTTGCCCTCTGGTTCTAAAACATCAGGGCAATTTTCCTTGAGAATGTCTTGAAGGATGATTTCTAGGTTCTGTTTTTGATCATGGCTTTCACGTAGTCCAATAATTTTTAAATTATCTCTTCTGAATCTATTTTCCAGGTCAGTGGTTTTCCCAATGAGATATTTCACATTGTCTTCTATTTTTTTCATTTGTTTGGATCTGTTTAATAGTATCTTGATTTCTCATAAAGTCACTAGCTTCCATTTACTCCAATCTAATTCTGAAGGAATGATTCTCTTCAGTGAGCTTTTGAGATTCTTTTTCCATCTGGCAATTTCAGCTTTTTAAGGCACTCTTCTCCTCATTGCCTTTTTGAGCCTCTTTTGCCATCTGAGTTAGTCTATTTTTTTAAGGTGTTATTTTCTTCAATCAGGTTGTTAACTCTCAATTCATAAATAATTTTCTTGCATAGTTCTCACTTCTCTTCCCAAATTTTCCTCCACTTCTCTTATTTATTTTTCAAAATCCTTCTTAAGGTCCTCTATGGCCTGTAACCAGCTCTTATTTTTCTTGCAAGCTTTTGGTGCAGGAGTTCTGACTTGACTGTCTTCCTCCTGTTCCATGCTTTGATCCTTTTTGTCCCCAAAATAGAAGTATAAAGTTGGGTTGCTCTGTTTGCTTTGCTTCCCTCATTTTCTCATGTTGCTACTCAATTACTTGACTTTTGGGCTTTTTGCCACAGTAGGACTCTGCTACCAGACAGGGGAGCTTTGTCCCAAATGCTTGGGTTTTCTCAGTTGCTGAAGTTATTAGTTGGATGCCATCTCTGAAGCCTCCACACACTCTGTCAACACCCTAGACCGCAATCCAGATCCAAGCAGGTTAAAGCAAGAGTGATTAACCATCAGACTGGTAGCTTGTTCCCCTTACAATCTGTAGTCCAGGAGCTGAAATGCCATGTGGCAGTGGCTGTACAGCCGTGGTGCCTCAGCAGCTTCTCCCTCCAGGGGATAAAGGCTGACTGCACTCCAGAAGTACTGGATTCCAAAGTCCACACTGCACTGCACTGACCTCTCACTTTTTCCTTAGCATCTATGGGTTGATAATTCTGGAAACTGCCATAGCTGCTGGTGATCTGAAGTCCCTCCAGCCAGTGGCTGGTCAGGCCACTCTGGGGCTAAGACCTCTGGCTTGAGCGGGGCTAGGGTCAGCTCCCAGAGCACTGTGCTGGCCCTTTCCTGCCAGTCTGCCAGGCTGTCCTCAGCAGAAGGCTAGCTTCTCTGTGTCATTTTGTGGGTTATGTAGCTCCAAAGTTTGTTCAGAGGCACCTTTTACATGAATTGGAGGAGGTGAGAGCCAAAGCCCCAGCGAAGTCCTGTTTCTACTCTGCCATCTTGACTCTGCCCCCCTCCCCCTCCTTGGGGTTTTCTTGCAAAGACACTGGAGTGGTTTGCCATTTCCTTCTCCAGCTCATTTTATAGATGAGGAACTGAGACAAATGGGGCTAAGTGACTTGTCCAGGGTCACACAGTTAGTATCTGGGGCCAGATTTGAACTCAGGAAGAAGAGTCTTACTTCCAGGCTTGATACTTTATGTACTGCACCACCTGGCTGCCCCAGTGGAGATTGTAAAAAAGTGGTATAGTTGGAAAGAAGAATCAGAACAATAATAGGATCAAGCACAGAGAAGTAGATCAGATGTCTATGTGGGAGGTCTGATCAGGCAGTTAACTCCAATGGCCGGACTGCAGGTGCTCTGAATCTTCCCTCCTGTTCTTACGAGTCCAGATGTACCTGGCTCCACATGGGTTATGAGGTCCCTGTCCTTCAACTCTTCTCCAGTCACACATTTCCAATTACCTACAGGACATGTCCTATTATCACCTCAAATTGAACATGTCCCAAATTAGTCTCATCATCTTCCTTCTCCACATTGACCCCCTTTCCTATATTCTCCATTCTTCTTAATGACACTGGCATTATTTCAGTTTTCCAGGCCAGACACCTAATTGAGGCAATGAGGAGTAAGGAGATATTCAATTCAAGTCCCATTACTAACTTTACAAACTGGCAGGTCATTTCACCTCTCTAAGCTCCACTTTTCCTATCATTAAAATGGAAATATTAGTTTTTGTAGTAGTTACTTCACATAGTTGCTAGGAGGAAAGCACCTCATAAACCTTATGGCACTATGGAAATGTGAGCAGCTTCGTCTTCATCATCATCTTGATCTTTGATTTATTTCTTGTATTCTTTTCCTGCCAAGAACTTGTAATAGGACTTTCTTGCCCACTTGTTTGCCCCATTCTCTCTATTCAACATAGCAGTAACCACGGAGGGTCAACTGGGACTTTATTCAGGGTACTGACAGAATGCATGCTCTTTCAGCAGAGACAAACCACTAAGATTAGCACCTTTTTAGCAAAAATAAGTACTTAAAACAGGAAGTTACCAGGTGTCCTGCTTCTTTCTCTTTATGGCCACACCACAGGTGAATTCCTCCCCAGCCTGCTTTCCCTAATCCCTCACCTGGAAGCTGCCTCCCCAGTGCTCCAGGATCTCTCTGAATTTCTCATAAAAATTTGATTTGGTGACTCTTTTCATGCATCTTGACCCATATACATTTTGTAGTATGTATCTCCTCTCTAAACTTATTTTCTATTACCCTACAATACAAATCCCTTTTTCCAGTTAGGCAAGTGCCTTCATTATTCCCTACAATATTAGAATCATCAGCTCTACCATGCTTCTGATCATGTTATTCCTTTTGCCTGGAATGTCATTCCTCCTCCAAATTTGAGTCGGCTTTCTGGTCCCTGACCCCTGGGGAGCTCTAGCTTTCCTGACTTCCTAATGCACTCCTTTTAATTGATACCTCCAGTGATTAATCTCTCTCTGTATCTCCCATTGTTCTTTAGCTTTTTAAATTTCTTGTAGGTCTCTTATTCATATTATACTTATTTTATACTCCCTTCAATGTCAGGTATGGTGGTTGGACACACAGCAGATACCCAATAAATCCTTGTTGACTGGTCATGAGAACATATGCCAAGTTCTTTAAGTTTGATGAGGATGAGGTGTTCATTAAAAGAATGCAGGATAGTTTTATTAGGAAGACTGAAAAAGCCAGATAAAAGGGAATGTGACTGCTGCATTTGTGATAACGTGGTTGGGCAATTTCATATTCACATTGTAAAGGGAGCCACATAAAATATAGGGATTCACTTGTTTTCTCCAGATGGGCTCAGCAGTTTTACACTTGATAGCTTTTTTATTAAGTTAGCTATGGGCTGTTTGATTTCGCATTTTGGCAAAATATACACATTATTCACCCTCTGGATACTGCTGAGTATTGACTCACATGTATTCAGTTACTGTACTGAGAAATGCCCAGGTGGGTAGAGGGATTTCTAGAGCATCAATCTAGTTTGTGGCACAGAAAATAGCAATCAGCAACAGCACCACCCCTTACATTTATGGGGTTTTTGTTTTTAAAGCCCACCCACCTATTATTTCATTTGCTTCTCATGTTAACCCTGGGAAGGAGCCAAATAAGTCAGTTGTCCTTCTTATATAGGTGAGAAATCTGGAGAAGTTAAGTAGTTTGCTTCAGAGTAGTTAGTTTCAGAGAAGTTCAGTGTTTTGCTTCAGATCATAGAGCAATTAGGTGGTCTAGAACTCAGGCCTTGTGAGCTAGTATGTTTTCTGCCATGCCATTCTAGCTTCCAATTCTGCCTCTTGTAGCAGGCCAGAAGTAAGTCAGCAAAATTAAACAACACATCCGCTAAGATTGACCCTGCATTGAATGCACCATGGTCAGAGTCTCCCCCAATCCCCTCTCTCCCTGCCAACACCTCTGCAAAAGAGGAAGTGAGGTGCATCTTCTCACCTCTTCTAGGTCAAACTTGGTTGTTATAATTACTCAGTATTCAGGTTCATTTTTTCCCCCTTTCCACTTACATTGTTGTAGTCATAGCCTTACTAGTCCTGCTTATTATACTTTACATCATTTTATATGTCATCCCATGCATTCTCTGTGGGACCTCCATAATGTAATGTAATGCCAAGGAAAGGCAACTTCCCAGGTTCAAAATACCAGCATAGGTGCTCTCTATTTTATTCAGTAACAAACCCAGAACAGAGAAGATCAAAACATGACATCATTCAAAATACAGCATTTACTAAGTGTGATTAAATAATCTCCAAGGCCTACCCCACCCCAGGATCTTCCAATCATTCAATCAATTACAAAGTCTCTGTTCTAAATACTTCTCCACCCCTAGGCTATACCTTAATTAAGTCCACCACAAAACCCCTCTTCTCAAATGGAGATTAGTTTCCAAACATAGGTAAAGTACCTTCATTTGTCAATCACAGAGCACAATAAGGTCAAAAGTTCCCCACCTCCTGGATCACAATTGAATCTACCCCAGAGTTACATCAAGTTTAAACACAGCACTTAATACCCAAATGGAGGTCTTTTCTTCATCTTGACAAGTTCTCAGCAATCTTAGTTCCTGGAGAGACAAGGCTTAGCAAGGCCATAAGATACATTGCCAGTCCCTTCATGAATTTATCCTCTGTCTGTAGAACAGTCCTAGAACCCCTGAACACATTAGCAAAGCCCTCTCCCAGGATTTCTGTAAACATACAACAAGAAAATCCTTCTTCAGGGCTTCTGAACCAACAGAAAGGCTCCCAGACCCCTGCAACAACAGCACTGTCCTTCACCAGTGGACAGTATTCATTCTGTCTGCCGGACAGTCTCCAGACCCCTGCAACAACAGTACTGTCCCTCACCAGTGGACAGTATTCACTCTCAGTACTGTCCCTCACCAGTGGACAGTATTCACTCTCTGTCTGCAGGACAGTCTCAGGCCTTCTTAACCAAATGCCAGGTTCCAGGACTTCTTCAACAGGACAGTCTTTCACCAGTGGACAAATCTGGCAAAATAACATCAAAACAGACAGACAAAGTACCAGCAAAACAGCCATGTCTCCTCAGTCCTTGGCAGCTCAGGGGGCAGGTCTCAAAAGTCCAGGGCAATTCAAAGCGGCCACCAGCAATCCTCTTAGTCTCTCTCTCTCTCCACGAGGTGCAGCTACCAAAAAAAAGATCTTCCGCCTCTCTCCAGTGTCTCTCCAAATCTACGTCACCAGCTCCTCCCAGTTCAGGACTTTCTTTTCACATCAACAAGCCCATCCCACAGGTGGGATTAACAAACTCTGGGTTTTAATACAATCAATTTGAAAACCAAGCCAATACAGGGGAATCTTTAATTGCCATTACTATCACAGTTGGGTACTGATCCAGCCATTCTGGAGAGCAATTTGGAACTATGCCCAAAGGGCTATAGAAGTGTGTATACTCTTTGATCCAGCCATAACACTACTAGGTCTATATTCCAAAGATATCCAGAAAAAAGGAAAAGGACCTATTTGTGCAAAAATATTTGTAGCACCTCTTTGTGGTGGCTAAGAATTGAAAATGGAAGAGATGCCCATCAATTGGAGAATGGCTAATCAAACTGTGGTATATGATTGTAATGGAATATTATTGTACTGACAAGCAGAATGATTTCAGAAAAACCTGGAAAGACTTACATGAACTGATGTATAGTGAAATGAGCAGAATCAGGAGAACATTGTACAGAGTAACAGCAGTATTGTTCAATGAAGAATTGTAAATTATTTAGCTATTTTCAGTGATACAATGGTCCAAGACAATCCCAAAGGACTAATCATGAAGCATACTATCTACCTCCAGGGAAAGAACTGATAATGTTTGAATACAGACTATTTGAAGCAAGCTATTTTTCACTTTCTTTCTTTCTTTTATTCAACTCTGGTACAAAATGACTAATAAGGAGATGTTTTATTATTGCACATGTATAAACTATATCTGATTGCTTACTGTTTAGGGAGGGGAGAAGGAAAGGAGGGATAGAATTTGGAACTCAAAAGTTTAAATAAAATTTTTTTTAAAGTAGCAAAAAGTCATAAATAATATGTGCCTGGAGCCCAACTATATGTGTTCAGTAATTATGGAATGGCTGAATGAATTATGGTATGTGAATATAATAGAATATACATGCACTATGTTGTTAAGTTGTTTCAGGGGTTTCAAATTCTTCAGGACCCCTTTTGGGGTTTTCTTGGCAAAGATACTAGAATGGTTTACCATTCCATTTATTTTCATTTTATAGATGGGGAAATTGAGACAAACAGAGTTAAAAACTTGCCAGATCATACAGCTAGTAAGTGTCTGAGGCCGGATTTGAACTAAGTCTTCTGGAGCGATTTGCCATTTCCTCCTCCATCTAATTTTACAGACAAGGAAGCTGACTCAAACAGGGTTAAGTGACTTGCCCCAGGTCACACAGCTAGTAAATGTCTGAGGTCACATTTGAACTCAGGAAGTTGAGCCTTCTTTGATTCCAGTCTTGGTGCTCTATCCACTATGCCCTCTATCTGTCCCATATTTGCACTATAAGGAATGATAAATATGAAGAGTTCAAAGAGATTGGGAAAACCCTGTACAAAGTGATACAAACAAAATAAAGGTGAACCAAAGAAAAATGGATACAATAACTATAACTACATAAATGTAGACAATTTAAACAGGAAAACCAAAGCAAAACAAAACCCAGAGATTAAAAAAAAACAGGCAACATTAGTATTAATTCATACAGGATATCATTTCTTTCCTTTCCTTTCTTTCCACCTTCTACTTTCTCCTTCCTGTTTTCTGTTTTCCCTGTTATTTACTTATCTTTTTATTTTCTCTCCCTGCCTCCCCCATTCACCTTGACACTTTTCTACCTGCTAGGTAGGTATGTAGTTCAAAGTCTTTCCTTCTTCTCAGCCTTTAAGTTTAAGTAACATTCTTTTGCAGTTCTCCTTTTCAATTTAGCTTTCTTTGTCTCTTATGCTCACTGATCCTGATCTATTGTGAATTCAGTTCTCCAATTCTTCTTAATTCTGTGCCTCACAGGAGGATAGAATTTTTGGAGCACTCAATTTGAACATATGATATTCTCTATGTTTATGATATTCCCTCTATGATATTCCTATGTTTTTGCAGTTGTAGATTTTACTCTCTTTTATTTTTCTGCTGTGTAATAACCTTAAGAATATCAGTTCTTAAAGAAACACAATGACTAATGGAAACATTGATGTGTTGTGGGACCTTCCCTCTTCTTGGAGTCATGAGGCCAAATCTTTCCTCATCTTGATTACTCACTATTTCTTTTACTATACTTTCCTCCCCACCCCATCTCTGCCCCCATACAAGATGCTGATGGTCCTTGGAGACTCATACATCCTTTTTCTTGGTATGGAATGTAGTCCTGGGAGTTACAACCGTTTCTTAGAAAAGGGGTATACAAATATGTGAGGTCATTCTTGATTTCTAAGAAATGATAGGCTACCAAAGTAAAATATTGCATTGACTATCCATGAATTGCAAAAAATAACTTTGAGTAACTAAGTCATCTTGACTATTATAAATACCCACATTAATTACAAAGAACCTATGAAGGAAAACATCTGCATCCAGAGAAAGAACTGATAAATAAGAGTATTTATAGAGTGATTTTATATATATGGCCATATTTGTGTTTAATGGCAATTGTCTCTAGAGTAGGGGAGGGAGGGAAAAATTACATGATAACTTTAATATGTATTTAAAAGTAATAACAAGTTGTACATAATAGATTTGTAGTTTAAAGTGCAATCTTTTATTTTTCTTTTCAACTGTGTTATGGAAGTACTTGTTTTATTTCTTAAGTTCAGAATAAAATAAAAAATCTTTTGTGCCATTTTGATGAAGTGTTTGCTGGTATTGTGCATTAGGGAGGGCATTTATTTATGAGTACATTGGAGTCTGTGTCAAAAGAAAATTTGCCAATAAAAGAAATAAATTGAACTGAACACTACCTGTTGAGTAGCCAAATTTACTCCTTAAAAAGCTCGTCTTTCCTTCTGGAATGGTGCATGATTGAAACTGAGTCCAGAATCTTTTATAAAGTTTCCTGATCATTAGTATCACCTGTGCATTATATACAGAACTTTGGTGGGTCCAGAGGTATTAATGCAATAATAAGAATAATAATTGAAGCACCATCATCTAATAGGGAAGAGGGCTTAAAGTTGGAAAGACCTGGGCTCAGATCCTACCTCTAACACCATCTTAACAGGTAAGTCATGACCACTGTTTGACCTAAGCAACTCTCTACTACTTGCCTGTTAAGTCTTAAATTGTTTGGCTATTAATGAAAGCCCTATACCTAGAGTTTCCCAAGCTATTGAAATCATGGTTTATTAATGTATTATTGAATTCACATTTATTTGAATTTATTATAAACTTGAAATTTTACAAAGTGATTCATATATATGATCTTGTTTGATATTCAGATTAACCTTGTATAGTAGTTAACAATAAGTTTTATTCACATTTTATAACTAAAGAAACTAAATCTGACAGAAGTTGCGAGTTGCCCATTATAACACAATTAGAAAATTTGGGGAAGGGGCTTGGATTCAAATCAAACCAGTTCTTTTTGACTCTGAGTCTTATGCATTTCCTATTATATACCTGTGGTCACATTTCTTTCTTTTTAAAATTTTAATTACTTAATTAATTATTAGCTTTATAAGATTTTGAGTTCTAAAAATGTCCCCCATCCCCCCCCTCAATGGCATGAAATCTGATATAGGTTATAAATTACAATCATATTAAACATATTTCCATATTAGTCATGTTGCGAAAGAAAAATCAGAACAAAGGGAAAATGAGTAGAAAGAGAAAAACCAAAAAAAGAGAAAATAGCATTTTTCAATCTGCATTCAGACTCCATAGTTCTTTCTCTGGATGTAGATAGCATTTTCCATCATGAGTATTTTGGAACTGTCTTAGATCATTGCACTGATGAGAAGAGCTAAGTCTACCAAAGTTGGTCATTGCACAATGTTGCTGTGACTGTGTACGATGTTCTCCTGGTTCTGTTCACTTCACTCAGTATCAGTTCATGTAAGTATTTCCAGATTTTTCTGAAATCTGCCTGCTCACCATTTCTTATGGAAAATTACTATTCCATTATGTTCATATATATGGTCACATTTCTTTACTTCTGTCAGAGCTCAAGTCTGTCCCAAGTCTCTTGGAATGTGCATATCTTTCATCTGAGATATGAGTACCAGAACCTATTAATATGATCATAAATACCCCCCATTAAAGCCAAGCTTCAGTGGAATGGTTTCAAACCATGTTGTAAAAAGTATAGATTTATTTTGGCTTACTGAATCTAATGTTCTTTCTAGGAACACAAGAGGAAAATAGGAAATACTTAAGTTAATCATAATAATATAGGATGTCCCAAAGGTCTTAGTATAGTTTTAAGTATTAATAGCTTTGTATTAATGTCAGAAGGGGTTTTATAAATCATCTATTCTCATCATTTTATACTTGGGAAAATTAAGGCCAAAATAAGATAAGTGACTTGATCAAGATCATATAGCTAGATGGCAGAAGAGCTGGAACAACACCACTTGTCTCTTGACTCTAATCTGGTGCTGTTTCCACTGTGTTATATGGAATGATTGGCCCAAACATTACAGAAGTTATATGGAAAACAACTCAGATGAAATCATTAAGTACATAAGTAGAGAATCACGTATACAATTATGACTGAGTCTAATTGGAAGATATTCCAGAGGTGAGCTAGTCTAACCCATATCTGAACTTGGTTATCCCCATAACCCACCTGAAAAGTGGCCCTGCAGGCTTTACTTGAAAAACCCCAGTAAGGGGGAGTCTACTGCCTCCAAAGGCAGCCTGTTACACTTTGGGATAACTGTAATTGTTAGGAAGTCTTTCTGATTATTGAGCCTACGTCTGATTATTCATAATTTCCACTTATTTTTCCCTAATTTTTCACAGTGCCAGATGTGGTCCTTCCAATTCTTAAAGACAGCTATTTTGCCCTCTTGTAAACTGTCTATTCTACGGGTTAAATATTTTTGATTGATTCTCATATGACATGATCTTGAGGCCTTCTACCATTATGGTTGCCCTTCTCTGAATACTCACTAGCTTACTGACATCTTCCATAAAATGTGGGTATCTAGAAATTAACACAGTACTACAGACGTGTCCTGGTCAGGGAGCTATCACCCCTCATAGTATTGGACACGATGGTTTTAAAAAATATTTTAATATAGCCTCAGGCTTCACTAGTTATTGTTGTGCTCTTTCTCTGTCTCTCTCTCCGTGTCTCTGTTTCTCTCTCTGTCCCTCTCTGTCTCTCTGTCTCTGTCTGTCTCCCTGTTTCTGTATTTCCCTGTTGCTTTTAAGTGTTTTTTTTTTATATATTTGCTGATGCTGATTTCTGAATTCAGGTGCATCACTATAAAATCTCATCTCATTTAGAAGAAAAATAACCTAGCTTCTATGCTCCCACTATTATTCTACTAGCAAAATATCTAAAATAACACATCTACTTCTGCATCCTCCTGTCATCTATTACTTCCTCTAAGCTCTTCCTCCATCAATCATTCCCTCTTCCACGTCCTTTTCCATCGATCCCTTCTTCTATCCCTAAAATCAATCTCAGAACTTTCCTATCTTATAAAATTCCCTTTTTCTTGACCCTGCTACATTCATTGATTCATCCATTCACTCATCAAAAATTTATTTAGCATTTCCTCTCTACAGGAAATTTTCCTAGGTGCTAGAGAATATATAAAGATAAATAACACATGGTTCTTGTCCTCGATGAGTTTACTGTGACCACTCTATCACTTCACTCTCTTTCAGTGTTCATTAATTGACTCTCTTATGAATCAACTCACCATCCCTCTGACTCCCCTGATATTATCTATGTAAGTTCTATTATATTCTATATTTTTTGAGAGTTAGAACTATCTCACTTTTGTATTTGTATCCCCAGTGCTTAACACAGCACCTGAGCATAGTAAGTACTTAATAAATACCCATTTGTTTATTTATTCATAATATACCTTGTATTTTTTTTCTCTACTCACATGGTCACTTTTCCTATTTAGTCTCTCATCATTTCCCTTCCCCCACCTCCAGTAGACTATTGTTTATAATCTTACGACTGGCATCCCTTTTTCTTTCTCTCTCATATTCTTCACACATCTACTGAAACACTCTTAATAAGACCCAGGTCTGATTATGTCACTCTACTGATCAAAACATTTCAGCAATTTCCAGACTGAATTTTTTTTCCAGGAAATTTCAGGAAGTTTTTCAAAACTTCTTTCCTCCCTCCATCCCTTCCTTTCTTCTTTTTTTCTTTCATTCCTTCCTTCCTTCCCTCCCTCCCTTTTTTAATGATTAAATACAAATTGTTCACTTTGGCATTTGAAACCCTTTACCTACTGGCTCTAAATGACCTTGCCAGCCCTATAGCCCCTCATATCATCTTTGTTGAAGCTAAAATCTACTACTAACTCTTCCTTGCACTTAGCAGTTCACTTTCCAACATTGTGAATTTTTATAAATCATACTGGAATGTACTTTTTCCTCATCTGCTCTCAGAGTCCTTTTATTCCCTCACTGCTTACCTAAAGCACTGTCTTCTTCTGTCTTCTCTCTCAACAGCTCCAGTTTTCCTGTTCTCTTTCCTTGAGTTAGTTTGAGATTCTTATTTATGCTTAGGTTGTATCCATGAAGCTGGGGACTCTCTCTTTTTTTTGTCTCTATATCTACCGAACCTAGTTTAGTGTCTTGAACTTAGCAGGTGCTTAAATTTTATTGAGTTGAATTTAATTTCTTGACTTATGTAACTTTGTATTTTCTTAATTTTGCCCCTACTTCTCTTGTTTCTCCTTCTGTGAATTCTTTATGTCATCCTACTCTGTAAGTACAGTGTAGCATTCTGTCATTTGTCCCCCTTTCCCCTTTTTTCCCCTACCATCTTGCCCATGATTTCAACTTCCATTTTTCTGTAGACAGATTTTGTCTCCATTCCTGAAATGTCTCATGAGTTTCATTCCTGAATTCACAATTTCCAACTGGTTATACTATTGGCAACTCAAACCCAGTGTGTGAAAAAAAACAAATCCATCATCTTTCTACCCAAATCATTTTTCCTAAAAATTTTTAGGTGAATGTTACCAGCCTTCTCCCAGTGACAGAAGCTCAAAGCTTTCTAGTTATCTTTGGTTCCTCTAGAGGATTTGTCCATCTATTACCTCCTTTCTTTTTTCAATGCAACCTTATCAATTCTCTTTGTTCATTAGTTATTGAAAAACAACAACTATAAGTGAGTTACTTATATGCATATTTAGATACAGTATGGTAGCATGGCATAATCAGGCAGAGTGGGGTTCAAGTCTATATTATCAAGATATATTATCAATGTGACCCTGTGCCTTGGAGCCCCCACAGGCAATTCTTTGACTCTATTATAGAAGAATGATATTGCCACTCTGGTCACTGGAGTTCCATACGCTGATGAAATCCTAGCATCCATCCTCCTCAATAAAAAAGTGAAAGGGGATGTATTAGAAATAACAATGAAATGAAAAGACCTGAATTCTAATTTTGCTTCTACTATTATTATTTATATGACTTTGGACAAATTACTTAACCTCAGGATGCTTATCTTTAAAATAAGGATAAATATATTACCCTAGCTCCTTCCGGGGGCAGCCACGAGGATCATTTGACATTGTGATTGAAAATACTTTGTAAAATATAAAGTATTCTAAATATTTTTGGAAGTGGTGTTACTGTTATTTTTAAGTACATCTAGGTATATTTTGTCTGAAGTTCTATGCAGAATGTAAAGGTGAATCAGATACGAGTCCTACCCTGACAGAATTAACAATGGAGATTAGCACGTATACTAACAGATATACCAAAAGATGGGATGTGAAAGTACAGTAAAGAAAATGCAGAGTGCCATAGAGTTTTCAGGAAGGAACCACTTATAGTTGGGAGGATGAGAGAAGGGTTCCAGGAGATACACCACTGGAGCTGGGCTTTGAAGAATGGGAAGGATTTCAGCCAATTGAACTAAGGGAAGGGCATTTAAGTCTGTGGTGACAGCCATGTATAAAGACCCAGAGTGGGGAAAGGGCAAAGGGTATATTCAGGACTCCATTTTTGTGGGTCTGTATGTGCTTCAAAATGGATCATGGGATCCTAAATCTCTCAGTCCATAAACATTTATTAAGGCTCTGTGCTAAGTTCCAGGGATAAAGTAAATGCAAGAGGCAATTGTATTGGCAAGAACCCTAGCACACCCAGGATGGCCTGCTGGCACAGGTTCTTTGAACTGCTTTGC
The DNA here is from genome assembly GCF_028583685.1 of Petaurus breviceps papuanus. Taxonomy (NCBI): domain Eukaryota; kingdom Metazoa; phylum Chordata; class Mammalia; order Diprotodontia; family Petauridae; genus Petaurus; species Petaurus breviceps. Next base: position 68,576,721 of record NW_027186296.1, on the reverse strand, counting down.
TAAAGGAAAGACAACTTTTAAAGGGATCAACAATCTTACTTTACAGATAAGTAGAAAACACAAACAGAGAAATTAGCACAGAGATTCAACAGACAGGGCTTCTACTGTCTGAACAAGGTAATACAGACACCTATATGCACTATCTGTGTGACGTTGGCAAGTCACTTAATCCTGTTTATCTCTATTTCATCCTCTGTCAAATGAGCTGGAGAAGGAAATGGCAAACTACTGCAGTATCTTTGCTAAGATAACCCCAAATGGGGTCACGAAGAGTCGGATGTGACTAAAAAATGATTGAACAACAATAAGGCTATTCCCCTAAAATTTCCAAAGCAGGATTGTCCTGCCAACTTGTTCCCAACCCCACCAACCTGCAAAGGGATCTGTATAGTTGAGATTGACTTTAGGAAAATCGTTATTTATTCTGTACTAAGAACCCAAATTCCTTTTCCATCAGGCCAGTTCTCCTTTTTAAAGTATTCTTCTCCTCACTGGCTTTTTGGACCACTTTTGCCATTTGAGTTAGTCTATTTTTTTTTTGCACTGAATATGTTGACTTTATTGATGGTACACAATACAGGACTCTAGGCTTCTTCCCCCGACTACAGGGTGCTTTGGAACAAGGATGTGAATGGGACATGGGATCCCTAGTATAGGAACACAGGTTAGGAATGTGGGCTCCCCAGTGGTGGATTTCCTCTTTTTGGCTGGGGATGAAGATCCATGGCTTTCCACTTTACTCCTTGGAGGCCATGTAGACCATGAGGTCTACTACACAGTTGCTATAACCATACTCATTGTCATACCAGGAAATGAGCCTGACAAAATGGTCATTGAGGGCAATACCAGCGCCAGCGTCAAAGGTAGAAGAGTGAGTATTGCTGTTGAAGTCACAGGATACAACCTGGTCCTCTGTGTAGCCCAAGATGCCCTTCAAGGGTCCATCTGATGCTTGCTTTACCACTTTCTTGATATCATCATATTTGGCAGGTTTCTCTAGGCGGCAGGTCAGATCCACAACAGATACATTGGGAGTAGGAACACAGAAGGCCATGCCTGTGAGCTTCCCATTCAGCTCAGGAATAACCTTGCCTACAGCCTTAGCAGCACCAGTGGAAGCAGGGATGATGTTTTGGGCAGCACCACGCCCATCACACCACAGCTTACCAGAGGGGCCATCTACTGTCTTCTGGGTAGCAGTAATGGCATGGACTGTAGTCATGAGTCCTTCCACAATGCCAAAGTTGTCATGAATGACCTTGGCCAAGGGGGCCAAGCAGTTGGTGGTACAGGAAGCATTACTGACAATCTTAAGGGAATTATCATATTTCTCATGGTTCACTCCCATCATGAACATTGGGGCATCAGCAGAAGGGGCAGAGATGATGACCCTCTTGGCTCCACCCTTCAAGTGAGCCCCAGCCTTTTCCATGGTGGAAAAGACTCCAGTGGATTCTACAACATACTCGGCTCCAGCATCTCCCCATTTAATATTGGTGGGATCCCGTTCCTGGAAGATGGTAATGGCTTTTCCATTGATCACCAGCTTCCCATTCTCAGCCTTGACAGTGCCCTTGAATTTGCCATGAGTGGAATCATATTGAAACATATAAACCATGTAGTTGAGGTCAATGAAGGGGTCATTGATGGCCACAACATCTACTCCACCTGAGGTGAATGCAGCCCTGGTCACCAGGCGCCCAATACGGACAAATCCATCAACTCTGACCTTCACCATCTTGTTTCAGGGATGCGACTTAAGCAGAAGAACCTGGCACCAAGCTAGGAGAAAAGCCGAAAGCCGAGTTAGTCTATTTTTTAAGGTGTTATTTTCTTTAGTGAGGCTATTGACTTGTTTTTCATGATTTTCTTACATCATTTTCATTTCTCTTCCCAATTTTCCCTCCATTTCTCTTACTTGATTTTCAAAATACTTCTTGAGCTCCTCCGTGACCTCTGACCAGTTCATGGTTTTCTTGGAGGCTTTTGATACAGGAGTTTTGACTTTGTTGTCTTCTTCTCGTTCTATGTTTTGATCCTCTTTGTTTCCCCCAAAGATATCTATCTATCTATCTATCTATCTATCTATCTATCTATCTATCTAT
>NW_027186296.1:68570236-68574606 GCF_028583685.1 Petaurus breviceps papuanus | reverse complement strand
CTATCTATCTATCTATCTATCTATCTATCTATCTATCTATCTATCTAGATATAGTCTGATTGCACTTGCTCTGTTTGCTCATCTTGCCAGCCAATTATTTGACTTTTGAGCTCTTTGCCAAGATAGAACTCTGCTTCCAGAGTGGAGAGTGCTGTGTCCCAAATTTCTGGGGGTTTGCGCAGCTGTTGTCAGAGCTATGAGGAGGGTGCCCTCTCTACAGTTGCCATAAACTCTGCCACATTAGTGCTCCTCACCCCAGGACCACCACACAAAACTGTGACCCAGATCCAGATCCAGCAGCTGCAACTGCTGCCACCTCTTCCACCCCAGGGGCAGGGGCTGGTTCAAGCTAACCCAGTTCCAATAGAGTTTTCCCACTGAACTTTTACTTTTTCTTTGGTGTTTATGGGTTAAGAAGTCTGGAAATTGCCACAGCTGCCAGTGTAAGAACTGAAATTGAGGGATCAGCTTTGCTTTTCTCAGTTCTTCATTTTATGGGTACCTACAGATTCCTGCAACTGCCCTGGGTTTTTCTATTTTCTGTTTCCATTAATGTTAATTAGGGTTGGATATTTAAATTAGCCCCACAGTGAAAAAAAAAAAAGAACCCAACATACCATAACATGCCATAGTCACTAAGCCTGGGGCAATGTATTGGGCTTCAGCTAACCAAACACTATTCCCACTCCATAGTGACCATTCTATTGAGGCTATATGCCCCATTTCAGCAGTTTATGGCAGAGATCAGCCAGGAAATGAAAACGCTCAATCATGAATGCAAATGAAACAAAGCAGCATTTATGCCACTCCAAAGAAAATGATAAATAAGCTCATTTCATTCACCCTATTTCTTTCCTCTCTCTCATCTAATTGCAAATCATTCCCACGGCAGATGGAAACTTTATTAATAAATCACTGTTTTGGAAGTGACAGAAAATCATATTTGGCAAAATGATCTCACCCAATTACATTGATGTCCCTGACTTCGCAAAAAATAAGCCTTGACCAGCACAAACTCCCATAGCACTTTGTACCTGTCTTACTTCATAAAACAGGCACATAAGTAGATGCTACGTCCTATATTTACCACCTGGTATAGTAACAACAATAGTAGATGACAATTATACAGTGTGTCCCCAAAGTCTTAGTGCATTTTGGGATTATTGAAGCTTGGTACACAATGTAGGCTGAAAAGTGTTTTACATATAGCACAGTGTTCAATTTGCATAGCAATCTTGTGAGGTAAGTGCTATTCTCACCCCTTTTAACAGATGAGGAAACAGACTCATGGAGATAAAGTGACTAACCTGAGGACCAGTTACCCAGCTGCTAACTAACTAGCCAACATGAGATCTGAACCCAGTTTTTGTCTCCAAGTCCGTGCCTGTATCCACTGTGCCATGCTGTATAATTCAATTCAATAAACATTTATCAAGTGCCTACTTGATAGCTTGTCTGGCACTGTGCTCAGAGCTGAGGATACAAATAAGAAAAAGACAGTCCCTGCCCTTTAGGAACTTACAATTTAACAGGGGAAGAAAACACACAAAAGGAAGCTGAAGTGTGTGTGTGTGCGTGCACGCGTGTGTATGTGTATGTGTGTGTGCATGTGAGCGTGCATGTGAACGTACATGTGTTTGTGTATGCATACATGTGTGTGTGCATGCATGCGTGTGTGTGTGGTGTGGCACCAGGAATGCTTGGCTTTCCCATGGAATTCTGAGCAGGTTGTGAGCCCTCTATCAAGGAAGGCTCTGGGAGGACTTCAGGGCTTTGCCTTCCAGCTGTCCAAGCAGAGGGGAGAGGCAGTTAAGGATGAGTTGGGAAAATGCTGAGTATTGACCTGAGTCAGTCTGTTGAGTAATAAGATTTCAGCGAATGTCAAGGATAGGGGACTTTAGGTCTACTTCCAGATTTGTTATTAACCACCTAAGCGACACTGAGTTAATTGAGTTAAACACACATTTTATCTCTTTGGGCTCCAGCTTTTTCATCAATAAAACAAGGGGGGATTGGACTAGATGTTCCGCAAGGTTCCTTTTAGTGCTGACATTCTGCGATTTTGGTTGTTGTTATTGTTCGTCGTGTCCAACTCTTCATGACCCCATTCGAAGTTCTCTTGGAAGAGATACTGGAGTGGTTTGCCATTTCCTTCTCCAGCTCATTTTACAGATGAGGAAATTGAGGTAAACAGTTAAGTGACTTGCCCAGGGTCACACAGTTATTAAGTGTCTAAGGCTGGATTTGAACTCAAGTCTCCCTGACTCCAGACCTGGTGCTACATCCACTGCACCACCTAGCTGCTGGTTTTACTGTCATGTTTTGTCTAAAATTTATCTACTTGTCTTATGTCCACCTTTAGGCTGTAAACTCCTCAAGGGTAGCCACTAGTTCTGTTCATCACTGTCTCCCCCACAGCACCTAACACAGGGTCTGGTCTTCCTAATAAAAATGGGCGTTGACATAGCCCCTTAAAGTCTGCAAAGCTTTGTAGCACCAAAGTACTGTAGGTATTATCACCCTTATTTTTAGATAAGTAAATTGAATCTGAGCGAGGTAAAGGGATTTGCCATTGACCTCATAACTAGTAATCAGCAGAAGCTGGCTCTGACCCCAAGGTTTCCTGACTCCAACTCCAGTGTCCTATCCACTATGGCATCCTGCCTCTCCTGTAACATTATATAAAGTGAGCTCTTAGGAAATGTTTCTTTATTGAGTAAAACATGTACTTTCCTGCAGTGCTTTTTTCTTCCTTAAATACACACTCAGTAAATTGTCTAATAGGTGTATGGGTTAATGCTGTAGTAGAACTGTGATCTCAGTGATCTAGGCACTCCCTCCAAGAGTGCAAGTCACAGTCTGTCCATATTCTCTTTCCTCTGAGATTTTCGGCTTTGTTCTCTCTTAAATTCCCTCAAAGTCAAGCAAATGAGACAATTTTACTATGTACCCAGCACACAGTAGGTGCCTAATAAATTCTTGTTCCTTCCCTTGTTCCTCCCTCCTCCCACAAAGGTTCTATTCATTGTTCTGGAGATGTTCCTTTTGGTCTTTCACATTGTAAGTTACAGAGACAGAGACAGAGAGAGAGAGACAGAGACAGAGACAGAGAGAGAGGGAGACAGAGAGAGAGACAGAGTGAGATAGAGAGAGACAGAGATAGAGACAGAACGAGATAGAGAGAGACAGAAAGAGACAGAGAGAGATGGAGAGAGACAGAGACAGAAAGAGACAGAGAGATACAGAGAGAGACAGACACAGAGACAGAGAAGAAGGGAGGGAGGGGGAGAGAGAGAGGGAGACAGAGAGAGACAGAGTGAGATAGAGAGAGACAGAGATAAACAGAGACAGAACGAGATAGAGAGAGACAGAAAGAGACAGAGAGAGATGGAGAGAGACAGACACAGAGACAGAGAAGAAGGGAGGGAGGGGGAGAGAGAGAGGGAGAGAGAGAGAGAGAGAGAGAGTCATGCAGTGAGAATCAGGAATATGAAATAAGAAACAGCCCCTGCCCTCAGGGAGCTTATATTCCAATATTGCAAGTAAAATGTGTTCAACAATAAGTATAATATAAGACACAAGGTAAAATGTGTGAGAAAGAGTTTCAGACTAATAGCTATAGGGAATTTATCCAGTGGGGGATCATGGAAAGTTTATGGAGGAAGAGGCAATAGAGTTGGACCTTGAAAGAAGGGAGGGTTGTAGACAAGGTGAAGTTGTTGTAAAGGGAGTGGGGCCAGTTCATTCTAGTCATGGAGCATGTATGTTTAAAGGCATAGATTTGAAAGCAGGTAGGATAGTACAAGGGACAGTGAGTAGCCTAATTTGACTGGAATGAAGCATGTGAAGAAGAGTAGTATGAGAGAAAGCTGGGAAGGTAGGTTAGGGCTATATTGTGGAGGAACATGAAGACTGAGAGAAAGAATCTCAACTTTATTTCATGGAAATAGGGAGATGTGGAATATTCTGAAGTAGAGTAGTGATGAAATTAGACAACTACAATGGACATTCTCGACTCATTGTTTAATATTCCACTGCTGCTTTCTCCTGGTAGGATTTGTATAGGACTGTATTATATTGGCCAAACCCTAGAACACTGAAGAACGTCTTAGTTGAGAATAATAAATTAAAAATCATTTTTTAAAAAGAATTCATCCCTAATCATTCAAATGAATGTAGCCTACTTTTCCCCTCAGGAAAAAATAAATAGATTTAGAATACTTATTGCCCAGACTGTGTTATGTAGGTAGATGGCAATCCATAGAACTCTTCCATCAGTACATAGATAGATAGATAGAAAGATAGATAGATAGATAGAAAGATAGATAGATAGATAGATAGAAAGATAGATAGATAGAAAGATAGATAGA
>NW_027186296.1:68567201-68569504 GCF_028583685.1 Petaurus breviceps papuanus | reverse complement strand
AAAGATAGATAGATAGAAAGATAGATAGATAGATAGATAGATAGATAAATAGATAGAAAGATAGATAGATAGATAGATAGAAAGATAGATAGATAGAAAGATAGATAGATAGATAGATAGATAGATAGATAGATAGATAGATAGATAGATAGATAGATAGATAGATTCTGCAAACAGATGGTTGGGCCTGGAATTGAACAAGACGAAGGCAGTAGGGTAGATTACCTTTGGGGATTTAGACAATGCTTTTAATGAGCTCAAGCTTCATCTGAAATAAAAGCCCAGTTTTTTAATATCAATATTCTTCTGGTAATATAATATGTCTGTGGGTCATAGGATGGGACAATATCTGAAGGACTGAAGTAGAGAAACTGAAAGATCAATGGAAAAGTGCATTGTGGATGTAAGCCATGAATCACATAGGAGAAGTTATACTAAGGATGTTACAAAGGCAAAGCATGAATAGAGAAAAAAAGAATGGTCAAATGCAAGAGCAAAGAATCATTAATGGACAGCCTGTATGTTCCACTGGTATCCAGGCAATGTCAGAAGATCTAGCAGAAGCCCATCAATATTTTGGGTGAATCCCTTGTGAGAGTCTTATAGGAGAATATGGACGAGTCTAAAAGGATGGCAGGCACATATGGATTTCAAGTTATGTTATTAGAGGGAGTACTCATATTGATGAGATCACAAATCATTGACATATGAAAATACTCAATTCTTCCCAGGGTTTAATGGAACAAAGCAGTTAGTTGAATAAAGAGTCTAGCAAGTGCATCTCTCCCCAGTCAAATTTCCCCTTGCTGGTTGCTACAGGTCCATGCCACCAAGGGTTAATCATTTATCTCAACTTGCATAGCTCATGAATTTTCATTTCCATTAATTATCCTGTCTGAGCCAGAATAAAATACATGACTTATAGTAAAGCAAAAGACATTTAAATGAAACAGAATTCAAGATAAATCACAGGGAAAAGGACCTACTCCCAGTACAAACCCGTTTTGCACATTCTCCTACAGATTCTAGTAGAGGGAACATTCAGTGAGCAGATACCTCCTGCTTCCAGAGTTGTGTTGCTGATGGAGTATCTCTTTGCCATTGAAGCATCTTTTTACTGCTTTTCCACTGAGCTGCTGATATCATCTGCTAGGTTGCTTTCTCCACTGACCTATCATTTTGTGACTTCTCAGAATTGCAGTTGTTACGTGACATCTATCCTGCTGTGGGAGTGTTTATAGCTTTTTTTGTGACTCAGACCCATGGCTATCACATTGAAAGCCTACAGGTCAAGTCTGTCCCTTCAATAGAAACTCCCCCAGGATTGGTGGATTTGGGGACTGGAATCAGTACATTCCTTTTATTCTTATAGGCCTCTGGCAGCTGGCATGACAGCCATGAAAATTACCCTAGAGTTTCACAAGTGGTCACTTAGCTAATTAGAGGCATACCCCAGACTTCTGTTCTCTAATGCTATGTTTTTCCCCTATTCCATGGGTCTGCGAACTATGACTAGCAGGCAAAATCCAGTTTACTGCTTGTTAGGTTGTGGGACATAGAAAAATAGGCTGTTGTAATTTGCCAACTCTTTCCCTATTCTATGCTGCCCCTCAAACATCATTTCTAGCTGGAACTGTGTCTGTAAAAGTTTATCAAAACCAGCTGCCAAGGAGCTGTTCAGGTATCCAGGGCTGTGTTCACACTTCATTTCACAAAATCAATCAGATGGGAATATTTTATGTTTTGAACTATCTATGAAGAGTGAAAATTACCAAATTGACTATTTGTGCTCAGGATCTAGAGAAAGAAAAGACCTCAGAAATCCATCTAGTCAAACTCCCTTTATATTCAGATGACAATACTAAGGCCCACAGGTGAGGAAGTGACTTGCCCAGGGTCACGCAGTTAATAACTAATAGAGCTGAGATTTTGAACTGTACTCTTGTCACTATACATCCAATGTTCTTTCTACTACATTCTGCTTCTCATTCCAGGTGAATACACACAGACAGGTTTTCTGCTCTTTTGGACCAACTTTCACATGGAGGCATTTATGTTTAGAAGACAGCCGCCTCTAGGAGAAAAATAAAGTCTTAATATTGCATTTAGTTGCTTTAAAAATACTCCCCCAAATCAAAGGCTAGCAATTTCAGAGTTGGAAGGGATTTCAGAGGATACGTATTCATATCACCAATGATGTACTGTATCCTTGACAGGTGATTATCCAGCCTCTGCTGAAAGAAAAAGCAAAGCAAAGCAAAGCAGGGCAAAAATCTATCTATCCATCCATCCGTCCATCCATT
>NW_027186296.1:68560416-68567101 GCF_028583685.1 Petaurus breviceps papuanus | reverse complement strand
TCTCTCTCTCTCTCTCTCTCTCTCTCTCTCTCTCTCTCTCTTTCTCTTTCTCTCTCTCTCTCCTTCTGGTTTGTTAGCAATAGGGCCTACTCTGAGCCCCATTTTCACTCATTTGAAAGAGTCCTAGATTTGGACTTAAGGGATCTGGGTTTGAATCCTGACTCTACAATCAAATCTACCCATTTGATTTTGAATAAATTATTTTACCCTTTGAACTTCAGTTTCTTCATCTATAGAATGTCAGTGGTGAACTAGATTACTTTTGCTTTTTTTTTGGGGGGGGGGTAGGGCAATTGGTGTTAAGCAACTTGCCCAAGGTCACAATCTAGTTTTTGTGTCAAGTGTCTGAGGCTGGATCTGAACTCAGGTCCTCCTGACTCCAGGACCAGTGCTCTACTCACTGTGCCACCTAGCCACCCTGTACTAGATTACTTTTAAGGTGCTTTCCAACTCTAAATCTAGGATCCTATCATATTATCATAGACACTAATAGGCCTTTGTTATCATCTTCTCATTAAAGAGAATGCCCAACTTAAAACACTAAATATAATATTCAGTGGCTTTTATTCTCTTTCATCATCTCAGTTGTCACCAAATAATGCCATTAGCCACTGTGTAACATTTTTATCTAAAATATCAGGCTTCTTTGGTCTTTGCTTTAAATAACAGTCCTTTCCAAGGTAAAATGCTGAATATGACCCAGAAGTATAGCCTGTTAGAGATGGAGGAAGTCTTATGGAACAATAGCAACAACAGTTTATATATGCATAGTGTGTTGTAATTTGCAAGCTAATGTCACATATGTTATTGTGCTTGATCCTCTTAACGAGACTGCAGGTAGTCAAGGGACAAAATTATTATGCCTGTTTTTCATATGAGGCCCAGAGAGGCAGAGCTCACATAAATATCTAGAGGTAGACCAGACTAGAAATCCATTCTTCAGATTCCTCATCCTCTGCTATTCCCTCCCTGAGTCACATCTCCTTATGCCGTTGCAGCTCTCATGGCTGTCCTTGGAAAGGTACCTTGCTTGTCCTTCTCCCTTATAGGTTTTTGTTAAAACACATTTGATTCTTGAGGGAAATAGATTGTGGAGGGGGTCAGTGTGTAGTATTGCAGAGGACAGAAGCCAACTGTGGAAGCGATGATCTCTACAGATGGATGATGGCTTTGGGCCATTGAATACTGTCTTTGTTAAGACCTAGTGACTCAGTGGCACTGTGCCACCTTAACATCTGAACACGCATGTAGCATATAAACAACCTTTTGGTGCCAGGTATGAAAGCAAGAGGGTAATGCAGGGGTGCAAAGAGTGCCAAGGTCTCTGTTGTAAAGGGACTAGAAGCCATTATCTTGTAATATAGTGGGCTCTGTGTGTGTGTATGAGTGTGTTTTAAGCAAAATCTGAATCAGTTTCTGTCCTTTCCTTTCATCAGACTTCCATCAAGATCTCTGACTCTCTGGGCAGAGGAGAAGCAACACAGGTGTGCCTATAATAGGTGGGTAGCAGCTTTGTTCTTCAAACAAAGGCAGACAGTTTTTGGGCTGGCCCACCTGAAGACTACTTACACCTGCTGCTGGAAATGTGCCCAGAGTTGGCATTACCATCTGGAAGGCTAAATGCCTTCCAGATCAGCAGGGGAGCCAAGTCAATAGCTGGTTCCTCTGTGTAATGCTCTTTTTGAAAGAAAATAATGAGCCAGGGTAAATCTGGGTGCTATATTCATTCATCTATGCTTAGGATATCACCAGAGATGATGGTGTTTATACTATTGGGTTAATCTGGAAAGAAATAAAATTAATGTCCTGCCCCAACAAAAATCTGTGTTCTAAAATCGTGGGTTGTTAGAGCCAAAAATAACTCTTGTGATAATTAAATTCAGTCCTTTCATTTTGCAAGTGAGGACCAGAGAGGGTAAATGACTACCCAAGGTCACGTAACCAGGTAGTAGAAAATCTGGGATCAAAATCTCTTGGTCTCCAAGCTTTTCTTTGGTTGTATCAAATAGAGAAGCAAGGCTAATCTGGAAACAAGCAGCCAAGTTGTACAATGAATAGAGCACCAGGCCTGGTGTTAGGAAGGCCTGTGTTTAGATCTGGCCCCAGACACTTATTAGCTGTTTGACCCTGGGCAAGTCACTTAACCCTGCTTGCCTCAGTTCCCTCATCTGTAAAATGAATTGTAGAGAGAAATGACAAAACACTCTAGTATCTTTGCCAAAAACATCCCGGATGGGGTCATGAAGAGCTAGACACAACTGAAATGACTGAACAACAGAAATCCAGAAGCAGCCAAGATAACTTCTAAGTGGGGCTCATTTTTATGTTTTGAAAGTATTAAATAAGTATTCAGAGAAAAATTCTGTTCTTTCATTTGGGGCAAACTCCTCTGAATTTTGTCTTGGGACAGAAGCAAGAGCTGACAGTGGTGATGCGCGAGGTGGAAAAGTCCCACTTTACTCCCAGTCAAAGTTAGAGAAACAGAAATTGGACCCATAGGAGGGGAGAATTCTGAGGAGACTGTCAGAACCATTGACATCCGAGACTTCTGACTTAGAGGAGACCTTTCCTTCCAGTTAAGGAAGTGCCTGGTGCTGGTAACTCTGTAGATATTTAGTAAGTGAGGAAAAGACTAGAATGTGCTGGGAATTAAAGAACAAACCCCAAGCTAGCCAAGGCAAAGAGGTGGGATGATTCAAGCACAGTGACCCCTAATAGGAATCAAGTGCAGAACTGGTGTAAAGATGAAAGACAGGAATCCATGTTGTAAGAGAATACCGAAACATTTAGAACTGCAAGAGACACTAGACCTCACAGGAGCACAGGTTCAAATATTTAGAGCTATTTCTTTTTTATCATAAAGGCCAATCTCCTTGTTTTACAAATGAAGAAACTATGGTCCATCTGTCCAAGTCACTAATTTTGCAGATAGAGAAGCTGAGATCTGAAAAGAGGAAGTAACTTTCCAAAGGTCATGTAGGTAATTAGTGGTAGAGTAAAGGTTGGAACTCAGGTCCTCCAACTTCAGTTGCCCTTCTCTTTCTACACCACTGCATTGTTCCCCAGAGGCACTAGGCCTTCTTATACCTAAGGAGCTGGAGGGGAAAGGGGATAATCTTACAGAAAATGGTCATAGTGTCAAGTCCTGTTCCATTGAGAGATGCATTGGTCCATGCTCCAGAGAGATTGGAAGGTGTGGGGGGAAAAGGAAATAAGAAATGTGTGGTAGTGAGTGAAGGAAGACTCTGGGAAATATGTGACAGGGCAATAGAACCCTGGGACTGGTAGCACTAAATGGTACAGGCCATTGTAGAATCTTGAGGCATGAGATAGTGGCTTGGGGGTCCACTGTTGGGAAGAATTGTGCTTTTTGATAGCAGTCCCTTGGGACACACCCCCTGTTTCTTTACCTAGTTTTTGACTCTTGATTATCATATAGGGGGCAGTTAGGAATGTGTGGCCTGAGTTGGAAGTAATAGATCTTAAGCCAATATGGGATAGGAATAGGGAAACATCTCCATGGAGCAGGGCCAGGAAAACACGAGGGAGAAAGGCAAAAGACGTTTTAAATGGTGACAGTTGGCTTCACACAGATATAAGGTATTAGCTCGAAGCAGTCACTTAATGGTGTATAGGGGTGGTGTAATAGCAAGGTTTACCCTCCTTTCTCTCCACTCCCCCCAACCTGTGGGTTTTGATACCAGTTATCTTGAGATGATTCATTTAAATTTCCTATAGTGTGTTATTTTTTTTTTTGTATTTCCACTTTCAGGATTGCCAAACTTGATAAGGGCACATGAAGAAAGTCAGCTGCTCATTTAGTGAGTCACATCTCAAAGAGAATTTTTTAAAAATCCATATATGAACAGTGTTCTCTTGCAAAGATTAGCTTGTCTATTCTCCTGCTTGGATCAAAGTGATCTTTTCTGGACCACAAAAAAAAAAATCTGAAACAGTGACACCAAAAGATGTCGTTTGGTTAGGGGGCATTAATGTCAGAAGTAATGTCTTTGCCTCCTCCCATTCCTTCTGTTTTGAAAAGGATGTTGATTCCTTTCCTAGGCTTTAAATTTTTCTTTGCCTTTTGCTACAGCAAGTGACCTCTATGCTGATGCTTTTTTGAAACAAAAATGAACGGTGGTTTTCTGTGCCACTGGCTGAATTCACAGCAGTCAAAAACAGACAGAAGTATTGTTATTAGTTTTCATTTGCCACCAAGGCTCCCCAGTAGCATACCAAATGCCTTTCACCTGGAATGCCATTCCATTTCATCTAAACCCAATTTCAAAAATATTTATTAAGCATAGTCTATGAACAAGACACTCTTCTAGGTGCTATAGGAGAGGGCACAAATATGAAAAAAGAAGAGAGGCTACTTTGCTTTCCTAGGAAAACTCCCATCAATTTCCACTAGAAAGAATCTGATAAAATTGTCTTTTTCCCTTAATTATTCTCTTGCTCTCACTCTGGAGAGATTTAATAATAGCTGGGAGATCTTAGCCATATCTTTTGAAAGGAACATTAAGTAGCCATATTGTATATGCCTATCTCTTATTGTCATTTACATTTTTATCCCACAAATATAACATGAAACATGGAATATTAGAAACTGGAATTTACCTACATCAACTTTCTCCCCTTTCAAACTTCCCTAAGGTCCTATAGGACTTAATAGGGCTCTAGGATACCTTCATAATTGTGTTTTGTACTTTAACTGAATTGAACTTGTATCATCATCTTGGCACTTCTGTGAAAAAGGCTCCTATCAGGACTCCCAATATTTTTGTGAAGGGTGGTGGAAGGGACTGACCTCTTGTAATAGTAAAGGAATTTGAAGATCTTCCCTGTCCCTTAATGGGTCTAGGGAATTTAAAGATCTTCCCTGTCCCTTAATGGGTCTAACTTGGAGCCAAACAAGAGAAGCTTGCTTAGGGGAGGCTTGTTTTTCAGGAAGACCCACACTTTTTGTTACTTTGTAATTAGAAAGTGGGTCACAATGGTTGTGATGTTTCAAACATTGGTGCTTCTATCTCTTCTAACATTGTATGTATGTAATAGTCAGACAGCTAGAAACCCTGTCTGTTGAATTGTTATTTTCTCTGTATTTTTTTGTCTGCTTGTAATTTCTTTCTGTAACAGATATATAAATATATATATATATATATATATATATATATATGTTTGATTAAAGTAAAATTGTTAACCCCCTTTTGAGTTACTTTCCTCTAGAAAAGCAGACCAAAGAACCTGTGCTAGCAGCCATCCTGGGTATATATAGTAGGGTGCTTGCCACTATACCTATGAGAACAAATTCTTTAGGAATATATGTAATATGCTCTACTTGGCATGAACACATACAAGAAGCTTAGTGAGCTTGATTCTGGAAATGTTATAAATGGACATGTCATTACATGTCACCATTGATATATAATGGAGGAGTCCTCCCATTGATTTAGATTGCGTGCAAGTATTGTTTCAGTTTTTTCTGTTGGCTTACTGCTTGTTAACAGAAAGCCTTTTAATTAGTTGTTGACTTAGGACTTAGTATACAAACCCATGCCACAAACAATTTTTGAGTGAGGATGGAGAACTGCTGTAGGCCTTTGGACCCTCTCTCTTACCAAGCAGCCATACATGTAACCATAAATGACTGGCCAGGCTGGTCTTTTTGTCTGTTTATTCTTTCCTCATCTTAGATGAATGAGCAATGGAGGAGAAATGGACTAGATTACAACTGTATGGGCTTCAAAACATCAGAAGAGACATCACAGGGTCAGCAACTGGCGTCCATAAGAGTCTGCCAGTAGCTATAGCAGCTGAACTTGGTAAGGAGTCAGCCCTAAGAAATGACCTGCTTGACTCAGCCTGGTAGTGAATCAACCTGGCAGTCAAGCTACTCTGTCCTGCAGTGGAGGGAACTGCTCATCTATTTATTAGGAAACAACTTGAAGTGAACTTATTGGCAGAACTAGGCAGGTATACGGGGTATGCTTTGTAACAACCACTTTAAATTTTAGCCCACTTTTCCAGGGACCTAGTGAGTATGTAGAGGGGAGAATATTTCCTGGTTCAGGGGGATGCTTTTATTATTCTGTCCTTACTTTACTTTCTTAGTAGGTATCCCTTTGTGGAGGCTACTTGATAGTCGCTGGTTATTCGACATTGAGGAGACACTGGAAATATATGAGATGGGGGCTTCTGAATTATAGAGTAGTAGAGAAAGATACCTCCTCATCCCTTGGGGTTCTCTAATGCCCTGAGAAGAGTAGTAGTTGCACCCTGGGAATCCAGATTGCCAGTAGAAGCAAGAGTCGGGTTAATAACTTCCCCTGCATAGTCTATATGTACTACATTTTGCATTTTATTATAGTTACTTAAGCTTACATAACTTATCCATATATCAATCAATTAAAAAACATTTATTAAGTGCCTGCTAGGTGTCAGGAACTATGCTAAGTGTTGGGAATACAAAAAGAGACAAAAGATAGTCTTTTCCCTCAAAGAGATTACAGTCTAATGGGTGGGTGTAATGGTAATAGAATTTGAAGATCCCCTTGTATTGGCAAGATAACAGGTACTTAGCATTTGGTTTTCCGTTAAGTGTTAAGACCCAGAGAGAGAGAGACAGACAGACAGAGAGAGAGAGACAGACAGAGAGAGAGAGAGAGAGAGAGAGAGAGAGAGA
>NW_027186296.1:68529968-68560316 GCF_028583685.1 Petaurus breviceps papuanus | reverse complement strand
AGAGAGAGAGACAGAGAGAGACAGAGAGAGACAGAGAGAGAGAGAGAACTGCCAGCTGGAGCTGCCTAGGACTTCTGAGGGCCAGCCAGAGCAGACAAGAACTGAGGAGGCATGACTGTGGTGCCAGTACTTTGTCTGTCTGTTTTGATGTTTGTCAGATTCGTTTGATGATAGAGGCCATAGACCTTGTTGTTGGGTCTAGGTTGATTTCACAGGCAGAAAGTGAATTGATGAGGATGCTGGCAATGTTTATGAATGTGCTTTGTGCCTGTGGCTTTGTTAAAATGTCTTCCCAGGAACAGAAACTGTGGTAACAGGAACCAGGGAAGCTGAGAACCTGCCTTGAGTCAAGATGAAAAGACTTTTCCTTGGGTACTTAAAACTGACTGATGGTATTGTAATTTAGCTGTGACTTAGGGGTGGAAAACTTTTGACCTTTGTACTTTGTGATTGACTAAATGAATGCACTTTGTTTAAGAAGGAAGATTTTTTTTGACTGAAGAGATTAAGACAGTGTGACCTAGGAGTGGGCTTGGTGATTGACTAAATGAATGCACCTTTTTTAAAGGGGAACTTTAACCTTTGTACTTTGTGATTAAATTGAGAACTTACTAAATGATTGAGTTACTAAATGTATGTACTTTGTTTAAAACTATGTGACCACTTTGGTGAAAACTGGGTGGACATTTTAGTGTTAAGTTGTTGAATTGTGACATGGTGAATGCTGTATTTTGATTTTCTGTGAATGTTTTGCCTTAATTTGTTACTGAATAAATGGAGAGTTCACTATGCTTGTAATCAGAACCTTGAAAGCTGTTCACAGCAGCAGTCCTCTGCAAAGCTGCTTGTGCTTGGCTTTACAGTGAGACAACATGCAAACAAATATATAAAAAGCAAGTTATGTACTGGATAAATAGGAAATAATTAACAGAAGGAAGGCACTGGAATTAAAAGGGGAAGGCTCTTTGTAGAAGATAGGATTTCAGTTGGTACTTAAAGTCTGAGTGGAGGAGGAAGAACATTCCAGGCCAGTCATATTGGTTAAGAGGACAAAACTGGAAAATGATAAATGCTGGAGAGGATGCAGAAAAATTGGAACACTAATGCATTGTTGGTAGAGTTGTGAACTGATTCAACCATTCTGGAGAGCAATCTGGAACTATATCCAAAGGACTATAAATAAGTGCATACCCTTTGATCCAGCAATACAACTTTTAGGGTTGGTTGTATCCCAAAGAGACTGTAGAAGTTGGAAGAGGCCCTGTATATACAAAAATATTTATAGCAGCTCTTTTTGTGGTGGCAAAGAATTGGAAATCAAGGGAATACCCATCAATTGGGGAATGGCTAAACAAATTATGGCACATTAATGTAATGGAATACTATTGCGCTATAAGAAACAAGGAGCAGATGGACTTCATAATAACCTGGAGAGACTTATACAAACTGATGTTGAGTGAGAAGAGCAGACCCAGGAGAAATTTGTACACAATTACAGACACGACCAACTTTGACAGACTGGGCTCTTCTCAGCAATGCAAGGTTATAAGACAATTCCAAAAGACTCATGATGGAAAGAGATGTCTACATGCAGAGATAGAACTACAGAGTTTGAATGCAGATTGAAGCAAACTACCTGCTTTCTTTCTTTTTCTTGTTTTGTTTCCTCTTTCCTGTTTTTCATTCCATCAGTTATAATCTTTCTTTACAACCTGACTAATGTTTAATGTGCAGGTATTTGCAGATCTTGTATTTGATTGCATACCTCCATGGGGGGGGGGGAGAAAAGTTGAAACTCAAGGGATCATGGAACTGAATCTTATAAACTAAAAGTAAACAAATAAATGAATTTAAAATACTTTATTAAAAAAAAAGAAAATTCCCAAAGCCAAGTTATATATGGAGTATTTTGGTTGTGGAATAGCGAGGTGGCCAATCTCTTGATTGAAAAGCATGTGTATGATGTAAGCATGAGTAAGATGTAAGAAGACTGGAAATGTAAGAGGGGGCTAGGTTATGAAGGACGTGGAATGCAAAACAGAGCATCTTGTATTTACTCCTGGAAACAAATGGCAGCCTCTGGAGTTGTGTGTGTGTGTGTGTGTGTGACAATACTGGACTTGTGCTTTAGGAAAATCACTTTAGTGGCTGAATGGAGGATGGATTGGAGTAAGGAGAGACTTGAGACATCAGTAGGTTATTGAAATAAGCCAGGCATGAGATGATGAGGGCCTGTACCAGAATGGGTGACAGTGTCATAGGAGAGAAGGGAGCATATTCAAGAAATATTGCAAAAGTAAAATAGGCAGGAATTGACAATAATTTGGATATAGAGTGGGTGAGAGATAGTGAGGAATCCAAAATGACTCTTAGATTGTGAGCCTGAGATGCTGGGAGGATGGTGTTGCCTTCTGTAGTAATAGGGAAGCTGGGGATAGGGGAGAATTTAAAGGAGAAGATAATGAATTATCTTTTGGACATATTGGGTTTAAGATATCTACTGGACATCTACTTTGAAAGGTTTGAAAGACAATTGGAGGTCAGCAGAGAGATTGAGGCCAAAAAGGTAGATTTGAGAATCATTAGCACAAAGATGGTAATTAAATTCAAGGGAGCTAATGAGATCACCAAGTAAAATAGTATAGAAGGAGGAAGAGAAAAGAAGAGGGTCCAGGACAGAATCCCCAAGGGACACTTATAGTTGGCATGATCTGTAGGAGGATCAGCAAACGAGACAGAGGAGAAGATATATAGATATGTAGGAGGAAAACCAGGTGAGAGTGATACTCTGAAAACACAGAGAGAGGAGAGTATCAAGGAGGAGAGAGTGAGCAACAATGTCAAAGACTACAGAAAGGTCAAGGAGAATGATTATTGAGAAAAGGTGATTCGATTTGGCAACTAAGAGCGGAATGATAAGGTTGGAAACCAGATTGTAGAAGGTTAATAAGAGAGTGAATTGAGAAAAAGCAGAGGCACCTACTATTATAGATGGTTTTTCAAGAATTTTAGCTACAAAGAAGAGATATAGGACAAGTTAGCAGGGATGGAAGGATCAAATAAGGTCTTTTTCAGTATAGCGGTCATATGGGCATTTTTGTAGGCAATAAGGAGATATTGAAAGTGAAAGAGGAGGCATAATAGAGGGGGCAATCTGTTGGGGGGGGAGTTGAGATGAAATGGTATCCCTTGAGTGAGTAGAGGGGTTCAAGGGTGGGGAAAATGCAGCCTCGAGGTCACATATGGCCCTCTAGGTCCTCAAGTGCAGCCCAGCTTTTGTAAGGTGTAAGGCCATTTCATAATATGAGACAGAGGTGAAGGATGAGAAACTGGCAGAAGGCATCTGAGTGATAGGAGAAGAGGAAGAAGAGAGAAGAGGGATTTTGTGATGAATGACTTCAGTTTTTTCCTGTAAAATAAGAGGCAATTTTCTCATTTGATAGGGTGGGGGAAAGGGGTGTCATGGGAAATTTGAGGAAGAATGAAATGGTTTAGAAGAGCTACTGTGGAAAGAGGTATAGTGAGTGGTTAAGGGAGGTATAGTAGGATTGCCTAGAAGCAGTGAGGGCCCAACTGAGGTTATGTAACGTTAATCTGTAGTAGATTCAGTCAATACAGGTACGTTATTTTCTCCACCTTCATTCAGCAGTATGTGTGGAGTGTTTTACAGAATTACAGAATTTCTGAACTGAAAGGGAACTCAGAGGTTACTTAGTCCTGAGCAGAATCTCCTCAACAAATTTCACCTGAGTCATTGTTAAAAAGGACAGGATGAAGAAGAAATGCCTGTGGGACTCTGCTGAAGACTTCATTTCAAGTTGATATCTAACCATTGGGTCTGGTCATTCAACCAGTTTTGACTCCATATTATTGTATGGCCAATATCTCTCCATTCTCCCCCCATACAGCTAGAGCATGAGAAATGTTATCAAGTATATTACTAAAACCTAAGTCAAGTTTGTTTGCAATATTCTCCTCACCTAATAATTTTGTAACTTTCAAAAAAGGAAATTTGGGGTTGGCGTGGCCTGTCTTCAATGAAGTGATGCTGTTTCTTTGAGATCTCTTTTTTAGATGTTCATTAACTATTCCTTCAACAATACATTCTAGGATTTTGCAAGGAATTGAAGTCAAGCTCATAGACTATAATTTTCTGGTTCCATTCTTTTAGCTTTTTTGAAAGTCAGTATATTTGTCCTGCTGTGCTTTTCACATTCTCTGCATACCACACAGTTGTCCTATCCATTTTTTATCCTCTCCTCTCCAAATCACTTTTTATGCCCTATTTGGTGTCCTTTGCTTTCCTTACCAGCCTTAGCTCATTTTGAGCTTTAGCGTTTCAAACACTCTTCTTAGAAGGATATAACAAATATTTGGATTTATTCTTCTTATTGCTTCTTGCTTCTATCTTCTATAAGTATCTTTAAAAAAATTTAGTTGTTTGGTCAGGTCTCTATGTGTCTGCATTAATCTTATTAGACAATTACTTTTTTCATTCTAATTGGAATAAATTCTTATTGTATCTTCAAAATTGCATCCTTGGGAACTTATAATTTCTCTTGGAGTTCAAATCTGACCTCAGGCACTTACTAGTTGTGTGACCCTAGGCAAGTAACTTAATTCCGTCTTGCCTCAGTTTCCTCATCTCTAAAATGATCTGGAGAGAGAAATGGCAAATGACTCCAGTATCTCTGTCAAGACAGTCCCAAATAGGATCACAAAGAGTGGTCCGTGACTGAAACTGACTGAACAGGGCCAGTGAATAAACTGCTCTGGTTGGAGTAGAAGGGTGTTGTTAGGGGAAAATAAAACTAGATGGGTGCAGTGGGTCCGGATTGTGGAAGTCTGGGAAAGCCAGTACGAAGTGTTAAGATCTCTATTCCAGGTCAGCATGGTGAACCAGATAGAACACTGGAGTTGGAGTCAAGAAGAATTGGCCCTGACAGTACGTACTAGCTGTGTGAGCCTTATTTAACCTCTCTGTTGCTCAATTTTCTCTTCTGTAAAAAGAAGGGAATGGACTTGACAGTCTCTAAGAGCTTATAGGAAATCATAAATCCATGATCCTATAAGGTAGCTAATGAAGAACCACTGGAGAATTGTGAGCAGGGGAAAATGATGAATGTGACGTTTTAGGTCTGGTAGTAGAGTGTGGGATATAGTGATAGAAGGGAGAATAGTTAGGAAGATGATTAAATAGTCTAGGTGAGAAAGGATAAGGATCTATTGCTATTGTGGCAGTGCCAGTGAGAAGGGAGAGGAAGAGATACCTACAAAAAATATCTCAAAGGCAATATTTGGTGACTGAATCCAATGAAGAAGTGAGAGAGAAAAGCCCATGATGGAAAGATGATCTTTGAGTCTGTTGACAAGGAAACAAGCAGGACACAAGCAGAAGATTTGGGAAGGGGGTGGAACTCTTTCTGTTTTGGAGGTGGATGATGAGGAGTTCGTTTATGGATGCTAAGTTTGAGATGATGGCTAATGATGAGGCATTTCTTCCTCACCTAAATAACTTTTGATAAGAACCATTCCTAGACAGATGGATTGAGGATCAGGAAGATCCATCCAAGTAATAACTAAGTGATTTGGGGTGATATTGAGGTATTCCTTTCTTTTCTTTTTTAATACAAGCATTTTTAAAACTAAAGGTTCTATTGGAATAGACATTTTTGTTTTTTAATGAAGTAGCTCAGCCTTAGAACTCATTTCAAGTCCGTTCCTTCCATGGTTTTCAGTTTCTTTTATTCTATTTGGCAATTCCCAACCAATCCAATAAACATTTATCAAATACTTATGGTGTGCCGGGCAAAGTGCTAAGCACTGGGGATACAATTGATAAAAAAGAGAGATAGTCTCTGCCCTCAAAGAACTTACAATCAAAAGGGCGACACAACACACAAAAGGAGGGAAGGAAGGGTGAGGGAGAAAGGGAATGAGACACCAGGGGTACCGGGTGCAGGCATATCTTGTTCCATGGAGCTGAGACCAGGCAGGGCAGCAGGTACATAGTGGAGTGAACCAAAAAGTTCAGTTTCTACTTTCTCTAAAGTGTATGGTAGGCATTGAAAGGAGTGCAGTGCTCCTTCCTTCAGACCACCAATCACAGGGAAGAGGAGGCTGAGGGAGATGGTGTCCGTCAAGGTTTATGTTAGGAGCATGATGATGAGATTAGGGGTGATGAGCTTAACCTGGGAGGGACGTCTTGTTCTGTGGAGATGAGATCAGGCAGAACAACAGATGCAGAGAGAAGCAAGCTTATAATAGATTGTAAGTTTCTCAAGGGTCTGTTATTCTTCATAACAAACCTGGCAACCAAAATGGGTATAACAGCAGAGGCTAAATGATGGTCCTATGTGTGAATTATGCATTTCTGTTTTATTGATGGGGAAAATTATCTCAGCATGATGTGGTGAAAGAAGGTGGGGTTCATGGGGCTAGAAAATTAATCTCTGACATTTATTACATGACCCTAGGCAAGTCTCTTAATTTCCCTGTACTTCAGTGTTTTTTTAATTTGCAAAATGTAGATAATAATAGTTGTGCTAACTATCTAACAGGGTGTTGTGAGAAAAACACTTTGTCAGACCTAAAGCTCTATGTAAACATGGATGTTAGCTATTATTACTATGTGAAAGAAGAGATATAAATGATAAGCCAAGATAAAAATTAAGTGGTTTGAGGTTTTAAAAGGAAGAAAAACAACCATCAGAAAAGTTCTAGATTTCAAGGGAAGAGTTCTTTTTCAAAAGCTTGTTTCTTTTAAGAGACTCAAATATGGGGGTAGAACATAGTCCACGGTTCCTCTCTGTTTGTTTTCAGTGAAGTAAACTTGTCACCAAAGGTTGAAAAATGTCATCAAAATATCCAAAGAAAAGTACAATTGAAAATGATTGGTACATTTTCCAGTCTTGCTGAGGAAAGTATATTTTTTCCAGTGACTGAAAGGAGAATCTCTATCTCATCTCTTAAAGTTTTGTAGTTTTGACAAAAGTGAATTACCAAGAGACATTCTCTAACAAACCTTGGAAAACATGATGAAAGTGAATGAAAGCTTTGTAAGAGAGGGTTGAAAGATTTGAAAAGAGACTCAAAACTATAGGCTTTTTGCTGAAATCCTTAATAGAAGAGCTATGGGGTTTGTTTGGGTATTTTATTGTTGTTGTTTTTACTTACATGTAGTGATGCTATGCTTACAGACCTATGGTCAATAAACCCCCTTCCAAGTATATTTTGGAACCCCTTGGTCATTGAGAACTAAGGATCTTCTGATCCTCTGAAGGAAGGAAAGATAAGGGTCCATGAGAGTTCTATGTAGTAAGTGGTGATGATGTAAAGTGAGGTAGGAATCGTGATTGGTTAGTACAGTTTTTATGTGGAAGAGGCTGAAGAGTCTGCTTCCAGAAAGCAGGGGTGGAAGGTGGGGTGAAGGGGAATGGAAAAAAGAAGAAGCAACTTGTAATAGCTTCTACTTTGTGCCAGGTGTTGTGCTACTCCCTTGACAATTGTTAGTTCATTTGATCCTTATAAAAATCCTGAGAGGTAGGTGCTCTTATTAATCCCCATTTTGCATATGAGGAAACTGAGGCTGGTGGAAGCTAAGTGACTTTCCTAGGGTTACACAACTAGTCATTATCTGAAAATAGATTTGAATTCGGGTCTCACTGATTGAAGCCCCAGCACTCTGTCCTGGCTCTCTCCAAGGCATAATGATGTGTAACAGGAGGCCCTCTTCCCAATTTTGGAGCATGCATAGACATTTTATAACTGTTTTGCTAAAATAACCGTGTAGTGAAGAGGAAAATTTTTGATTGGTTGCAGAGCTAGAAATATGGTGCATTTGAAAGTCAGCAATTAGCCAAAGAAAATGTCTTGGTTCTCATTCTTTCCTTCCTGGCTGGCATTTGAGGAGGATGAAGTGCTGGGAAAGAGGCTCTGGGCCTCTCTCACCTGGGGTCAGTATGAAGCTGAGGGCATGGCCTTGTGCTTACCTCAGTTCATGTTGTGTTTGTTCCTTACTACTTTTCAATGAAAGAGTACTGGAGGCTTTGGAATGTCTAGAGAGTGAGTTGCCAGAAGTCTGGGAACTGGAATCCATAACAGGAAAGCCAGATGGTGAGGAATAAAGTCCCAGGCAACCTGCTTAGTCTAGTCCAGCAGTGGCAGACATGTAGACTCATCCATTCACTGGTTATACTCCATTTGGAAATGAATTTGTTGGGTCAAATACTATGTAGAAACTACTGGAAATTAGAGTCTACTTTCCCTAGAGGCTGAGGGTGTGTTTGCCTCCCAGATGTTTGGGGAGAAATGATTATGCTTTTTGCTACATATTCACAGTAAATACCCTTCCTGGGGGGGAAAAACCTGATTGATTTTAATTGATTAAGTAAAAACAGTGCACTAATTGCTCATGGTTAACAGTGGGGAGAACATACAAGAATGGGGGCTT
This sequence comes from Petaurus breviceps papuanus, assembly GCF_028583685.1. NCBI lineage: Eukaryota > Metazoa > Chordata > Mammalia > Diprotodontia > Petauridae > Petaurus > Petaurus breviceps. The sequence continues at coordinate 68,551,864 of NW_027186296.1, read as the reverse complement.
GAGCCAAGAGCATTAGAGAAAGCCAACCCACTGATCCCCAGGGGTACCTCAAAGCTCAGAAATGGAAATGTAGCCAGATTCTTTCTGAGAAAGTGACTTTTGACTTTGACTACAATAGAATATGAAGGATGACTTTTTAATGTTTTCCTGACATTGCATTTCCTCACCTCTCCCACTTCTCTATTCAACCTCAACCTTGGGGAATTTCTTTTGAGTTAGTGGGGGGGGGTTTGAAGTGGTGGGGGGCCTTTTACCTGACTCTCTGGTCTCACAGGTGACGTGACTATATGTCATGTTTGCCAATATGTTGTTGTGAGCTGCAAGAGGGCTCAAAGGATCCCATTAGTTTGCATTAAGGCAGGAGTATGTGTGTGTGTGTGTGTGTGTGTGTGTGTGTGTGAGAGAGAGAGAGAGAGAGAGAGAGAGAGAGAGAGAGAGAGAGAGAGAGAGAAAGAGATGGGGAAGGGAGATCAAATCATATCCAAGAAATATATCCTGGGAACATTAGGGAGATTAAAAGCAGGTTTTGCAACAAGAAAGAACCAGGTGGTATTACTGCGAAACTAGAGTTAGGATCAACTGTATTGGAATTAGGATATATTCAGGGCTTTTTAGTCCCAGTGCTCTATTCATTACACAGACAGATCTGTTTTGCAACCTTCCTCCCCTCCCTTCAATCCATCAGCCTTCATCATTCTGATACCTCCATTTCCTTCACATAATTATAGTTGCTGCAAACCATATTGAAATCCAGACCCCAAGGCTGTCCCCTCACAGGAGGAAAGCAAATGAACCTGGTGGTAGACAGTCTTTTAGTCTATTTCTTTGTGTCCACAGTGGGTGAAGGTCTTGCTGTGTAGAATCTTAGGATCCATACACAAGCAAGCGTATAGGCCCTCTGGCAAATATTCTGTCATAAGAAGGATGAAGATATTAAACAGCAAAGTGTCCCTCTGTCAACATAAAAGAAGCTTGTCTTCTTATTTCAGAACAAAACCTGAAGCCTGCTTCTTTATGAGTGCCATTGCTGTGGCCTGAAGGAAAAGTGACATAGAAAAATAAAAATATAATATTTCCTCTGTTTTGACCATCTGCTGCTCCTTTTAACTAAGAAATTCATTTATGTAGAGTGCTGTTGAAATTATTATATGCATTCTGTTTTTCCCACTCAATGTGGCACCCTTTTGTTCCAGTGTAATGGTTCTTAATTTAGACCAAGATATGATGCTTATTACAAAGTGAGGTATATTGAAAATAGGAATGTTTACTTGTAGCAAACATGATTTAAAAGTATCCTCCTGGATAGTGTTCCACATAGTATCTCAAACGGTTGCAAAATCTCAGAGCCTTTGATGCAAACACATATAAATTATCAATAGATGTACAGATGTTTGGTTTATTTAAAGAAAACATATGATTGACTCATGAATGCATTTTTGGCCTGTCCTGTAATCAGCATTATCATTTATTCTATAGGTCTAAACATAGGCCATGCATTTTCCCCAATTTTGGCATAAAATTAGAGAGATAGCTATAAATCTTTCAGTGATATAACTATGTACATATAATTCCCATTTAAAGACCTCTCATGTGAGCTTCAAGAGTGGCCTATTTAAATTAAAAACAGTGTCTGTATGTTTGTGTTATATGGCAACTCTGTTGGATTTCATGAAATATTGTAGAACTGCTGAGACAACTGTAATATTCTAACCCAAACAAGTCCTAATTGACAGGAAAGAGACCAAAGATGACAAGCATAAGTTTTATTAGCAAAATATTTTTTGGGATGTGCAGGGAACTAGTCGGAGAGTGGGGTTCTATAAACTGTGGGAATAAGATAGTGACAGAAATAAATTTCATATTGTCAGCTTTCAAAAAATGAATGGTATTGCTGAAATATCCAGCTGAAATGAGTTGAATAAAGACAAAAACTCATCTGTGTTGATTTTGGGAAAGGAATTCATTCTTTCATTCCTTTTATTCAGCAAACATTTATCAAAGAGCATGAAAGGTGATATATCAGGCATTGGAAATAGTGCAGACAAAGGTTTGGAGTCTGGAAAGTGCAGTGTGTTCAGAAAGCACAGATCAGTTTAGTTTGTTTGGAACATGAGACACATGAAAAGATGTTATGTGAAATAAAGATGGACAAGTAGAGTGGTATCCTGAGTAGAGTGATTGTAGAGGATCTTGAATGCCAAGAAAAAGTTATTTTAACCTTATTACGTGGACAATAGGAATCCACTGGAGTTTTCTGAACAGAGAAGTGAGGTAACTAGATCTATGTATATGAATAAGTATTCTGGTAGAAGTATACAGGGTGCATCAGAGGTGGAGAGAGTTGAGTTTGGACAACCTGAATGAAGGCTATAAAGATAAGTGGTAATGAGGGTCTATATTTGGATATTAGTGATAGGATAGAAAGTGTGGGAATTTGAATCAAACATGGATGATGTAGGATATATATTGGATTATGTAAAAAAAAATGTGGGTTCTACTCCTAGCTCCTCCTCTAATTGTATGACACTTGGGTAAGTCACTTCACTTCTGCAGATATTGATTTCCTCCCATATAAGTGATTAGTCCAGATGAATTCATTCCCTCCTGATTTTTACCTATTGAATGCTTCTCTCCTTTCCAGATTCAGTTGCTACCTACTCCATGAAAATGCCCTGATGCTTACATCTCAAAGTAATCTGTCCCTGGAATTTTCCATAATAACTTTCATAGGATTGCTCCCTTTTTTTCAGGAGACCTTTCCTGTGAACCTGGTACCTTAAGAGCCCCAGGAGCAATTGCCTTTCCATCCAAAGTTACATCTGGTCTTCTTTGTATGTAACTTGTATATGTCTATCTAAATATGTACATGTTGTTTTGTTTGCCATTAGAATGCATGATCCTTGAGGGTGGGAATTGTTTTGCATTTGTTTTTGTATCCTTGGAATTTAGTAATCATTTGAATACTTGCTTTTTGACTGACATTGATTCATTGATTTGTTGCTTCTGCTTGGTTTCATGTTTACTCAGTTGGACTGGGAGTGGGGGAGTCCTCCCATTAGGTCATAGACTCTAGAACGGACTGCCATTTTTCATCTTTGTAACCTCAGTACCTGGCTTAGTGTCTAGTCCATACTATGTACTTATAAAATGTTTGCTGAATTTATTGCATAGTAAAGATTCATTCCAACAATAACATTATGCTTCTAGGAATAGAGATAGGATTATCCCAATGCACTCAGTCCTGATCAGACCTCACCTAAAGAGTCATATTCAATTATGGGCATTACAGTTTAAGATGGACACTGATAAGCTGGAGAATATACAGAGGAGAGCAACCAAGATGGTAAAGAGCCTTGAATTTATGTTGTAAGAGTATCAGTTGAAGGAACTGAACATAAAATAAAAAATATATATGAGTACAAAGGAAAAGATATTGAAATAAAGATGTGATTTTTTTTCCTATCCAGGTTCATAGACCCCTGAAATCTAAGAACCCTTACATTAAATCAATATGCATTTCAGAGAGGAAGTGTAAAGTTTTACCTCAGTTGCTGTTTTCTGATTGTTAATACTTCTCTCCTGATAAGTTGGAATTAGAGTTAGAAGGGAATTTGGAAATCTTCTAATTTCAAAGTTTTCCAAGTGGTATTCTGAAAAGGGGTCTCTTTCATTTTACAGATAGGGAAAATGATATCCAGAGGGAATAAAGTGACTTACCCACAGTCATTTAGCTATTGAAAACCAAGATTTTAGCCCAGGTCTCCTCACTCTAAATATAGACCTCTTTCCACTGAGCTATCACATATTTACTTAATCCGGGTACATGTTTCTTTCCCCCATGTAGGAATGTAAGCTCCTTGGGGGAAGGGACTGTTTTCATTTTTGTCCTTGTGTCCTAGAAGCCTAGCACAATACCTCTCACATACACAGTAGGTGCTTGAAAATTCTTGTTGAATAATTCCATTCAACAATTTTAGAACGAGGTAATTCAACCTCATTTAACTCCGACTTGGGTGAACAGTAGTAGCAAGAACACTGTCACCAGCCAAACAGGAGGATGCAAAAATCCTTCTTGGGGGAGCAGGGGAAGTGGTATATATCTGGTTCATGACCAAGCAGAGCTTTGATGATAATCCCACTCTGTCTAGATGTGTCTGGGAAAATAGAAAGCAACAGTCTTCTGTACAATCCAAAGTATGATTTAAAGTGTAGAAACTACAATGTTTGGGACTAGGGGAAACTAGAAGCAACAAAAACTAGAACTGAGCACCTTTTCATGTCTTCTTTATGTTTCCAAAATATTTTGGAAGTGAATCGAATGATGGAGTTGGTAATTTATGGGTTATCAAGTCAGTGACATTTTTACCAAAAATCCAGAAGATTGACAGCCATGGTAGGCACTTATAACTGAAGACCTTAACACACTAAGGGATTGTGGTAGAAAAGTTCATTTGTGTATCAGTCATTTGCAACATGCAAAACATTTTTGTTCAGAGAAACAATTCTATCCAAGCTAAAATGCAAGTAGAATACATTTGCAATGGAAAAAAGTAAGAGATATATAATGCTGTTATCTTGATAATAGTAAAACAAAATAGAAACACAATAAAAGCAAATGGTTTCATATTTGCCTGCAGAAAATCAGGTTTACCCAGAGAAGGGTGAGGAGGCAGATGTTGTTTGTCCTTAGTTCTCAAAGAGAACCAATGACATCATGAGAATGATGTCTTGACTTGTGCATAAATTAAATTTGAGTAAGGTAAAGCTTTGAAAAGTCATCAGCCTTACTCTCTCCTCCACAGTTGTTAGAGTTCAGTGGCAAGAAAGACAAAGGTGAAGTTGACTGGCATGGTCCCATCTGCAGTGGGTGACCTTGGACAACCTTTATAAATTAAGGTCTTTTGAAGGTCTCAGTTTGTCTGAGGCCACACCCATTCAATTACTAAGGGCTAGGTAAGAATCGAGACAAAAGATGTTTCAAGTTACCATCACAAAGATATTACTTGGTGAGAGGAAGAGTTTCTGGCCAGAGCAGAAAACAATTGCTATTTGCACAGTCATTTCTAAGCCATCAAAATCTAAACTATGAGTCAAGGAGGCTGGGTCTGGATGACTCAGTGAAAGCCTTTTGGGTTTAAAAGTATAGTTAAGTAGCTCAGTTTAAAACATAGTGGGCTTTTTAAAAACCTGTTTTTTCCAGAGCTATATTTAAAAAAAATCAAAATGAAAACTGCACAGTGCAAAAAGTAAATTGTCCCTGTTTTTTGAAAAGAAGAAGGAGGAGAAGGAGGAGGATGAGGAGAAGAAAAAGAAGAAAATATAATAGCAATATTTCCCAACTTTTGTTTGAATTGGCTGATTGGGTCCCCAAAGGCCAACTACTACCATTCTCAGATAATATAGTAAAGACAATTAATATAAAACCTTCTCCTCATAACCTGGTTTCACTCTTTCCCACAAATTCACACAGCATCCATGTGAGGAGTAGGCCTATGCATAGACCACAATAGTAGTGAGGCACTTATGTGCAACAAGGTTTAACTCACATCACCTGCTCTGGAAGTCCTCTCTGTTGTGGAGATCTCATGCAGGACCCTTGTTCAGGTTATTTCCAAATATCATTGTTTTGAAAACTGTGTAAAGTTAAATTCCAAGACATACCCACTTTCCTTGCTCTTGATGCAGTTTTATCCCCAGTACTCTTCTCACACTGATCATCTGTGATTAGGGTAACTTTTTTTGGGAGTGGGGCAAAGTGGGAGGAAGGAAGGTAAAGGAAAAAGAGGAGGAGGAAAGAGAGAAAAAAAATAGAAGGGGTAATTATGATGCCTTCCTGCTGAGAGATACCAAAGTCAATATCTCTCTACCTGACATTATTATGGTGGTGTCTTCCATCTTCCCAGAGCTTGTAGCAGAAATGTGGTGGAGAACCTTCCAAGAGGCCTGTCAAACTTGAAAACTGCTTACTTCTGGTGATTCACTTGGAAAGAAGTGAAACAGCCAGAAGGAATTTTGGAAGCATTGCTAAGCATGATGAGGCCTTGGGTAAGAAAGTAAAGACAATCTCTCTGGGCTTTGGTCTCCTCTTTTGTAAAATGAGCATGTTAGATTAGAATCTAGTGACTAGATGCTCCCCCAGTATCCATTCTAGCTCTAAATCAATCCTATAATCCTGTGACTTTAGGGGTACCACTGGTATTTTCATATTTTTTGAAACAGTAAGTGGGAAAAAAAAACTTTGGCTAAAAAAAGACTTGGTAAGTGAGTAGCTGATTAAGAAGATGGTGTTTGAGAATAGGATTTGGATTTCTGAACTACAGAAACTAGATGTCATCTAGTTCTATGCTAACATTGTTTAGATAAGGTAACTGAGGCCCTCAAAAGCTAAGTGATTTGGCTAGGTAAAAACAGGCAAAATCTCAGGCCTCTGATCCCCCAGCCCAACATTCCTGGGGCTGCATCATGCCTTCTGTAATATCCCTGAGGGCGGGTGGGAATAATCTTAGTAGCCCTTGCTTGTATGCCTTTGGTGATTGGAAATTCATTATCTCAAAAGAGAGTACAGCATCATTTTGGTATAGATCTAATAACTAGCAATTTCTTCTTTATAGTGACCACAAATCTGACTCTCTGTCCACCCCTTTGGTTTTCATTCTTTCTGGGGTAATCAACACAGCTTTTAGCTCTCTTCCACATGGCATCCTTTCAAGTGCTTGAAAACAGCCATAGTTTCCCTCTTCCCATGCCTTGACCTCCCTAAATAGCCTCTAGAGGAATAATTTTACAGGAAGACAACTGGCTTGGAAATCATAAGCTCTGAGTTTTGGGTCCAACTTTGTCCCTAAATGCACGCTGTATGACCTTGGGCAAGTCACTTAACTACCTTGTGCCTCTTTTGCCTTATGGGTAAGAAACAGGTTATATACTACGTGATCTAGAGAACTGAAGTGACTGGATGGTTCTTGTACAACTCTAACATTCTCTGACATGGAGAGAAATAAAAGTGCCACATGATCCTACAAACCATTATGGTTTTGCTCATTCCTCAAACAAAATGAAAGCAGCATAAGTCTTCTAAGAGATAAATGGCAAAGTGAGTTTAAATGGATTAAGCGAAAGCAAAGGAGGATAAATGTTCACTTTTGTCAGCTGATTTGGACATTTTATATTTTTAACCTTCATAACTGAATTGCGCCTTGACAACCATTAGAAGCTTAATAAAGGGTTACACAGTTAGGAGAAAACTAAGCAACCCTTAATATGCTGAAGATAAATAATGCTGCTTTTTCGAAGATGAGCCCATGTGTCCCCTGCATGGGCTTCCTGTGCATTATAATGTGATATTCAAAACAAGGTTTTGGAACCAACAATTTAAAAGACTCAATTTTTCTTCATCAAACATTGCATAACAAGACCTCAAAAAAGGGAAATCTAGTTGGTACAGAATTATTTTCAGTTCATTTGTAAACAAGCCAAACTCAAATAGAGTTAAAAAAAAGAAAAAAAAAACAATCCACATCACAAAGACATTGAAACTATTTGATTTTAAAAACATCATTGTAAGTTTCAAATCACCAGAATCCTTACACCTATTGATTTCCAGGAGATTTCTTTCTTGAATTATGTTAATATAAGCTGATGCCTTACATCATCCCTTCCCTACTTGCTTGCCTCATTTCTCTGTTTATGTCTATGATGTGTTCCCTGTTGAATCCTTAAAATCCATTCCGAGAAGAGTCTCAGGAAAGTCAGACATTATATAAAGTAATGGAAAAATCCCACTGTACACCTCTGCCCTGTGCATACACCAAATTGACATTCATTCCTGGGGTTTTTTGCCCTTGAATGGTACATTCATCTGGTGCACTATTGTGCTGAGAAAGCTAATAAGAAAGAAAAAAATAAGCAACACATACCTAAGCTGTAAGTTCTTGCTAAGATAAAAATTATGATCTTCTGAGGGTATGTTTTATATACCTTTATTCCCCCATGCAGAAACAAAACAAAACTCAATGCCGTACCCTGGAGTACTAGGTAAAAGGATCACCCTTAGAGTTAGAAAGATATGGCTTCAATTTCTTGCTCTAGTTGTGTGATCATGGTAACTTATTTAACCTCTTAATGCCCCAAGCAGAACTATAACTATGGCACAGAAATTTATCACATATACACACAGATTTCTTAGAAGATAGAAACAACTTCACACCTACTTATCTAGAATTAGTTAAAATAGAGAGCCACCCTGCATTATTAATGACACCCATTTCTGAGTCATTTTAGTAATATTCCCTCCTCCTTGACAATATTTGTGTTAGTAACACTTGTATTCTTTTCATACCATGAATTACCAACTCGGTTTGAAAGTGTTTTACATTCTACCTGCCCAGGACCTCAAAATTGCTAATCATTACCCAGGTCCAAGGAAACATTTTTAGACAGTAAGTTACAGAGGGGTTGCTATGTGGAGAGGAGAAGGTTATCTGTGTGGAGAGTTCCCTATTTTGCTGGATTAAAAAAAAGTATCTAAAAATAGCACTAGAACTGAACTCTTGGATTTTACCACTCAACTCATCCTTGAAAAGTTAATAATAAATTAAAATGGTAGATACTCTAAATCTTGGTAGCATCACTTTCAGTGGAGAGGTAAGTCCTTCAACTTTATTTTTTTTTCTAAAAAAGGAAGACGCTAAGGAGATAAAGAATTAATAAAGAACCATTAATTAAGCATTTACTATGTGCCAAGCATTGTACTAAACAGTCTAGAGGTGGGGAACCTGCAACCTCAAGGCCACATGTGGCCACAGATTCCCTACGAGACAGTACCTGCTATCAGGGAGCTAATGTTTTACCTGGAGACAATGCATAAGAGGAAGTTTAGCCATATGGCTTAGAAGTCCTAAGGATTTTGTGGTGGAATGGAGGGCAAAAGCCCACAGATATTTAGAGTACTTCACTAGTGAGGGAACCTCTTAAAGTCATCTGATCCAACCCCTTCCCTCCACACTAATTTAATTGTTGTTCAATTCTGTCTGACTCTTCATGGCCCCTTAAAGGGGATTTTTTTTTTTTTGGCAAAGATACTGGAGTGGTTTGTCATTTCCTTCTCCAGTGGATTGAGGCAAACAAAGGTTAAGTGACTTGCCCAGGATCACACAGCTAGTAAGAATCTAAGTCTGAAGTTGAACTGAGGTCTTCCTGACTCCAGGCCCAGTACTCTATCCACTGAGCCACCTAACTTCCTCTAGACCATCCTCCATCTATTCTAGACCATCCCAATTTGATGTTCATCTGGATATATAATGCCAACAGGATTATTTTTGTCTAGGCAATTCTTGTTGGCCCTAAAGTCTTGATGGCCAAATTAGGTCAGATTATTCTTGTTGGACAATTTTGGGATCAGTTGTTTGTCTTTCCAGATGTTTGATAAACATTGTCTTGTTCTTTAATTCACTCAACAAACATTTATAAAATGCCTACTATGTACTATACCTCTCCAATTAAGAACTCCCATTGGCTATAAATCCACAGAAACTTCATACCTTTAGGTTGCACAGATGGCTGGCAGATCTGAGTATAAGTTCTCTCCTTTTTTGCATATAATATTGCATCTTAATTTTCCAGAATTAAACCCAACAGTGATCCCATAGTCATTTATACTGCACAGAACAGTGTGCAACACAGCAGGGTAGAAAAAGGGAGCCAGCTTGCCTGCTATTTTTCCTACCGTTTAAATTAATTGTATGTGTTTTATGGCAAACCAAATGTCTCTGGGGTATAATTTGCTCAGGCTGAAATGAGGAATGCCTAGGGATTGCTAGGAGAACAGCATTTCTCACATGCTCCCTCCTTGTAGTGAAATCCCTTTATAATTCTCCAAAGGACAAAGATCACGAGCAATACGGATTAAGATATATGGTTGGCTAGGAAGCACTCACTGAGTGTGTGTATGCATGTACACATGTATATGTATATATATATCTATATGTATGTATGTATGTGTGCATATGTATGTATATATGCATATATGTTGAGATCCAGAAGAAATGACTATTATTGGCAGTTTTCTGATATAACAGTCTTAATTGGGACTCAACACATTTACTAGGCCTAGGGCAAATCTTTGGATTAGAAAAAAACCCCAAAACTCCCACTGAATTTGGAATCATAGAACTGAGGCTCAAATCCAGGCTCTGCCATTTTCTACTTATGGGACCTTAGTCAAGTCATTTAAATTTTTTTGTGCTCAGTTTCCTCACTTATAAAAATGAGGTGATTGAACTAGGTCCCTTCTAACTCAAAATCCATGGTCATAAGATGCTTTTTTTTTTCATAAGAAATCCCTTGCTTAAAAATTTCTAGCAGCTTTTCATAATCTATTGAATAAGTCCAAATTCCTTAGGTTGGAATTACTGCTTTCTATTAACACAAGACTTTCTAGTTTATGGAGTAATTTCTTGACATCACTCACATGATACAAGTTGTGGCTCTCCCAACCCTTCAGGGTGTGACTTCAAACTTTGATCCTTCATTACCTTGCCTTATATTGGCGTATATGCCAATATCTAAGCCTTTTCTATTTTTGTAGATCCCATAGATTGTCCTTTGGTTTTCTCTTTCTCTGCTATATGACTAGCTTATTGCATATATACATACATATTTGTATGTATGTGTGTGTGTATGTGTGTGTGTGTGTGTGTGTGTGTGTGTGTGTGTGTGTGTGTGTGTACGGCTAGCACAATTCTGCTCCCTTCCATTGAAGGGAAGGAAAGGACCACCTGTAATGGGAAATTAGGTATACCTTCCAGGAATGCCTATGATTTGTTTGATAGCATCATTTAGAGCACTTCTGAATAATTTCTTATTTATAAATACATTGCAGTCTTTTCACACACACCTTGCAGTGCGTAAATCTACTGCTATTTGGATGATCTTCAATTTCCATTCTTTTGAGATTTCAGTACTCTATGATTTGCAACTATACAATATCATCAGAAGAATATTGGTATTGAAAAACAATGGACCTTTGTTTCAAGGAGAAGCTTATAGTAATTAGAAAAACTTTGCAGTGTCTCCTCCTCCTGTTCAATTCTGGGTTGATTTCCTTGTTCATCTGCAGGGTATGTCCAAGAAAATTATACAAATGGGAAAACTTTGTTAGTTATCTATCCAGTGGTATATCATGGTCTATACAATAGGAATTCTTAATTTACTTTTCCTATGGGAATGCTCTTTTGGGTGATTATTAATCTCAAATAAGATACTCTATAGGGTTTAGTGCTTTGTTTTAATCAGAACAATGTCATCTATTCGAAGGTGCATCAAGAGGAATCCTCTGTGTACTGGGAATCCTTCTCCACCATCAATTACATATTGATTCTCCTCCTTGACAGCAGTAAATAGCTTCAGTGAACAAGCTTCTCCTTATTTTTTACCTTGTTGTTGATTATATAGGTACTTAACCTTTTGTACATGAATAGTTTGGTTGCTGAAAGGGGAAAAAAGAAAAAAATAAATTTACATAAAGAAAAAAATAAAATTTACACAAAGAAAAATAATAAAAAATTTATGAAGAAACTGTTGAAAAGATGCTATCTGTTCTGAGGATGAGATAGAAAACTGTCCCATAGATGAATGCACTTAAAAGTCTTTTTGGAAGACTCTTCAGTGATTGAGGTAGCAGTGGTTAAATGGCTCTGTTCATTGGCTCAGTTGTTTATGACTTTTATTTTTAAGAACTTTAGAGACTATATGAAGATTATATAAGAACAGTTGGGTTCATAACTGACAGAATGTCAGATTTCTTGAGTTTTACCTCATAAGGTAAAGGTGAGTCATTGACCCACCAGTAGACGCAATAATTTGAAGTATTAGAAACTCTTTAGAAGTCAGCGGGAGTAGAAACTATGGGAAGAGATAGAAGATGAATATAGAAGGAGTCATAAGAAGCCAGGGGCAGTAGACAAGGCTTTCTGCTGTGTCCGCTGACACTTCAGTTTCTTTGCCTGGGACCTGCAGATTGGAAAATAAGCATTGCTTTGCTGAATGTCTGGAAAAAGTCTGGAGAAACTTCTACATTCTAGAAACTCACTGGAACAGAGCTTAAGGCAGCTGCCTGAAGAATGATTGAGATTTATTGCTCTCTAGTGCCCTCTCCAGTTTGAGAAAGGGGAAACCTCTTAGAATTGCCCGTGTTGCTCTCTACTGCCCTCTCTGGTCTGAGAAGGAGAAACAGGCTGTGAGGAGCAGGCTTTACATTTCTTTTTCTGTGAGAAGAGGCTGGGAGCTGATTGTGCAAAGCAGAATCCTCTGCTCTCTTAAGAGCTTGGCAGTTCTTTAGCTTGAGGGACTCGTTTGCCACTACAGTAGCATAACTTTCTCAGTGTCCTGTTAAGGGTGGCTGTGAATTAAAAGAGCTAGTCATTGCTTCATCAGTTCAAGAGCAAAAGAGGAGTGGCTTTGTACAGTAGGAGAGCAGGGAGGATCAGAATAAATAAATGAATATTTATTAAACAGTTACTATGTGTAGACTACTATGTGCATACTATACTATCTCATTGCTCTGTGGAAATCAGAAAAAGTCCCTGAACTCAAGGAACTCACATTTTAATGGAAGAGACACCACATATCAGAGGCTTCAGATGCAAGGCAGATGGAAAAGTTCCAGTGGACTTGGCAACAGATAGTAAGAGAGAGTGCAGAGTCAAGGATGATACCTAGGTTGGGAGCCCTGAATAGCAATAGGGAAATTCAGAAGAAGCAAGGGTTTTAAGGGAAAGATAACTAATTCAGTTTTGTACACATTGAATTTAAGCTATATATGGGATATTCAGTTTGAGGTGGTTGCTCCTATAAAGGGAACAGTTAGCAGAAGAGGGGCTTCATGTGGCATAACTTGTTACTGAAGAGACCAGAGACATCAAGGTCTATAATCCAGAGTTGTAAGTTACCCTGGGAATATGGTTTTCCTCATTCATAGACATCCCTGCTGGTTTTCTATGAACATGTATCTATTCTCCCTAATGGATACTTTATACATTGGAGGGAGATTGTGACCCAGGTTCATAGGTAGACTGTGATATTTTTATTATTTCTCTTTCTATCTTCTGTTGTATAATTGTAACGTTTGATTATTCTAGCTTTGGCCTTATATTGAATAAAAATATTATTTTTACTTTATCACTTAATTGTTTATTTTTAGGATTTAATGGTGTCACGATGATTAATTCTGAGTAAATGGGAAGCTCACTAGTGGGGCTCAGGAGACATAGTGGTTAACAGTCGTATTCCCTCCTACCTCACACAAACACCAGGATCATCCTATAGATCCCAAAGGAGAGAGTAGTGAGTCACCATCATGTGAAATGTCCTCCTCAGAGAAACCCTTACTTTCTGCATCATGAGTTTCAATTGGGCGAATGAATCAACCCAGAAAGCAAGAGTTGGGGAACATATCATTCCTGAGTGGCAATTATCAGAAATTTATTGAACAGAGTTGTATCTGTTGGATCTTTCAGAGGATCTTGTACAATTTCAATGTACATGGGAGATACTTGGTGTTTATAGGGTTGGTATTTATAGCAAGTCTGAAAACTGAGATTTTTAGCAACCTCTGTATTTTTCTCCCCCCCCCCAACACTTCTCTATCAACATTGCCAAGGAAGTGGAAAGGGATCATGTAGAACTGAATGTCAATTTGTATGTCCATTTCCTGAGTTGCCATATCCAAAGAACTGGCCATGAAGTAGCCAATTGACTGGTGATGAGCCTCTCTTAGCTAGGTGTGACCTTGGAAAGTACACATAGTTTGTGGCCAGGACTATACCTAAAGCATTTCCAGCATTGTATAAACAGCCAGAGATTTTACAATTTTACTACATTGGTTTAGTCTTCAGGAACCCAGCATCACCTCAGTATCATGATGATTCATTGGAATGGGACTTTATTAAGGAGGATTGATAGTCAAATTTTTGCTGACCATTCTTTTTTTTTACTCTTTCACCTTTCCCACTCATTATAGCTGACTAATGATCAATATTTGTATATTATTCCTATGAAATATACTTCATATCTTGCCATTTGTCTTCTCTCCCTTCCCACCTCCCAACTCCCTCCACTTCCCCCCCTCCCCATCACTGAACCAGCCCATGCCATTATCAACTCACATCTTGGTTACTATATAGCCTTTTTGCTGTTCTTATCCTGTCTCTCCCCAGTGTAATCCATCCTATATACTGTTGTTCAGTTGTTTTTAGTCATGTTTAACTCTTCATGATTCCATTTTTGGCAAGGATACTGAAATTGTTTCTCTAGCTCATTTTGTAGATGAGAAAACTGAGACAAACAGGGTTAAATGTAGGGTCACACAGCTAGTAAGTGTCTGAGACCAGATTTGAACTTATGAAGATGAGTTTTCCTGCCTCCGGGCCTGGCACTCTATCCACTGTGCCACCTATCCTGTACACTACCACTGGGGCATATTTCTAAATTGTGCTTTCATCATATTGATCCTCTACTAAAGAAACTACAATGGTTACTCATTTTTTATTGGATAAGAATCCAGTTTCCCCTTCCTGGTATTTAGGGCCATTTATAATCTGTCTCTGATCTATATCTAACAGTTACATTTATAGCCTCAAGTAGTTAGGGTTACATCTACAGCCTCAACTCCCACTAATTCTTTGCAGTAATACTTTGCTCTTGGTGCTCTGATTTTTTCACTGCCCCTCAGAATATGAACTGTACTCAATTCCAATTTTTTGTTAATGCATTTTTCCCTCCTCTAGCCAAGTCCTATCTACATTTCAGGGTCCAGCTAGGGTCCACATTCTTTCTGAGGTCTTCCTAGTCCATTAAAACCTACAATAGTTTCTCCTTTCTTTGAAATCTTTTAGTACATATTGCTATCACTAATATAATTATAGAATCTGGGTTATAAGTTGCCTTAGTCTAACTTCTCACCTAATGGATTATTCCCCTCTGAAATATCTTAGATAGATAACCATTCAATCTCTCATAGGATATAAGTAACTCGAGTATGGAAATATAGATTCATTTCATTGGATAGCTGGTCCATGAAATTCAACTTGGAGACTATCCGGTCACCTATTTCTTTGAGGGAAGGAGACTCAAACTCATAATGATTGATTGGAAAGTTCCAATCATGGTTCCAGAAATGCATAATTGACTTGACTACTTCACATGTTTATGCCCTGTCTCCCCATCTAGCTTATTAGTTCCTGTAAATGTAAGACCATTCCTCTAGCGCCTGATGTTCTATATAAGGTGTAAATGGTACGGAAGGACTTACTTGTGCTACTATGACTTCACAACCATTCACAGACTGGGGATTTGATGATCAGTAGAGTCTGAACAGTAAGGGTATGGACATATATTCAGAGACTGAGTAGGTCCAGGTCAACCAGAAGTGTAAAACTACTATTCTTTTAAAGTAGTGTTGCCATGGCTGCTAGGTTCCTTCAGATCTAGGAAGTGCATATAGGTTCTAAGTGTCAGGGTCTGGCTTTCAGAGAGTGAAATGCGTTTAGCACATGATCCTTGAATGTACCTTGGTACGTGAACTCAAGAGGCACTGGAGTAAGTTCCAAATATGAAGTGTTAGGGACAAAAACATCTTCCTCATGTAATAGGGGAAATTTTGACAGGCAACCTTTTCTGTCCAATATATCTTACTTTCTGCTGAGTGTTAGAAAATCTGAGTATGAGTTATCGAAAGCCCTAGGGAGGGACGAGGATGTTTGGGATATCAGAATTTTGACTTAATTAGAGTTTGCTTGGTAATGTAATAGCTCTGACCTGTGCTTGGAAATTAGACAGATCCAGTGATGTAGGCAGATGAGTGAAGAAGTTGTTGGGAATGCCTGGCAGCGGGAGGTAGGAAAGCCTGCCACATTGTAGGTGCTTAATAAATGTGTATTTACTGATGATTGCTAAAATTTTATCTACTTGGAAACAGGTCAAAGGGACTGAGGTTCAGAAGAAAGTGTTCAGTCCATTGGAAGACTGGATAGGATCCCAATCTTGGAGTAGCTAAGGCAAGGACTTATGCTTGTGATACTAAGACAAGAGCTTAGGCAATGGAGTAAAAAGGAGAGCCTGGGTTACAAGAAACACAGCAAGGGCCCAGTTACTGGCCAACAGCTAGGCTAACAATGCTAAGCTACATGCTGGTTCTACAACCTTAAATAGGACAGTGCCTACATGCAGGCATTAGATGGTTTCATCTTCACTTCCAGGGATGGGAACAATGTGAGAGTCAGGGAGGCAGGCAGTTTCCAGCATAATATATGTAGTCAGATTACTTTCCCTTTCTAATTTAGAACTTTCAGCTGGGAGAGATGAAAATATCTTATGTTCCTGAATCATTCAATTTCCTACTTTCCTTTCAAAGTGTCTAGACTAGAGAGTCTTTTTAATCTTCTTTTGACTGTTTCACTTTAGAATCATGAGATTTAGAGCTGGAAGGGACTGTAGAAATCCAGCCTAACTGCCATTTTGCAGATAAAGAAAATGATGTTCTAAGATGTGAATTCAGAATTCCTAAGCTCACACTGGTATTAGGATTTGAATCTAGGTCCTCTGACTTCAGATCCCAGGATCTTTCTATTAAACATCTTTTTTTTCTCATGTGAATTGAGACAATCCTGGAAGTTTTTGTTACTTACTTGACCATTTCACATGTTTATGCCCCATCTCCCCAACTAGTGTATTAGCTCCTTTAAATATTGGAATCCTTTCTCTAATACCTGAAGTATAATATAAAGTGTCAGTGGTACTTAAGAAGATAATATGGGGAAAAAACAGCTGTATCTGACAAAATGCTAAAAGAAACCTATTTTTGAAGGGATTAAAATTTTGATTTTTAATATATTTCAAAGTAGGGAGGGGGGCACAAGGACTAGTCACAATTCCAAAGATTGAAGCATCTTTCTTCCCCTCCTCTCTCTTTTACTGCCCTCTCCTTTTCTTTCTCTTTTCAAATGTGAGAGACAGAGATAGACAGAGAGAGAGAGAAGACTGAGACACACAGAGACAGAGACAGTCAGAGAGAGAAGACAGAGCCAGAGAGATGGAGAAGACAGAGACTGAAACAGAACCAGAGATAGACAGAGAGGACAGACAGAGAAGACAGAGAAAAAGAGGAGGAGGAAGAGAGAGAGTCAAAGAGTGAGAGAAACAGACAGAGAGATGGAGGGAGGGAGAAACAAAGGGAGAAGGAGTTGAAGCAAAGGGGGTTGAAGGGACGGGACTAGACCAGAAAAAAATAGAAATTGATAGAGGCAGTTTCAAAAGAAGAATTTACAGAAATGTCAGATGACTGATGTTTTGAGTCTGTATGACTGAAAGTATGTGATTGTTGATAGTTGATAGTTTCAAGTACTGAGCCATGAAAAACCATTATAGATGGAAGGGAGAGAAAAGAGGTATCAGAAAAGGAGGAAATAAAGTAGAAAAGCTGAAGAAATACAATGTAGAGTGCTCTTGTGGAAGCCAAAGGCACTACATTTCAAGAAAAGGGGTTAAGCTTTTTAAGAAAAAGAGCTCTTTTCAGAGTCAAAAAAGAATTCTAAAATTTTTAGGTTGTAGTTTTAAATGTAAAACTAGCTTGATTCATTTGGGCTTGAGCTTCCTTAAAACAAGGTGGGGTCCAGGCAAGCAGTCAGCCAATAAGCATTTATTAAGTCCCTGCTATGTTCCACGTATTTGCAAAGCAGCAAGAATACAAACAAAGGCAAGGTAGTCCCTGCCGTCAAGGAACTAATGATCTAATATTGGGATAACAAATACATACAGACAGGCTATATAAGGATAAATAGGAAACACCAGAGAGTAAGCACTACCATTAATGATTGGAAAAGACTCCTCAGACTTCTCCCCTTCACCACCCCATTAGTGGAAGGATAAACTACACAGCTCCTCTGAAGTCAACTCTAGAATGAAAAGCTTTAAATAGGTTTATTTTTTTAAAAAGCTAAAACAAAAACATTTATAGACAGATAGGAGCACTACTTCTAAGCTATCCTTTCCTTTACCTTCCATATTGAAGACACTTTAAATTTTATAGAATCTGACAGTAGCCCAGGGTCTTAAAAATGAAGTCCATTGCTTGAAGGTATCAGATAGCCCAGAGGTATCCCTTAGTGTTCAAACTTAGCTACATTGTTCCATATTAGTCTGATTCTTACCTAGACTACATGCCTGATATTTGGGTTCATCCAAGAATGTGCTAGAATATTAGTGCAGGACATCAAGTTTGTCATGCAAAGGACAGTTTTGGAGGATCCTGAAAATATTTGTTCTTAAAATCATATTGACCACATTCTCCTATGTCTTTCATATGAATCCCTTTATCTCTGTCTGTCTCTCGCTCTCTCTGTCTCTTTCTCCTTTCCTCCACCCTCTTACTTCATGTGGTTTCCTTTTAGAAAATTTCTCTGTCTGATGGATTCCTGATAAAAAAAAAAAGGAGGGAAAACAAATCTAATGTATGAAGAATTGGCAAGCCAGTAGGGAACACTCTCCATATAAGGCATATAAAATAAGGCACTCACTTCAAATGCAAATTTTTGAACGATTGCCATCTTACTTCTGAATATAGCATACCCCTCAATTAGCTCACAGTTAATTAGGGTGATTACCATACTCTCTAAAACAGTGTCCATGATGTTCTCCCATGGAATGCACAGCTCCAAATTGTCAAAAATAATTCCTGGCAGAAATGTCATTTTTTACCATTTATTAACATTGAGCCAAATTGGGTTATAAAATAAAATAGCTACAGAAAATTTGTTCATGATTCCTCCCACCCCCCATTCAATATCTGCTCTGACCATGGCTTTAAGTCATAACTGAAATAATGAATTGTCACTCTCACATATGTTGTCATCATTAGTATTAGTCTTCTTCATAAGTAGAAGTAGCCACCCATTTGGTAAGTTTGGGGAGGGGGGTGACAGGAGAGGGCACAAGCATGTAAACCAAGTTTCTCTATCATATAAAATATTCTTTCTCTCTTTTTTCTTTTTTGGAGGAGGGAAGGCAGGGCAATCAGGGTTAAGTGACTTGCCCGAGGTCACACAGCTAGTAAGTGTTAAGTGTCTGAGGCCAAATTTGAACTCAGGTCCTCCTGACAACAGGGCCGGTGCTCTATTTATTGTTCCACCTAGCCACCCCTATCATATAAAATATTCCCACAGAGTCACTCTCTTTGGTTTAAATCAATAAGGCCAATGTTGAAATGAAAATGTTGAGATAAATACTACAATAAGCTACCCACCAACATTTTCATTAGTCAATCAAATATACACCTGTCAGTAGGATAGATGGAATAGGATGCAGAATAGGTATTTTTGATGGGAGGTAGTCATGAAAAGTATAAAGCATGAATCACTGCTAAAAGTGGGGGACTGAGCTATTTTGGGGTCCCTGACTAGTCAGGTGATGGCATGAAGGCACTGGACATTTTAGGGGAGGCTACTTAAATAGTTAAGGAGGCAATAATTTTGAGTCAGTATGCTACAATAGAAAGAATACTAGACTGGGAATTATGAATTCTGGCTTCTAGTCCTGGTTCTGTCACTCACCTGTATGATTTCTGGCAAGTCACTTCAGAATTTTATGTTTCAAAATTCCTCCTTTGTTGAATGAAGGTGTTGGATTGAATCAGAGGTGTTAAACTCAAGCACAAAATTACCCACAAAACTCCCTACTTCTGATGAACTAAATTAAAATACAATTTTACCAAAATAAAGAAAAATATGATGAAATATAGAATATTAATTTGTAGTCTTCTGATTTGCAACCCAGAGGGATCTATTTCAATTTGAGTTTGATAACACTGAATTGGACAGCTAAATTCTGTTCAAGCTCTGTGATTTTATATGAAATATCCCATGGTCCCTCCAAAAATGTCCTGATTCAGTGCCTCATCATGACATGGAGGTGACCATAGTTTTTAAAGACTATGCCAGTAGAGCCCAAGGCCTAAAAAAATGGATTGATGAGAGAATGTATTGCTAGAGGAGAAGGTGAATCATATGAATCTTGATATTCTCACTATAAACAAAGCAAGAAGAAAGGAAAAGTTGTATCTAAATAGATGGATGGCTTCCAGGTCCTCTGAAGAGACAAAGAAAGGATTGGGCAAGTGTATTTATGAGAAATCCAAAAGTTACAAGAAGTATTGTCTCATGGGACATAGTTGACTACTTGCAAAAAGACCACCATGATAATAATTTTAGCTCAATGGCATCAGACCCAAAATGGGGACCACCACATCATATATAAAATCCATGCAGGCTACATATTGACTTAGGAAACCACTTATTAACATTATCTATGTCTTATTTATTTTTGTTTATCTTATTAAATATTTCTTGGTCACTCAGATTATTGTGAGCATAGTCTATAGGCCATGTATTTGACACTTCTGTTGTAGTTTAAGCATCAACATTGGTTATTGGACGTTAAGTGGTAGAAAAATCCGTGAAGAACTTGGCAAGACAGACCCTCTGAATCAAAGCAATACAAAGGTGGAAAGAGATTAGAATAGGCAAGAAACATGGTTCAGGAGAAGAAATAGGAGAAGCCAAAGACAGATCATACAGAAGCCTCACACCTCTGTACCATGCATACTTTCTTTAAAGAAAAATTTAGACACAAGAAATGATGAAAACCAAACAAAATAAGGAAGAATGAAATTAATTACATTTTAATAACAAAGGAAAAACTGCTTTATGGATGGGAGAGTTATCCCTTTGTCAAATATGTTCACATTCAGAGCATCAGCTTTTCAAAGGTAACATCAGAATTTACAATAGACAAAAAGAGAGAATATTAATGAGAAAAAGATATGACATACAATTAAGTAGATGTAACCTGAGTTCTTTAAACAAACTCTTAAAAATTGAAACTGAGAAATGGACAACAGAAATGACATTGACACCATTTATAATAATTCATCAAGAGGATAAAATAATATAAAATAATTGCTACAATAAAGACACCAAAAGAACCCAAAAAGTGTCTTTGTCATCATGCATTTGATTTACTTGCCAAATGAAAGAAGTGACTGCCAAAGATAATACATGACTGGAATATAAGCTTATCTGTAATATTATAAAGAATGGTCATTATAAATCATTACTTTGGAAGGAAGAGAAAGCCTAGCAGACAGTAACATTAGTTAAAGAAAACTTGACAAGTTATGCTACTAAGCATTACACTAAGGGGATTCAAGGTTGACAACAGAAGGAAAATGGAAAATACTTGCAAAAAATTATTAAAACAAACTGTTTTCTTTATCAAGAAGTTTGGAACCATCACTTTTGGACCCTAACATCACAGTAGAATTGGCACCAAAGTGAACAAAGACAAGAAAAAAAGCCAAATTGTATCAAATGGAAATTAAACAATTATATCAGCATTGATGGACTGATTTATATGGCATAAGAAAGAAAGGAAAGATACCACAGGTATAGAAATAAATATCAGACTTTATTGGTACCAAAAGTAGATCACCAATTACTAACTTATATGCCTACTCTTCCCCAACTATACAAAATCTTTTGTGGACTATCTATATTTAGCTTGAGGAAATCCTCAATGAAGGTATTAGTAGGGACTGTACTACATCTTTGTCACTTTACAAGTAACTCAAAGCTATGGAGAATATAAGATCTTACTGTGTATGTTTTTTTTTTTAATAAAACATTTTGCTTGGTAGAACAAAATAATACTGATTGCTCTTTTATAACATGGTTTCTTCTAACCATATCTATATTTGTATTGAATCTTTATCTATGTCTGTCTGTCATCTATCTATCTATCTATCTATCTATCTATCTATCTATCTATCTATCTATCTATCTATCTATCTA
>NW_027186296.1:68362266-68524968 GCF_028583685.1 Petaurus breviceps papuanus | reverse complement strand
TCTTCCCCAGTGATTTGCTTGCTGGCACCATTGAGAGCAGTGCCGCAAAGGAGAGCTGAGGCAGGACAACATAAAAACCCGGTATGTAAGAGGGAGTGAGGGGGCATGATGGAGGATAAAAAGGGCATGATGGAGGAAAAAAGAAGAACTCAGGGGGCATGATGGAATGAAAAGAAGGACTGATGGTCATAATTTTATTATTCTGTCTGTTTTGACCCCCAGATATGAGTACAAAAAGGAAGAGCTATACTGTTGAGTATAAGAAAGCAATTGTAGAGGAGTCACATGGCAAGAATCTTGCAGTTTTCTGTAAAGAAAAACTTTTGGATCTTCGAATGGTCAGAAAATGGAGAGCAGATTATAATAGCCTCAATCAACAGGTGGATGAGGGAAAAGGGAAAAAGCGCAGGTCTGGATCAGGTCGGCAGCCCTTATATCCTGACTTGGAGATCCTCATTGGTGAATGGATTGCTGACAGGAGAGCAAAGGCCTTGGTTGTGCACAGGGCTGATATTCAAGCATTTACCCTTTCAATGGCACCAGAGTTTGAAATGGTCTCAGAAGGATTCAAAGCATCACAATACTGGTTGGACGGTTTCCTTCAACGGTATGAACTGTCCCTAAGAAGATCAACAACACTGTTTAAGCTGGAAGATGCTGAAGTTATTAAACGTGCACTTGCATTCAAGTCCTTTATTGATAGGATCGACATTTCCAAGTACCAAACCTGCAATATGATTGCTATGGATGAAACTGCAGTGTTTACGGGACAAGAATCTCAAACAACAATTCATCACAGGGGTACAACGTCAATCTACATTCCCACCACTGGCTATGAAAGTGCATGGGTTACCTGTGTTTTGGCAATTCATTTGGATGGAAAGAAAGCCATACCTCTAATCATCAGTAAGGGCAAGAAAGATAAGACTGAATGTGTATCTGGCACTTACGTTCTTGAAACCTAAAAAGCCTGGTGTACACAAGCTGTTATAAGAAAGTGGGTTGATTTAATGCTGCCACTTGTTATGCGAGGTAACCAAAGAGGTCTGATAGTCTGGGATTCAGCCAGCACTCACCGCGCTAAAGAAATGAAGAACTTCCTTGCAGAGAGAAGAATAGATCAAGTAATGATTCCTGCAGGAATGACTGCCTATCTCCAGACCCTTGATATTGCAATAAAGAAGCCATTCAAGGACCATTTGTGCATGGAAGTCAATGACTACATTGAAAATAGAATGGAAGGGCGGCCAGGTAGCACAGTGAGTAAGAGCACCGGCTCCAGTGTTGAGAAGACCTGGAGATCGAATCCCAGGCTCAGACACTTAGCACACACCCAGAAATAACTGGCCGTGTAACCTTGAGCAAGTTACTTAACCCCTATTGCTTAAAAAAAAAAAAAAGAAAATAGAATGGAAAGAAATCAGCGTGGAAACTTTGTGAAGCCCTGTCTGCAAGAAGTCGTGACTTGGGTGAAGAAGTCATGGGATAAAATTACTGACAGCTGTGTCGCCAAGGCACTATGAGCAGGTTACCTGGACAAGACATATTCATTTAAAGAGAGCTATATTGCTGGACATGACAGATTGGGTCCACTTTTTCTGAAGGAAATGGAGGCACAAGACATCCAGGACGGAATTCAGGGTATGGACACTTATGACGATGTTGTTGAAGAAGATGACATGATCATTATTGAATAAAGGTACATTTTTTTGTTCACATTTACCTGTTTATTAAAATTGCTGTCAATGTTCATTAAAATAAGCCCTCCCCTGAAAATAAGCCTTCTGGTGTTTTTCTGTCCAAAAAAAAAAATAATAAGACAGTGTCTTATTATTGGGGAAACACGGTATCTATCTATCTATCTATCTATCTATCTATCTATCTATCTATCTATCTATCTATCTCTCCCCTCTATGTATCTCTATAAATCATTCAAGATTTCTTGGAAGAAACAGATTTAGCCCTGTTCAAAGACTCTTCAATAATAAACACAAGACTCAGCATAAGACAGGGAAATGAATTCACTACTGTGATGGAAGAGATCCATTGTAATGTGTAGGTTGAGGAGGAATTCACAGAAGAAGGGAGGCTTTCCAGATGAACTTATCTGTGGATAACATTATGTTGATTTTATCAATAACCAAGACACTATAGAGCCTCCTTGAAAATATATCTAAAGGGGGCAGCCAGGTAGCACAGCGAGTAAGAGCACCAGCCCCAGTGTTGGGATGACCTGGGGATTGAATCTGGGCTCAGACACTTAGCACACACCCAGAAACACCTGGCCGTGTAACCTTGAGCAAGTTACTTAACCCTGATTGCTTTAAAAAAAAAAAAAGGAAATATATCGAAAGCACTCAAAGGGATTTGACTAGGAAGCATCATGTCTATTTCCCAGATTTCAACACTGATCTGAATGGACACTACTGAGTTTATTCAATAGTATTTAAATCTAGTATAGATAATAGAGGTGAACAATGAAAAGCGCCCAGTATTGAAAAGGAGGAGAAAAGACTCAAGTTTTCAGGAAGTTACAGAGTACTTTTACTAATCATAAGCTTCCCATAACAGGAACCTATCTTTCAATTCAAACAATGTTGTAATATGGTGATGACATCTGGAATACCACTGCCTCTAAAGAACTAAAAGTGAATATCATACAGAGGGAAATGGAGAGGCTCACTATGGGTATGAGCAGATTGAAACATATAGCCAATGGGAAATTCAAAGAACAGGATTAAAAGATGTCATCAAAAAATGATTACAGGAAGAGAAAATGGGCTATTTGTATATGTGAATGCTCCATGGGTACCCTCATGATTTAAGAGGAAGTGAGGATGGCTTCTGGAATGTTGAATAGATCCCATATAGAGAATTTTGGGGAGAATATGGATGAGAGTCATGCAAAATGAATAGAATGGCATGAGTTGTGATCTGAATCATTAAAGGGAACTCACAAGTCAATTAGATCACAGATTCATTTCAGCATTACATGGACATGATATCAAAAGAAAAGTGAGAAAGACAATAGTGGAGTAAAGAAGAAACAGTGGCTCCTTTATTATAGCAACCATTTATAATGAACTAATAGAAATGACATAACAGTATAACCATAAATTGGGGAAAATTAAGGAAAAATTATTTTAATTAATGAAATTCCAATTATAGAATTAAAAAAAACCACATCATATAATTTTCATTTTAGCCAAACTAGTGACTAACAAATTGTTGCCCAGAAGGCCACTGTCAAGACTTGCTTAAGGAACTGAATAAGATTAATTTGTAATGAACACATTAATTTTTTATGTAAATGGGTAACAATTGCTTGAAAAAGGTTTATTCCTAAATAGGTTAAATATTCCAATTGAAATAATACCATTATGATTTTCCTAAGCAAGCCTTTTATTCATAGATAGTTTTAGAAAGCATTTATATAGGGCTTTAGTAAGGTTTACAAAGCACTTTCCTCACAGCCCTGTAAAGTAGATAATGAAAGTATTTCCATTTTACAGATGAGGAAAGGGAGACTCAGAGAGGAAGAGGAACAGGAAGGAAGGAAGAAAAGGAAAGAATGAAGGAAAGGACAAAAACAAGCACATATTCAGTATATACTACATACTAGGCACTGTACTAAGCACTTTCAAATATTAAGTGAAAAGACAATCCCTACTTTCAACGTGTTTATGTCCTAATGGGGGTGAATAACACACTAAGTAGAGCTGGAAAATGGGGTGGAGGGGAGAATGAAGATACTTGGCAGTGGGGCTTGGTTTTGAAGTCTAAAGAAAGTCAGGAGCAGGGTAGGGAGGTGAATGAAAGCAGACCAGCCTAGGCTCCTTCACAAAATGGAGGATCCAAGGAGAACTCACCAATGGGAGAATAGGAATAGGCTTTGTGGTGAGATGTTCCATATAGAGTAGGCTGTTGAATATTAATTTGTTCTAGAAGGAGGAGACTCCAGGCATTGAAGGAAGTTTCAGGAATTTCCAGAAGTGGAGAGAGCTTATGTGGCTGGCCAGGATTCCAAATTTGGGGCAATTTAGACATCATCAAGCAGAGGTCAGCCCAGCATGATCATACTTTCCAAATAAAGGAGGTTTGAAATAATGAAGTCCTACTGTATTCTAAGTAATTGATCTGTGCCTATAGCATGTGATATTATTACATAGGTACAAGATTCAATAATGACTATGACTATTAAAATGCATTCTATAATTAAAAGTCATATTTTTATGAATGAGGCATATGCAAATTACCATTTCCACAGTAGGCAAGGAAAATGAGGTTCAATGAGGTTTTAAAATTAGATGACTTGCTTTGGTATAGTGTTTTATAGTTTTCAAAGTAGTTTGTGGACTCTTTTGATCCTAATAGCAATTTTGTGAGGTAGGTGGCATAACTATTATCATTTCCAATTTACAGATGAGGATATTGAGGATCAGAGATGATAAGACCTCCCCAAGGTCATATGGTAAGTGGTAGAGCTTGGTTTTGAAGTCAGGTCTTCTGATTCCATACTTTCTCTATGATTTATCACTTTGCTTATCAGCAAATCAGTCATATCCCTCTTAAGGTCTGATTCGAAAAAAAATATAAATGTGTTGTGTAAGTGTCAAAGAGCAGCAGGGGTGCATGATTTTCTTTATAGCTTTATAGTTTAGTTGGTATTGGTATTTTAAAAATGTGGAACCTTTTTCAGCTTAAATATAGCTCAGGGGTTAGAGTCTCCTTTCTGGCAAGGTCCTTGTTGGCATGTATGGATCAAGTCTCTTTGGGCTTGATGGAATATTTATTCTTCTGTATTGTTTCCTGCAGGTTATGAATCAGAATCACTGAATTTCAGAGTTGGAAAGGGGATTAGAGCCATGGACCCCAACCTATACCCTCAAAGGACAATCCACTGCAACCTATTATAAGGCAAATGGTTACGCAGCCTTTTCTTGAAGATCTCCAATGATGGAGAAATCATTACCCTTCAAAAGCAGCTCATTTGCATTTTAGGTGACTGCTTTTAAAAGTTTCATTTAAATCATATGTTAATGTGCCTATTTGCAATTTCCAGCAATTGCTCAGAATGAATTTAATCTATCTTTCAAATGAAAGTCCTTCCCAATTTGAAGAAGGTTCTGCTATTTCCCATCTCCTGTTCCTTCACAATACATCCATAGTTTTTTCCATCAGTCCTTATAAGGCATGAACTCAATGTTCTTCACCATGTTAATTGTTCTCTTGGTGCTCTTCAGCTTACTAATATCTTATAAAATGTGGTGCTCACAACTGTATACAGTACTTCAGATGTGGTCTGACTAAGGCAGAACACAGGGTTACCATCACCTCTTTTTCCTCTAAACTTCAGTCATTTTTCAGTCTTGTCTGACTCTTCATGACCTCATTCTGGGTTTTCTTGGCAGAGATACAGGACTGGTTTGCCCTTCTCCAGTTCATTTTACAGATGATGAAACTGAAGTAAATAGGGTTAAATGACTTGCCCAGGGTCACACAGCTACTAAGTGTCTGAGGCCATATTTAAACCCAGTAAGATGAGTCTGATTGACTCCAGGCCTGGCACGCTATCCACTGTGTCACCCAGCTACCTCCTATAAACTAGGCCTCTTTTAATGCATCCCAAGGTCACAGAATTTTTTTTTTGTCTGCCATAGGACACTATTGTTGATATTGAATTTTTAGTCCATTGAAAACTCCAGATCTAAATGCCCCACCCCCACCCCCAAAGCACTGTTATCTACCGCATCTCTCTCATCTGGTATGTGTGAGGTTCATGTAGTTTAACCTAAATGTAAGACTTTACATATATGCCAATTAAATCCATCTTAACAGATTTGGCTCAATGCTCTAGTCTGTCAAGATTATTTTGGATTCTGTCATCCAATGTTAGCTATTCCAACAGCTATGTGTCATCTGCAGTTTGATGAGAATGCTGTCTTTGAGTCTATCCAAGTAAGTGATAAATATCTTAAACAGCTTGAAGTAAAGCCCTGATCCTTGAAGAACTCCACCAAAGACTTTCTACCAAATTAACTTTGAACAATCAATTGTTTTTTGTTGTTTGTTTTCAGTTGTTTTAGTTATATCTGACTCCTTGTGACCACACTTGGGGTTTTCTTGACAAAGGTACTGGAGTGGTTTGCCATTTCATTCCCCAGCTTATTTTACAGATGAGGAAACTAAGACAAATTGGGTTGAGTGACTTACCCAGGGTCACACATCTAGTAAATGTCTGAGCTGGATTTGAACTCAGGAAGATGAGTCTTCTCAATATTCACTATACCACCAGCTGCCCACGAACCATCAATTATTATATTCTTTATTCCTGGCCATATAATTAGTTTCAATTCCATTTAGTCATACTGTTATCTTAGCTCACTTCTCTTCCACAAGGATAGCATGATAAATTTTATCAGATGTTTTACTAAAATCTAGGTAAATAATATCTGCAGTACTCCCTTGACAAATCAGTTTGGTAACCTTGTCACAAAAGGAAATGAGTTTATTTTGGCATGACCTGTTTGTGATAGAGCTGTGTTATTTCTTTGTCAGCAATTCCTTTTCTATTTGTCCACTATTTATTTAATCATATGTTTTAGAATTTTTCTACTAATATAAGTCAAATTCAATGGCCAGTATTTGACAGTCTTCCCTTTCTTGAAAATTAGGACAATGTTTGCCTTTTTTCATTTTTAAGGTATCTCTCCCATTCTCTCATTTCTTTTCACTGACAATTGCTTAGCAGTCCCATCTGCCTGTTCTTTCATTTCTCTAGGATATAGTGAATCTAGGTCATGTAATTTGAACTCATCAAAAGCATCTTGGTATTCTCTTAGTATCTCCTTTCTTACTTAGCTCAGGTATCAATTCCTCCTGGGCCATTTTCTTTGTACCCTCTTTTCCATCCCAAAGATCCTTCTTGGGAGAGAAAACATAAGCAAAATAAAAATTAAGCATCATTAGTTATTATCATCATCTCGTCCATCCAGGGCTATGGTGTTCTCTCTTTTTGGATCCTCCTTTTCCTCCCAATATACATTAAAAAAATAAAAACACAGCAATAACAAAAACTTCCAGTGATTGTCTTAGCTTTCCTTACAAGTTTCATGTCATTCTGGACTTTAGCACACCTGACACTATTCATACTGTACTGTACAATACACATGTCTCTATTCATCTTGTATGACCTGCCTTCTTCGATATCTCATACCTGTTGTAAAAATTTCAGTTGGACAGTGATTAAAATAATGTAAATGAGAACAATAAAAATGAAATGGAATTCTCTATAATTAAAATAACCATGTTTGGTCGTGAAGAAGGGAAGAAAAAAGGTGTCCCTCTTCTTTCTTTTCAGAAGTAGAGGAATATGTCTGTATAACATTGTATATGCTGGCAGGTATGGTTGATATATTGATTAGTAATGATGAACTGCTTTTTTTCCTCTTTATTCTTTGTTACAAAGAATGTAGGTAGGAAATGTAGGAATAGGAAACAGTTGGAAACAAAAGTGATGTAAAACAAAAGACATCAATAGAAATAAATAAAATAAAGTTTAAGTTGGTTGGTGAGTCCTTTATAAATCTGTATTAATTTCTTCAAATGACCTACATTTTCCTCCTCATTAGAATAGTTTCTCTTTCTCTCTTTAGAATTTCCCTCTTGAAAGTGTCTCATACTTTTTGAACTGATTTTCCCTTTAGAATTTTAAGTGAAGATACTACCTATCATTCCTTTGAAACTTTTGAAATGTGTTCTCCCAAAATATAGAGTATGTATCATATTTTCCTCCCATAGTTTCATCTTTCTTTTCTCTATCACAATGTCTAAGATGGAGTTGTGGTCATTTCTGTCTAAGGTTCCCACCATTTTGACCTTTGAAACAAGTTCTTCCATTTCTGTAAGAATCTGACAGAGAATAGAATTTCCTCTTGTCAATTCCTCTGCCTTTTGAAGGGGGACATTATCATTAAAGGAAGTCAAGAAATTATTGACTGCCCTGTTGTTTTGTCTTTTTTTTTTGATGGAGGGAGGGAGAGAAAGACAGAGATAGAGAGAGACAAATAGAGACAGAGACTGAGAGATTGAAAGAGGCACATATACAGAGGGAGAGTTAGAGAGAGCACAGATGTTGATATGTGTTTTCTGAATTCATCATCTGCTCAAACTGTTTGGGTAGTCTGTAGTATAGTGTAGTCTGACGACAATATTGACTCTGTTTTTGAGCTCTTCCACAAGTTCTTTCTGGACTTGAAACTATTTTTGTTTGGGATTTTGACCTTAGGTGTTTTGACATTGTTATCTGCTTCTGAGTTCGTCTTGACCTTGCCTGTCACCTTAATAATTCTTTATGGTCAAATTCTTTTTTTGTTGTTTTTTGCTCATCTTTTTTTTTGGCCTTTTCCTTTCTTTTAAATTTGAATTCTGCTCCTGGGATGGGAGGGGTACTGTCTCAGTCTTCATTTTTTTTTTTGCTTTTTGGAGGGCAGTTGGGGGTTAAGTGACTTGCCCAAAGTCACATGGCTAGTAAGTATGTCAAGTGTCTGAGGCCGAATTTGAACTCAGGTCCTCCTGACTCCAGGGCCAGTGATCTATTCACTGTGCCACCTAGCCGCCTCTGTCTCAATCTTCTTGTGCCAGGGTTCAGGCCCTGGCTATTTACCTGGCGCTGTGCTGATGTTGCCCTGACGCCCATGGGGGACCCTTGTGTCTGGTGCTGTGCTGAGGGGATGGAGTGGCTGGTACTGCTTGAGGCTGTAGGGATCTGGCAGCTTTCTTGGTGCTGAGCTGGGGTGCTGGTGGTGGTGTCTGGTGTGTGCTGAAGCCATTGGGGGTATTTCTGCATTTCTCCAGGGATACACTGAAACATGTGGTTGTCTAACCACCAGCAGGTGTCTCTATGTCCAGGGCTATGTTGAAGCACATGGCAGTTCTTGGAGCTGGAGAAAACCCATTCCCTTGGGTATGCTGAGGCATATGGGGTGGGAGGAAGGAAGTCCAGGTGTTGGTGTTTGCCTGATCCACTGCACTAGAGCTCAGGATATCCCAGTAGTTTGCTGAGGTGGGGCTTGCTGCTGGCTTGTTGGGATGCTTCCTGTCCTGGACTATGTTCCCCTTTTACCTGCCTTAGACCTTTCCTGCCAATCTTCCAAGTTTCTTGGTCTCAAAGATTATTTCACCCCATCTTTTTGAGGGTTCTGTTGTTCCAGGATTTGTTTTGGGGTGCTGCTTTTTGGTTGTTTAAAGGTAAATATGGGAGATTTATGGCAATTTAACCCTATATTTCTAATATTACATTGCCTCCTTGTGTTAGGACCTCTAGTTCATCTTTCCTCTTACACTTGGTATTTGACACCATGGGTTTTAACTACTGGCTCTTTTCTTAGATTTTATTCCTTGATCTTCTGGCTGTAGCAGTTGATATTCTTTCTATATTGTAAGAGCACATGGTCATTTCCAACTTGGTAGATATACTTAGTTGCTTCCTTTTCCTCCCCTTTTCAGTTTAAAATTCTTTTGATAAAATTTGCAAGATATATAAATGTATTTTTTCAGTCCTTGGTAGGTAAACTCCATCCTTGGTCAGATTTCTGCCATTCCTATATTGTAACACATGGTCCAGAAATTCAAATGCCATTTCCTGATACCATTGTATTGATGAATTGTGCTTGGCAGTTGAGTGTATAAATATCAGGATAAGAAAATACAAACTTACCAAACCAAGGGAGTGTATTTGTTTCTTAAAAATATTCACAAATACAATACTCAAAAGAGGCATAAAAAAGTAAACAGAAAAGAAAAAAAACAACAACCATGTATTATTAAGGGCAAACTGTTTACATTCCTATGAGGGAAGATGACACTTGTAACTCTTGAGAACTATATTGTTATTAAGCCATTTAAAAGGGGTATACCTAGACAGAGGATGTGTGGGTATAAGTTGACTTTGTTCTGATGATAAAAAATCTAATTAAGTTTTGAAAAGGGATTATAATGGGAGAAGAGGAAAGGAGGAGGCAGACAAGGATAAATTACATCACATGAAAAGACAGAAAAACCTACTATAGTAGAGGGAAAGAAGGGAGGGAGATGAACATTATTTGAACCTTACTCTCATCAGATTTGGCTCAAAGAGGGAATAACAAAAATCAGTTAGATACAGAAATTTAACTTACCTTATAGGAAATAGGAAGGGAAGGGGAAAAAAAGGAGGTGGTGATTTGAAGGGAAGGAAGAAGTAATAAAGAGAAAGGGGAAAAGGGAGGGGGCTGATAGAAAGGAGGGCAGAATGAGGGAGGCAGGGGTTGAAAGCAAAACTCTAATGAGGAGGAAAAGGGATAAAGGAGGGAGGAAAGCATAAATGGGGGGAAAAGAGGATGGAGAGAAAGATACAAATTGTAATCGTAACTGTGAATGTGAACCATAATCCTACAATATGTTGTTTACAAGAAACACATTTGAAGCAGAGGGATATACACAGAGTCATACTCTTTGACCCAGTAATACCACTTTTGGGTCTGTATCTGGAATGCCAATCATGGCAGCACACCTGAGGACTGCTGCTGTGAATAATTTTAAGGGTCTATTTTTTTTTTTTTTGCCTTTTGGAGGGCAATTGGGGTTAGGTAACTTGCCCAAGGTTACACAGCTGGTGTGTTTGTGTGTGTGTTTGTGTGTGTGTGTGCTAAGTGTCTGAGGCCGGAACCAAACTCAGGTCCTCCTGACTCTGGGGCTGGTGCTTTATTCCCTGTGCCACCTAGCTGCCCCCTTAAGGGTCTAATTGCATAGTATAATGAACTCTCTATTCAGAACTAAACATTGTTCAATAAAGTAAAGCATAATATTCATAATAACATCCTTAAGCAAAACATATCATTATACATACATACATATATATGTATCTCATAACACTTAGTATGTCATATGGCACATAATATAAATCATTGCATTCAGTAGCATTTCCCAAAATACTTGTTTATACAATCAGGGGGTTCTAGGCTAGGGTCTTCCCTAGTACAACACATCC
Organism: Petaurus breviceps papuanus; assembly: GCF_028583685.1. Lineage (NCBI taxonomy): Eukaryota > Metazoa > Chordata > Mammalia > Diprotodontia > Petauridae > Petaurus > Petaurus breviceps. Next base: position 68,513,939 of record NW_027186296.1, on the reverse strand, counting down.
GTAAGGGGTAGCAGAAAATACCACACCATCTACCCCTAGGTTACTATAAGAACAACTGCCTTATCAATACCAAGTCTCCAAGTAAAACCCTCTTTCATCTTAACTTGAAGTTGACTTTCAAGTCCCATGGCTCTTCCTCTGTGGGCTAACTACTCCTGACTCTCTCCTGGATTCACATGTAGGCATGTGAATGCCTACTCCTGCTCTATGTCTCAGCTCATGGGGACTGCTTCACTCCAAGCTCCTGTCCAACAGCAGACTCCAGGGGCTCCTGCCCGCAACTTCTGCCTCTGGAAAAACAAAGCTTAACAGGGCAACAACACACACTACCAACACCACCATCTCAATTCATCTCCAAAGTCCAGAGGCTCTGTAATAACAGCTCAGTTCACTTTAACAGCTCTCAAAAGGGACTTAAACTAACCCCCCCCCCCCCACACACCATGATCAAGTCTCTGCCACATAGTTCTATTTGCTTTCAAAGTTCAGAGGCTCCCTCAGCAAGTCCCTGCCATCAGAGGTTTTCTCTCCACTCTTAGAGGTCTCCTCTATGTTCTCAGAGGTCTCCTCCCAGTTCTTAGAGGTCTCCTTTGTCTACCCACTCAAGCTGCTTCTATCTAAACACTGTGTTGCTTTCTCAAAGTTGGCTTCCTTAATGCCTGTTTTTTCAATACTGGCTTTCTTTACATACAGTTCTACTCAGCCTCTGATTGACTAGAGCCCACATGTACATATCTGATTGGTTAGAGCCCACTTGCATGTGTCTGATTGGCTCAATGCAGAGGCATGTAAGACTGAAGCTGTGAAACTGAATAACACACACAGAAAAACAGCAAAATATTTTGAACAAGTTGTGGCATATGAATATAATGGAGTATTATTGTACTATGAGAAATAATGAGCAGGTGGACTTCAGAAAAACCTAGAAAGACTTATATGAACTGATGCTCAGTGAAACAAGCAGAACCAGGAAAACAGTGTACTTAGTAACAGCCACATTGTGTGATGATGGACCTTGATAGATTTAGCTCTTCTCAGCAATGCAAGGATCAAAGACAACTCCAAAGACTCATGATGCAAAATGCTATCCACATCCAGAGAAAGAACTTTGTAGTCGGAATACAGATGGAAGCATACTATTTGCTTTCCTTTTTTGTTGTTTCATTTCTTCTTTCTTGTGGTTCCTCCCATTAGCTCTAATTCTTCTTTACATCATGACTAATGTGAAAATGTGTTTAATATCAATGTATAAGTAGAGCCTATATTGGATTTCATGCTGTCTTGGGGAGTGGAGAGGATAGGGTGAGGGAGAAAATTCAAAACTCAAAATCTTATGGGAGTGAATGTTGAAAACTAAAAATCAATAAATAATTTTAAAAGTAAAATAACTGTAGAAATATAAAACACCTGGGAGTCTACCTGTCAAAACAAACCCACAAACAAAATTAACACAACTATAAAATACTTTTCACACAAATAAAGTCAGATCTAAAAAACTGGAAAAATATTATTTGCTTCTGGGTAGGCCAAGCTAATATAATAAAAAGGGCAATTCTACCTAAATTAATCTATTTGTTCAGTGCCATACCAATGAAACTATCAAAAATTATTTTATAGAGCTAGAAAAAATAATAACAAATTTCATCTGGAAGAGCAAAAGCTCAGGTATATTAAGGGAATCAATGAAAAAAATGTGAAAGGTGGTTTAACCATATCAGATCTCAAACTTTATTATAAAGTGGTAATTATTGGAACAATATGACACTGCCTAAGAAATAAAATGATGGATAAGTGGAATAGATTAAGTACAAATTACATTATAGTAAATGACCATAGTAATCTAGTAATAAACCCAAAGATCCAAGCTTTGGGAAAAAAAATCCTCATAATTTGACAAAAAAAACTGCTAGGAAAAGTGGAAAACAGTATAGCAGAAACTAGGTATATAGATGAACATCTCATACAGTATACCAGGATAAGATCAAAATGTTCACATGATTTACAACTAACAGGTGATATCATAAGAAAATTAAAAGAACATGGAATAGTTTATCTGTCAGATTTATGGATAAGGGAATAATTTAGGACCAAAGAAGATATAGAGAGCATTACAGAGTGTAAAATAGATAATTTTGATTATATGAAATTAGCTGTGGTATGAGATTGTATTGGAATGCTATTGTGTTAGAAGAAATGACAAACAGGATGATTTCAGAAAAACCTGAAAAGAGTTACATGAACTGATGCTGAGTGAAGTGAATAGAACTAAGAGAATGTTGTACATAGAAACAGCAATATTGTTTGATTAAGAGCTTTGGATGACTCAGCAATACAATGATCCAAGATAATCCCAAAGAATTAATGATGAAGTCTGCTCAGGCTGCTGCTGGTCAGGGCCACCCTGGGGCCAGAACCACATGGCTACTGCAGGACTATGCTCTGCTCCCAGATCCATGTGATATACCCTTCCTGGTTGCCTGCCTGGCTTCCTTCAGTTGGAGATTTGTTTCTCTCTGTCACTTTTTGGGTTTTTTTTTTAAAGCAATTGGGGTTAAGTAACTTCCTCGAGGTTACACGGCCAGTTATTATTTCTGGGTGTGGTGCTGAGTATCTGAGCCTGGATTTGATCCAGGTCATCCCGACACTGGAGCCGGTGCTCTTACTCGCTGAGCCACCTGGCCTCCCCTAAGCAATTGAGGTTAAGTAACTTGCTCAAGGTTACACGGCCAGGTGTTTCTGGGTGGGTGCTAAGTGTCTGAGCCCGGGATTCGGTCTCCAGGTTTTCTCAACACTGGAGCCGGTGCTCTTACTCGCTGTGCTACCTGGCTGCCCCGACTTTTTGGGTTTTGTAGCTCTAAAGTTTGTTTAGAGTAATTTTTTTACATGTATTGGAAGTGATTGGAGTGGAAGCTCATGCCAAGTTTGTGCTTCTACTCTACCATCTTGGTTCTGCCAGTGTAATTCTTTTAAGCAATGAGTTGATACAAATCAGCAGATATTTTGAATCTGGTAAAGTGATGATGCAGTATGTGTTAATAACACTTAACACATTATGGAATATTAAAGCTCACTAGTTACTTTGTATAAATTACTCTAGTTGATCTTCACAACTACCCTAGCAGGAGGTAATAAAGTTCTTATTCTCTTCATTTTATAGATGAGAAACTGAGGCTAAGGAAGGTTATGGCCATGTGATGTTGTCCATGGTCATACAACTAGTGAGTTTTAGAGGTTAGTTGGAAATCAGGTGTCTCCTAACTCTAGGTATAGCCCTCATCATATAGTGTGGCGTTCCACCCTGCTTTGCTCTTATATTTTTAAAGTTTGATTCAATATTAAATTTTACTCATTTTCATGTATTTGAAAAATCATACTTTGTTACTTAAAAAAAGCCCATTATTTAATCAATGTTAGTACTCTTTGTACTATGGAGATCATAGTATTGAAACAAAGTCATCACCTGATGGCTTGCCTTTTGATGAGCAGCCAATACGGACGTAGTTAAGCTGGTCCTTGGAAGATGAACACATGGTATGTTGGGGGGCCCATACTTGGTCTGCCATCTTGGTAGCATATTCTATACCTTGGGTTTCATATATCCCTAGAGAATTCAGGGTTCCACAGTTCCACATCAGTGTGAAATATTTGAGGAAGACTTTGGTGGAAGAGATGAACATTATGAATTACAAAAATGATTTCTAGGTTAGTTTCAAATGAATTGTTTGAAAATTTTAAAAAAGCTACTGATAGTTGCTGTCATCTTTAATTTCTGTTATCAGAAAACCAGTGAAATATTTTTTAGCAAGACTTGCATTTGCCTCTACCTAATGTTCAGTCCATAAATGCTCCATAATTTCTTACTGACTGCTCTATTTATTATAAGCTCCCCATAGTGCATCCAAAGTATGTTTCAATTTACAAATTAAAATTTCCACTCACTCAAGTGGAATATAGCAGATGCTCTGAACAGGCAAATATCCTGTACCATAATCTCCACATTAAAACCTCCTATTACTTTTAAGGAAAAAAAAAACCTCTCATTTCATGGGTGAGAAGTGGAAAAAAAAGAAACAAACTCCAAACCCTGGCTTTTTATTTCATCTCAACAATTAAAAAGAAAAAGAAAACCTGGATCAGAAATGCACTTTGACCTGTAGATTTCCAACTTGTCCTGAGAGCAATAGTATAGAAGCTCTAGGAGAGATTGCTAGAATTGGGAAATGTTATTGAAAAATAAACTCCACTGACATGGCACAATGTGTGCTTTAGTGCAGCTTACACTTAAGCAGTGTACTTGAGACTTGGGAAAATGAAGTTTATTTTGAGCTCTGTAGCAGTCTCTGCGCAGATGGCTCCCTGTCTTGCATCTTCAATTTTTCATCTACAGTATCAAGATGTCCATTATATGGCTATAACTACAGCAGCCCAGAAGGGCCTGGGCAAAGAGAGCATCCAGTACTTTTGAGTTTCAGGAGATTTCTGATGGCACGCCTTTTGCAGAATTTAAACTTATACCACTAGAGGAATCAGTGAAACATCATTATAATAATAGCCTCGAAGCTGGAAGGGACATGAGAGGTCATATAACTTGAGACTATCTTTTTAAAGATGAGGAAAATGTGGCCCAGAGAAATAAAATGATTTTCACAAGGTTATACAGACAGCACAGCCTATATTCAAACTTGAGTTCTCTGACTCCAGTATCCAGCACTCTATTGTATATCATGAGAAGCTGATGAGGGGACAGTGCAAGGATAATAACAAAATTTAATGGCATAAAAGGGTATGTAAGTGCCATTGTGACTTTACACACTTAGGATATTATGTTCCTAGTAAAACTGCCCACAGTAACATCACTTTAATAACTCTTGCTGATAAACTACTATAATGTTAATGGGATATAAGATCTTCCACACCCATTAATAGGCCTCACATGGAGCCTTTAAAGGCTTAGCGGTGGCTTGCTTGTAGGAAGGCTTTCACACCTCTTGCTAATTTCTAATTAAGCACTCAGTCAAGGGGGTTGTGATGCCTTCTGGCTCTGAGAAGTGTATATATACTTTGAGTTGGCATTTTGCTTTGGGGGCTCTCTTATGGAGAAGGATCTTGTGATTCCTAGGTTGTGATTCTGAGTGGCTGTATGTTCAGAGCTCCTTGACTGCTCAGATGTAACGGCTCTCTCGATCCGGGGATGTATGTAAAGTGAATAGCAATACTACTTTGATTCAGGCAGAGCCCTTTCTGTTGTTCTTTTTTTTTTTTAAGCAATCGGAGTTAAGTAACTTGCTCAAGGTTACACAGCCAGGTGTTTCTGGGTGGGTGCTAAGTGTCTGAGCCCGGGATTCGATCTCCAGGTCTTCTCAACACTGGAGCCGGTGCTCTTACTCGCTGTGCTCCCTGGCCGCCTCTTGTCTGTTGTTCTTTATTTATCTGCTTGCATTTTCTCTGAAGTTCAGGGTGCTGACTTTTCCCCTGAGCTAGTGAATGTAATTTTAAAAGACTGTTTGACCCCTTAAACAGCTATCTTTCCTAGTAAAGCAGATCTAACAACCTGTGCTAGCAGCCATCCTGGGTATGCCAGTGTGGTTATCACTACAATTCCTCTGTAAAGAGTTGGAGTCACTACATGGTCCTTTTTGAGCTTTCCATTAGGCCATGCCTTCAGAACTCATCAACTAACTTAAATTGGAAAAAAAGATACAAGATGGAAGCAAGAATAGGTAACCAGGAATGAATCCAAAAGATTGATGTAATTCTGTAGGAATAGCAAAAGAACACCAAAGTTCAGAATGAACTAAGGCTGGTAAATATGCCAAAGGCAACACAATAGACTTTTTCAATTGTGGTGAGAGAAGGTAGAAGGGATATAGAAGGACCAGGACTATTTCTTGGAGTGATAGGAATGACCAGAGAGAAAGAAAAAAAAGAAAGTGTTGGAAAGAAGGCAGAATTACTAAAATATTATTTAGTTTCTTTTTTTCTTCAAATGAGAATAAATTCTGAATTGTAAGGGATAGAACAAAATAGTTAGTGGAGAGCTGAAACCCTGAATAACTATAGAGACAGTTAAGGGATCATCTACCTGTCCTTGATGAGTTCAAGACACCAGGTTTAGGTGAACTACATCCTAGGATACTGAACGAATTGGAAGATGTGAATGCTAAGATGCTATCTATCAGTTTTTGAAAGATTATAGAGAATCTGAGGAGTATTATCCAACTGCTATTCTTCTGGTGCTTAGAAAATGGAAGAGAATAGATGAAATTTGCAAGAAATGGGACAGTGGTCCTGACTTTAATTTGTTATAAAATTTGAGAATGTCTTTTTAAAGAGATGGTTTGTTATCATTGATGAAGGGAAGTGTTGATCACTAAAAAGGTAAATATGGCTTCATTAAGAACAGATCAGTTAGACCAAGTTGAGTTCCTTTTTGATGAAGTTACTAAACTGATAAATATCATATGACCTAGTTTACCTAGACTTCAGAAAAGCTGTTGGCAAAGTCTTTCATATTCTTCTTATGGACAAGATAGAGAGATCTGCGCTAAACAATAATGCAATTAGGTGAAGTTAGGACTGATTGAATTGAATAAATTCAAAGAGTAGTAATTGATGGCTTTATGTCAATCTGAAGGGAAGTGTTCCAGGAACCTGTCATTTGGGACTGTTATTTAAATTTTTATTGAGTACTTGAAAAATAGCATAGCTGGCAGTCTAATACTAGGAGGCACAGATAGCGTGTTAGGTGACAGAATAAGGATGTCTACAGGCTTGAGCAATGAATCAAACTAAAGCCAAAAGTGGGAATTCCAGAACCTGCCACAAATTCAGTTTAGGGCTGAGGTAGCAAGAAAGAAAGGGAGAGAAGAAATCTTTGGATACCCCAAGCTAAGAATGTACTGGTGTAACAACTGTTCCTTTTGCTCCTGCAATTTATTCTAGAGGTCACACATTGAGTTGGTCTTTAGGCCCCAGGGAGCTACAGTGGTGCTTGCCCAGCATTGGAGGACCCCCAGAGTGAGGCACTTAGGAAAAGGGAGAGAGTTAGCAGCCTGGAGCTGTATAGGGAGCACAACATGGTTCATTGCTCCAGCTGCCTATATAATGATGAGGGTTGCATATCTTCCCCTTGGTCTCTTTTCTCTGTTTGGTTCTGTGTCTCCTGTGTCTCCACCCACACAACTATGATGAGAAAGTAACATAAATCTTCTACTTTAATGCTGAAGCATCCTGTCTTGGCAAACAGAAAAATCTACTATGATTTTAAATTTCATTAAAAAAGGAATGATGTACAAAAAGGTGGGATTATACTGGCCAGATCACATTTGGAATATTGCATTTAGTTTTGGTCACCACATTTCAAAAAGGGTGTACATGAATATAACTTGGTGGATATAAGCTGGATAGCAACTAAAAGATGGTCATTCATAACAGTGAGGGGGTCTTATGTCCCTGGCATATGGAAAACTGGCTGAAGGAATTGGATTTGTTTCACCTGGAGATATCATAGCACCTAGTCTAAGATATCTGTCTTCAAATATTTGAAGGAGTATCATATGGGAGAGACCTTGTTCTTGTTCTTCTCAGTCCAAGATGGCAGAATTGAATGAAAATCAAAGGGTGAAAGTATCAGAGAAGTGGATTTAGGTTTTATGTAAGGAAAAATTCCCTATAATATGTAGAACTGGCTAAAATGGGATGTCATAAGAAGTAGTGGATGTCACATTCTCTGAGATGCTCAAGGAAAGACTGAATAAATGATCGCTTCTTAGGTATGTTGTGAAGGGAATGTTTTATTGGCTGTTGGTTGCACTAGATGACTTTTAAGGTCCCTTATGAGATTTCTGAGATTTAATCAACACCATCCATGAGTCCTCTGATTTATTCTGTGGTACTACTAATGTCCTGAAGTTGTTTTCAAATTCCCTCTTGATTACTCTCCATATAATGATAGGGGCACAGGATTTGTTTTTCATTTTTCTTCTACCAAATTATTTCTTATGGTGAATTTTAATAGCAGTAGAGATACACATTCTGAAATTAGATGAGTTATCTGCAAAAAGTATATGACTTGTTAGATTTTTGAGGGCAGTTACCTCTGTACTGCTTTTTTTCCATTGAAAACTAATGAAAAACTAAGGGGTTTACAATTTCAATGTCCATACATGTGTGTATGTGTCATAGATATGATATGTACACACACATACACACATATAATTCTGTTAGTTCATGGATTCCAAAATTAAGAACATTTGCACTTCACACCCAATGTTAAATTTCAGCATGCCAGAGCATGGTGGCTTTAATATTTGTAAGTCAGTTTGGGGTTTATAAATGAGGAATATATGTATCTAATTACTTAGTATGCTTAGTTTGTTTTCTGCCTTATTACTCAAAGGCAAACAGTTAATGCTTCAACTCAATAAATTGTTCTCCTTTGAGAAAAGGTTGGATGTTAAATAACAATAATGATAACAATGACAATAACAAATAAAGACTTGTATTACATGGAGGGCATTGGAAAGTTCATGATCAGTATTAGTAGGCTACAACATATAACCAATGAAGAACCCCGAAGAAGAAAAGGATGCTTTCAAACAGTTAATTGCATGATAGAAGGAAAAGATGAGGAAGAAACCGAGATGACAGGTGGACAACTAGAGTGTGCCAATGGTACCTTCAAGATTTTAGGAGAAGTCAAAGAAGGACCCAAACACATTAGGTAGACCCCTTGTGTTGAACTTTTGCAAGGGTTTGGATAAGAGCCACATAGTATGGGCAAATATGGATGGGATGCCATCTGTACATTGGAGGGAATTCCCAAATTGATGATATCACAGATCCATTGGAGTATTTAAGTACTTGAACATTGTTAATCAATGCTTTAAAAAATCACTATATTCTCTATGCACCTCAACAATTGATGCATCTCAACAAATTTGGCAAGCACTGCCAATATGTAAATACACTATATACTTAGCTCTTGTGAAGCAAAAAGGAATATGTGTCTCAAAAATTTGAAATATCTTTTGTCTTTACCTTGAAAATATGATATCACCAGTTCTTTTTAGCAGGAAGCGGATACAAATTGGAAGTCTTTTTTCATTATGTGGTAAGAAAATGTAGGTTGCGTAAACGCTGAAAATTTAGTTTGGCTTCATTTTACCTACCTCACAGAGTTGATATGAGAGAAGTACTTTGTAAGCTTGAAAGTTCTGTGTAAATGTGAGTGGTTGTTACTATTATTATTTTTATTCTGCACAATATAATTATCCATCAGTAGCCACATAATAGCACCTTTTTTTTTTCTCATTCAGCTGCTGAGGAGATTTAAATTATTTAAAACATTTCAAAAGTATCTCTTGATTTTTCTTTTCAAAATTAAAGTATCACCAATAATGTTTTAATAAGACTATGGACAACAATAAAAATAGTAATAATAAAATCACCTAAGTTGCTTCAGAATTAAGTGCCTTTCATTGTTTACATATTTAGAAACCCCAAGCTTTATGTCTGTATTTTGTGACTGAGGTTGAGTTGCTGTGTTCTTCTCTCCCTTATTTATTACTTTCTTTGGAATATTTTGTGGGTTGACCTATAAAATAATATTTATATGGTCATAGACATAAAAGTAGAAGGGATTTTAGAGGTTGTTTAGTCCAATCCTTAAATCTTACAGAGGAGGAAAGGCCATGAAGTGAAGTGACCTCACAAAGGTATAAAGTAGCAGAGCTGGTCCTAGGACACCTAACTCCAAATCCCTTTAATGTTCCACCAGCTGACTCTGCTCTTCTGAAAACAAACAAACAAACAAACTTGTCTTATTATAATAGAAGCAAAAATGTTAGACACCCAGTCTTACAAGATCAAAGGCTTTACCACAAGTCATAAAAGGTGGAAAGGTCCTTAGAGGTCATCCGATCCATTGAATAATTTGCTTCTTTGCCTTTGGTCATTTTCTTCACAAATAAGTTGATCAAACAGAGAATGACCTGCTTTTTAAAAATCTAATTATTGGATGAATATTTATTTCCATTTGAAAACTAATGAAGAACTTTATTAAATGCAGAGTTATGAAAATGAAAAAAAATGACATAATTCATGCCCTCAAAGAATTTGCAATGATAATCAGGGCTTCTCTCCTATTTCATAGGGCATATTTATTTGTTACTTCATATGGAGGTAATATGTAGTGGCAATAAGACCTCATCTAGTACTTTGTATTTTTCTACTTTATACTACACGTATAAGCTCTTTGGGGGTGCAGTTCTTGTTCCCAGTACCTAGCATAGTTCTGATCCCAAGTAGAGAGTCAATACAACTTTATTGAATGAATCAATGTATCATCATTATTGTATAATACATATATGCATACAAATTATATGTGTATGTATAGTATATGTATGTATAGTGTGTGTGTGTGTGTGTGTGTGTGTGTATTCTGTGTCTACTAAGATAGAATCCACCTGAGAAACAGGGACTATCTTTGATCTAAACTTTGTATTCCTGTACATACCCTTAGCAGAGTTCTCAGTATACAGTAGGCACTTACCAGATATTTGTTGAATCCAAATAAATTGCTGTGACCTTTATTTTCAACTCCTAGGTCCTGATGAACCTCAGAGGGTCTTTAAAACTGATTGTAACAGGTATAATTTCTATTAAATCATATTCATAGCAGGTTTATTATTTAAGGAATGAAGAGGGAATAAAATGAAATCACAAATAAAAGAGGTATATATCATACTAGGATGAGTGAAGATCTTGGTGAAATGACCTTTTTGGATTCAGTTTTGGCTTTGAAACACCAGAGATGATTAGAATGTTATAGTCTGCTTCTCTTCATCCTCTTTGTTGACAGAATTATTTTGAGTAATAAGCACCACTATTATGCATTGGCTCTAGGCCTAAGATCGGTGGATAGTTCCACACTCTTCTACTATTTTGGTTTCACTAGAAGAAAATAACTAGGGTCTCTAAAAAGCAAATCTTTGAAAAACAAGAGGTCAATGTAAAGGGGCACATCCCTTCTCAGCAGGCAGCTGTGTCTTTCATTTCTCTTCTGCCTAATGAGTCATTATAGGGAATTTTAATAGTCAAATCGATGGGCATTTATTCTAAAATTAAATTAAATGAATTGTTTGCAAAAAAGCATTAGGTTTATTAGGTTCAAGAGGGGACAGAAGGATCCAAGCTATTTCTTTGAATTTGGAAACTGATGAATATGCGACTCCCTTGCCTTATGCCTGTTCATCCAAACTCTTTCTCCTACATACAAACAATCTTTAGGTTTTCTTCAGTTCTACTGTCTGTTTTCCTATCACTGGTTATAAGAACTTAATTCCACAGTCCTTATAATGAAGAACTCTACCTTCAAAGGGGAACCAAGAAATATGCAAGAGAGGATATGATATGATTGTTTGTCTCTAATTTTTTAACAGGATCAATGATATCACAGAGTGATGTCTTCACTTGTGAGTAAATAAGTTTATTGCTGTGTTGGTTGTGTAGACTTAAGAAAGTAATGGAGAAAATGTTAATAATTCAGATTAAACTTAAAAATGTGTCATGCATATAATTTTTTTCCCCAGAGAGTCTGTTGTTAAATATCTATCAGCACACCATGGCAAGGTAGAAAGATTCCTGGATTTGGAGTTATGGGACCTAGGTTGGCATCTTGGCTCTGATTGTGGTATAATAGAAAGCATGTTGGATTTAGAGGCAGAGAACTTGGGTTCAAATATTGGCTCTACTACTTAACCTGTAGCCTTGGGGAAGTTTCTTGACTTTTCTCAGCCTCTGTTTCCTCACCTGTAAAATGAGATGGTTGGATTTAATTTCCCCTAATGTCCCTTTCAGTACTAAAACTATGATTTTATGATCTTATGACCTGTCTGACTTCAGTTTCCTCATCTGCAAAATGACCTCTAAGTTTCCTTCCAGATCTATGATTCTATAAAAGATTGAGCTATGTGATTATGTGCCCCATCTTCAAAATGAAGATAATCATGCCTGTACTACCTGCCTCAAAGGATTACTATGAGGAAAGTATGAATCTGAAAGCACTATCCAAGTGTAAATTATTACTATTTGTTCAAGCTCAATGATTTAAGTCTATCCTGGTTTCTCAAGTAGATCTTAACTATTTCATTAGTAGTAACGAAAAATTCATTTTGGGGGGGGAATGCACTTCTTTTTCTTTAGTATATAACTTCTTGGGGCTAGTGAATTTTATACATTCATATGAAGCAGTACTTTGTTTTATCTCTGCTAAATTAAACTTGCTTGCATTTCAAAGACAGGGTGGTCCTTTGTCTTAATATTTCAGGATTTGATGAGCAAGTCTGGAATTAAGACCCATCATCTAATTGTGTTTCTATCACTGTGTTCTCTAGCAAGATGCTTAATCTCTCTCAGCCTTAGTTTCTTCATCTGTAAAATGACAGGGTTAGAGTAAATGATCTCTGGCACTAAAGTTATGAGTCTATAAGTCTAGATTACATTTACCTCTTTACCTTCAACTACATGCCTATTTACCCCCCGAGAAAGACTCCCATAAAATTTTAAGGCATTTCTCCCTGGAAAAATTGTATTGCCTTTCCTATCCCCCCAGTAGATTATTTTACGGTGTTTAATGATCCAATCTTTTTTATAGACTCCACTCACTAGTTTTCCTTAAAGAGAAGTGAGATTAGAGATTCACTGGTTTGTATTTCCCCAGCCTCCTTTTGGAATCCTTCTTATGAACACTCAGGCATAGTTACAAGCTGCTGGGCCTCTGACACAGTGTTGTTTGTAACATGAGATTACTATTCAGGTCAATAGTTCTCCACATTTACTCCCAAGCTCCTGTAAACCTCTATGATAGGAACCATTTAGTCCTAGCATGGTGGGTAGAATGCTTGACTTGGAGAGAGGAAGACTGAGTTCATATCATGTCCTGGGCAAGTCACTTGACTACTCAGGCTCAATTTCCTTATGTGTAAAATGGGAGTAATAATAGCATCTCCATAACAAGATTGTGGAAAGGACCAAAGAAATCAATGCATGTAAAGTATTTTGCAAACCTTGATGTACTGTATAAAGTTAGCCATTTTTATTATCTATGTGAGGGATAACTTGCAGTAAAGTTTCCCCCTTCTAAACATCCTATATACATTCTTATTACTTCCTTATACTTTGGAACTAAGTTCAGTATCGTTTCTCCATATATATGTAGGTCTATGTATATTTCAAGGTAATGTATTGAGTATTAATACAATTGATTGGATCAACTATTGAGACCAAATTAGAGGTGTTTCTAGTTTGGGGAAAGGAATGATAGTGTGAGAGGTAGCAAAAGGTTAATTTTCTATAGAAAATTCAGCAAGAATTGCTGAAACAAGACTATGGATAAGAAGTACCAGATAGTAGCCTTGGGAAGAAGTTGAGTTCCCAGTTCCCAGAGAACTCCTAGATAATACTAAAAATGAAATAATGTGGAATAAAAGGAGCTGGCAGCAGCAGGTGGATTTGATCAGTCAGAAAGCAGACAGCAGCCTTGGGACACTCAGGCCCAGATAAGGACACCTCTAGGTTGGACTGAAGGGGGTTCAGCATTCTGAGGTTGTTACTGCACTTGAGTAGTGGACCTCATGTATTATGTATGTTATCTAACAAAATTAGAGCCTTATTAGTAATAATTAAGTTAATGAATGGAGAGGGCTTTGTGCCGAATGGTCAGCATTAATAAGAAGACTGTGAGCTTGCCTTACCAACCAATGGTAAGGTGGGACAGTGGAGAGTGTGTGGAGTTCCCACCTTAGGGCTTTATAATCTTGCTTTTGCCTTTTGTAGTGCTCTCTCCTCCCTTCTGACTTTCTTGTTGGATTTGGGGATGCCCTTTCTTGAGAAAGATAGTAACAAAGTCTTTGCTTCTACTTTGAGAAGTCTCTGAGTTATTTTGGGTGATTGGTCTTCTGACCCATACATCTACATTTATTATCAGCCTAGAGGCAGTGGGATGCTGTAGACAGAAAGCTGGCCTTTCAGTCAGAAAGACCAAGATTCAAGCCTTGCCTTTGATACTTATTGCCTCTGACTCAGGCTAAGTAAATCACTTATGATTTCAATGCCCTAGGCAACTCTGAGACTATATAGTGCCATCCTGTATTCAGAGAAGGAGTGTCCTCATCCAGGAATTGTATTAATGAAACCACAAGTCCAGACTCTATACCTTATTCCTATATTTAGCTTAGAACTTCCTGAATATTATTAATGATTTAATCAGGTTCCATATTGTCTATTTCTGGGGACAACCTAAGGGTAAGAACTTCCCTAAAGCACTCTTCATTAAAGATTAAGACCAAACATCCAATCAGCTATCTTCTAAGTGTGGCCTTTGTCATACAGTCAAAAGGTTCCAGCACCATTATATGTGAATATCTTACATCCCCCAATAACGTATAATCTCTTTACAGGCTGGGACCACGTTTTATTTTTCTGTGTAGCCCACAGACTAATACCTTGTACATGTAAATATATAGTAGGAACCGAATTAAGATTTATTGAATAAATGAGTGATTCTCTGTCTGACTTCCTGCTTTTGTTAAAGACTTTCATTTTGTTGTTTTCAGACTTTTTTTAAAGGTGCTTCTTAGAGGATTTGGTGGTGTGCCTAATTTCAGTTTTACACCTACCCAGCCATACTTTTCATAGTGAATCATTTTATCTAGTTTCAAATTTCATCTACAGCTCCCCTAAATTATGATTACAGAGGTCTACTCTCTGGAGGGACTTCTCTTGGAGCTTCAGATGGTAATCAGCTTTGTTTGCCAGAATCTCAGCTCCACTTAATTAGAATACAGGTGTTTGATAAGGTTATAACTGTTGCAAATCCAAAAATAGATGACATTTAAGAGGACCACCAATCTTTAGCTTGCTTTCTTTACTGTTACCCTAGCCAAAACACAAGAATTTTGGAGACAAAGGCCCTAGAGCAGCTAGCTAAAAGAAAAAAGCAACCTATAATGTGGTTTTGAAAAGAAGAGTTTATTAGTTTGTTAGCAATAGTGCATCCTAGATGGCTACCAGAAGCTCTGGAAAGGAGGGAAGTAGAGAATGTTATGGTCATAGTCCTATAAATGAAACCTACAAGATTTAATATGAGATACTTAGACACAAAGGGAAATTTCTGGCATTTGATAAAAATTTCTACTTTCACTTATACTTTGGTATCTCTAAAAATAGATGTTGATCAAATCAGAAATCTTTTAAAACAATGTCCTAGATCTCAGCCTGTGGTTTTGGGCTAGGAATAATAGGATCATAAGATTTAAGTTGGCAAAGAATTTAGTAATCATTCTGTCCAATACAAATAATTTTAGAGATGAAGAAACTCAAGAATGTTAAATAACATGCCTTAGATCAGTGTTCTCAAAATACAAACAGGCCCTCTAAGCTATGTATAAGGTTCCCTACAGGATGATATTTTGCTATATTTTTACTCATTTTGTTGAATATTTCCCAATTGCAGTTTAATCTGGTTCAGGCCACACTTGGGAGTGCTGTGGACTGCATATAGCCAATGGGCCACATGTTTGACATCTCTAGCTTAGATCATTCAGGTGGTAAGTAGCAGAGATGGAATTTGTACATTCCCCACTAAAAAAGGCTAGCCTAGTGGAGCCTCAAAAACAATATAGTATATAGATAAGATGTCATGACTGGAAGGAACATTAAAAATAATTTGGTCCAACACTCTCATTTTATAGATGAGTAAACATAGGTCCATAGAGATGAAGTGATGAAGAGAAGAAGCCCATTATTGTACAGGTGGCAACACTGACATGGCAACCTGAATCTTCTAATTTCTTTTTTTTGGGGGGGGGATTGCCTTTCGAAGGGCAGTTGGGGTTAAGTAACTTGACCAAGATTATGCAGCTACTTTTTTTTTTTTTTTGTGTGGGTGTTAAGTGTCTGAGGCTGGAACTGAACTCAGGTCCTCCTGACTCTGGGGCCAAAGCTTTACTCACTGCGCCACCTAGCTGCCCCAAGTCTTCTAATTTCTGCCCTTCTAATTTCATGTTGCTTATTATGGAAAGATGGGGCATGTGGCTCCCATGTGTTAAAAGATTGAATAAAAGTTGAAGTCAGTTTAAGGTTTCAGTTCTAATTAGAGTATGATTTTCAGATTGTAAAGGAAAATATAGAGATGGTTGCCAAAGAATTGAAAGTCTGGACAAGTGATAAGAGAAGATCTAGTTGCCTTCAGAGAGTTAAGGCTCCTCATTCAGAGGAGCTACATTCTGAGATCTTGCATAAATAATTACTGAACTTCTCTCAGTGGTCTTTTGAAAATCAGGGTGAAAAGAGCAGGTGTTCTGAGAAAGGTAAATATTGTCTATATTTTCAAAGGGTGAAAGAGATAGATAATCCCTGAGTTTGTAGTGAAATTCTGACAAATATTTAAAATGGCTTATTAGATGTTTTGAGTTAAGAGGCATGGTTACAGAACATTTTTTTTTCTGAAAATGGCTGGGTTTTAGTGGACTATATCTCAATGTAAACTCAAACTGTAACTTTATATATGCAAAGTATAACTCAAAGTGTGATATGGTAACCAGAAAGACTAATGTAATCAAGGATTGCATTTAAGAGACTCATAACTTGTAGGAAGAAGGTGATAATTCTAATGTGCTCTGCCTCCATTAGTCCACATCTGGAATATAATGTGTAGGGGGCAGAGCCAAGATGACAGAGTAAAAGCAAGGACTTGCTTGAGCTCTCCCTCAAAACCCTTCAAATCCCTATAAATATGACTAAACAAATTCTGAGCATCAGAACCCACAAAATGACAGAGTGAAACAAATTTCCAGCCCAAGACAATCTGGAAGGTCCACAGGAAAGGTCTGTTGCACCAGTCTGAGAGAAGAGTGAAGTCCAGCATGAGCTGTGCCAGCACACACTGAGCCCTAGCAAACCTGGAGCAGGCCTCAGGGTACTGAATCACTGGCAGCTGTGATAGTTTCCAGACTTCTCAACCCACAAATGCCAAAGACAGTAGGAAAGGTCTGTCTGATTTGGGTGGGAGAGGAGCATCTTCAGGCCCATGCCACAGGGTGTAGGTGGTGTTGGCACTGGCAGCAGCAGTGGCTGCTTCCAGAACTCTGGGTCCATAGATATTGGGGGGAATCAAGAAACTGATCAGAGGGGGATGGCAGGGATCTCTTTACAGGCACTGAGGCAGGATTCTCTTGCTTTGCCTGTGTTTGGATCTGGGTCACAATCCTAGGTGGTGATCCTTGGGCAAGGTGGACACTGGCATGGTGGAACTTGTTTTGACCTTAGAGAGGGAATCCTTCTCACAGTTCCAAGTCATAAAGAGTGCTTGTGGTCACTCACAGGTCAGAAGAGGAGTAAACACCTCTCCTTTGGTCATACCACCTTAGACGAACTGAAAATTTATAGGTCCCTAGAAATATCTCTGAAAACAACTGCACAAAACCCCTGAAGCTTGAGACAGTACATCCCCCCACACTGGAAGTAGAGTCCTACCTTAACAAAGAGCTAAAAAGTCAAGAAACTGGCTGGGAAAATGAGCAAACAGTGTAATATAATGCTTAGTTTTAGGTACTATATTTTAGAAAGGACAATGATTAAGATGGAGATAATCCAGGGAAGGGCTCCAAGAAGGGGGTTTGAGTCCATGTTATATAAGGACTGGTTGTAAGAACTAGGGATATTTAGCCTGGAAAAGAAAAGGCTAAGCAGTGATATGGTAACTGTCTTCTAGATTTGACTAAAAATGAGCATATTTTTAAGACCTGGGAATTTTAATAGAGTATAATTCACTCAGTAAACAGCATGGTGCTTTGATGTGGTTGCCAAAAAAGCTAATGCTATCTTAGGCTTAGTGCCCATAGTGAAGGAGGAAGTGGTCCCACTGTCCTCTTCCTTAGTCAACTCATATTTGGAGTCGTGTTCATTTTGGGTCACTTTAGGATTAGAATTGATGGACGGGAGAGAAGAAGGCAGGTAGGAATTTGAGTAAACTAGAGGTTATACCTTATAAAGATTTATTGATGGAGCTAGAAATATCTAGCCTAGATAAAAGAGAATTTTGGGAATGGGCTAGCACTTCAAATATCTGAAGAGGAAGAAGGATTAGACTATTATGCTTTACCCCAGCAGAAATAATATCAATGGATGGAAATAATAGATAGGTAGATATTTGCTCAATATAAGGGACATTTTCTTAACAATAAGATTAGTCCAAAGTAGAAGTTAACAGTTTATGAGGACAATGAATTCCTCATGTCTTTAGTAAAAGACTAGGGAACTTGTAGGGTTGTTGTAAATGGGACTCATGTTTTGTATAGGAGTTAGATGTGCTTTGAGGTTCTCTGTATGACCTTGGTCAAATCACTTATTTCACCATATGTAAAACAAGGGGTTCTTAACATTTTTTTGTGAATGTCATGGATCCCTTTCATAGCTTGGTGAAACCTATGGGCCCCTTCCCAGAATAATCATTTGTCACCTACATTCATAATTGAAGGAAGTATTACATTTCAATTAGAGGTTAATGAAAATAAAGATGTATTTTTTCCCTTCCAAATTCATAGACACCTTGAAATCTATCTCTAGATCTCTTAGCAGTCTGAAGATCCTAGATTAAGAACCCTTGGACTAGATTATCACTGTTTTCTTTCAACTCTAAATTCCATGATCCTGCAATTCCATCCAATGCCTCAATTTTATGATTTCATGTATATGGCAAACTACAGCATAAAGGGTTCATGTCCAAGAACTTAGGCCAAAATGATGGAAGTTGGCAAGCAATGGACTCTAGGTAGGTGGCCATGATCATTGTCCAGAGATCCAGACGGTATAGAAGAGAACTGGCAGAAGGACACAGGAGGAGCTGGCATCTTTACACTTGAACTGAACACTACCAAAAGGCATACTCTGTACATAATTAAGGAACACAGTGAATATTTGGTGAATGGACAAATCCTTGAATGAATGAACTGGACATGAAGAAACAGGCAGATAAGATGTCTGATCTGGAATATTAGGAACAATTCCTTCACGTTAAGTACATATAATCAAGGACTCACAAAAATACACCTAATTTGACTTTTAATGCTAAGGCAAGGATTTCTACTCTTTATTCTGTTTCTTTGTGTTTGTATATGAGTGGATAAGGTTTGGTAGGTGTGTATATATCTATAATGTGATGCAAGATTCTGTAGGTACATTATTTTTGGTGAGTGATTGCAGCACAGCCAGGAGGCTAGGTTTTTTGAAGAGTTCTAATTAAATTTGTGAGGTAAGTGGGAAATCAACAAAGAAAGAAAGGAGTCAGATTGGGGAGGTCTTAATGTAATACACAAGAGTTTGCATTTTACCCTAGAGGTGAGAGGAAGCAGATGAAATTTCTTGAGTGAGGGTTTAGACACTGATCAATGCATCGTCTGTGTGAAGGACAGATTAGAGTTTGGAGAACTTGGAGGCAGAGTCATATTAGATGATTTCAGTAGTCCAAGCAAGAAAACTTGGTGGCTGTGTGAGTGGAGATAAGGGTATGAATGAAAAGACTTCAGCTACAGGATTGAAAACCAATCTAACAAGGGTCTGAAATCCAAGAGAACTACTACAAATGTACTACATCAAAATCATTCCCCAATGATAAGTAATCAAAGTACATAAATGAACAGTTCTCAAGAGAACTGCAAATTCTTAACAGTATGAAAAGTTACTCTAAATCACTTATACAGAAATGCAATTCAAACAATTCTAAGTTTGCATCTTATACCCAGAAATTATCAAAGATGACAAAAGATAAAGATAATCAATGTTGCAAGGGTTTTAAAAAAAGCCCACATGACTGTATTGTTGATGGAGTTGTGAATTTGATCAACCACTCTGAAAAGCAATTTGGAATTATACTAGTGTGTCAAGTGACTAATGTGACCATATTCTTCGACTTAGGGATCCACTCAAGACATATAAACCAAGTAGGTCAATGATAGAAAGAACGTTCTAATTAATGACAAAACATTTTTGCAGCACAAAAGAATAGGAAACAAAGTAGATGGCTATCATCTGGGGAACTGGTAAACAAAATGTATTATAGAAATATAATGAAATATGACAGTGATGGAGTAAACAGTGCAAGTGAAGAATACAGAGAACAATGGTAAGACATATGAATTGATACAAAATGAAGTAAGCAAATTGAGGAAAATACCATACAGGATGACTAAAACACATAAATGGAAAGAACAGTAACAACAACAATGATGATAATGATAAAAACAAACATTAAGACTGTGAAATTATAGAAAACAAAACTAAAATATGCTTCCCTCCCTTCCTTTCAGAGACATGGGTTTATGTATGTAAAATAGTGCAATGTAGAACTTGGCTTATGGGTAAGTTTTGCCATATTTATTATTTGTGGTTCTATGGGAGGTTGAGGAGGGAATACTGAAAAATGAACATGATATAAGGAGAAAAGATTGTTAAATCATTTGTTTATTTTTAACGCTCCTTAAAAACTTTGAGTTCCAAATTTTCTCTCTCCCCCACCTATTGAGAAGGGAAGCAATATAATATCAATTATACATATGAAGTTATACAAAATATTTCCATATTAGTCACATCACAAAAAATAACAATAAAAAGCAAGAAACATAAAGAAAATGAAATCTGCATTCAGAGTTCATCAGTTCCCTTTATAGAGGTTGATAGCATTTTTTCATCATGGGTCCTTTGGAACTGTTTTGGATCATTATCTTGAGCAGAGTAGTGGTCTTTCAGTTGATCATTGTTACAATATTGCTGTTACTATGTACATACAATGCTCTTCTGGTTCTGCTCATATTGCTTTGCATCAGTTCATATAAGTCTTCCCAGGTCTTTGTGAAACCATCTTGCTCATCATTTCTTATTGTACAATAGTGTTATATCACAACCATATACCACAGTTTGTTCAACCATTCCTTAATTGATAGGCATCACCACAATTTGTAATATATATATTATACATATATATATATTATATATACACACACATATATATATATATATTCTCCTTTTCTTTGATCTCTTTGGGATATAAACTTAATTGGGCCATTGCTGGGTCCAAAGGTATACACAGCTTTATAGTCCTTTGGGCACAGTTCCAAATTGTTCTCCAGAATGGTTGGACTAGTTTACAACTCCACCAAGAGTGCATTAGTCTCCCTGTTTTTCTAAATCAACTCCAGCATTTATCATTTTCCTTTTCTGTTATGTTAGTCAATTTGATAGATGTGAGGTATGCCTCAGAATTGTTTTAATTTGTATTTCTCTAATTAAGAATGGTTTAGAGCATTTCATATGACTATTGAGAGATTTATAGGGCAACTAAGCGGTGAAATGGATAGAATGCTGGGCTTGGAGTCAGGAAGACTCATCTTCTTGAGTTTAAATATGGCTTTGGACACTTACTAGTTGTGTGACTTTGGGCAAGTAATAGCCCTGGTTTGTTTCAGTTCCTGATCTATAAAATGAACTAGAGAAAGAAATGGTAAACTACTTCAGCACTACTACCAAGGAAACGCAAAATGAGGTCACCCCTGATACTACTGAATAACAATAATTGATAGCTTTGATTTATTCTTCTGAAAACCACCTGTTCATATACCTTGACCATTTATCAACTGGGAAATAGCTCTTTTTTTTAAAAATAAGTTTGACTAAGTTCCCTATTTATTTGAGAAATGAGCCCTTTCAGAGAAACTTCCTGGAAAAATTTTTGTGTTTCTAATTTCCTATTTTTCTTTTAATTTTTGCTGCATTAGTTTTGTTTGTGCAAATGCTTTTTAATTTTATGTAATCAAAATTATCCATTTTACTTCCCATGATCCTCTCTATCTCTTGTTTGGTCATAAACATTTTCCTTGTCCATAGATTTGACAGGTAAAATTTTCCATGTTCCCCTAATTTACTTAGCATATTACTTTTTATGTCTAAATAATTTATCCATTTTGACCTTATTTTTATATGCACTAGAGATGTTGGTCTAACTCTATGCCTAGTTTCTGCCAAATTGCTGTTCAGTTTTACCAGCAATTTTTGTGAAATGTTGAAATCTTGCCTCCAAAGCTCAGATTTTTGGGCTTATCAAACACTGCATTACTACTGCACTTGATTTCCTCTTCTGTTATTCTGGGCACTTTACATTTTTGTAAATATTCATTCACTTCACCTAGATTCTCTTTGACTTGGGTACTCTGGAATTTGGTATAATATTCCTGGGAGTTTTCATTTTGGGATCTCTTTCAGGTAATGAGTAGTGGATTCTTTCAATTTGTATTTTACCCTTTTGTTCTTCCTCTTCCTTTGCTCTCATCTTTTCCCATTTTTTCCTCTACCATTCTTATTTGATTTTGAAATTTTTTTTACACTTACCCAGGAATTCTTGATAGTCTTGTGTAGAATTAACATTTTTTTCAGGCTTTGCTTGTAGCTATTTTGACATTGTTGTCTTCTTCTGAGTTTGTCTTGATGTTCCCTGTTACCATGATAACTTTTTATAGTCAGGTTCTTTTTTTGTGTGTGTTTGCTAGTTTTCCAGCCTATTTCTTGACTTTGAACTGTATATTAAAGACATTTTGTTTCCAGGGTCAGGGCCAGGGACCACTGTTTATAACTTTAGGTTTATTTGAGCTGCTGTTTTCAGAGCTAGTACTGGTGGTTTGGAAGTTTTTGGTGCTTCTAAAGTTATGTGATCTGGGGAAAGGTATGGGCACTGCTTTCCTGCACTGTCCTTACCCAGGAAGGGTACCTACTTCCTTGGGATTGTAATCAATATTGCTTTTCAGTTCTTCTGCTACCTTATGACTGCAAGTGCTCCTCTCCTCCCATGAACTATGACCAAGATGTGGTTATAGGCAATGAAGCTTCTCAACTGTGTCTGGTCCTTTTCGCAGTGCTACCACAGAAATCCTTTGTAATCAATTTTTGACAAGGTTCCAGCCCTCCTTGCCATTTCTTACTCAAGAGCTCTCAAAGCTGCTCCTACCACTGCTGTTGCTGCCTCCAGGGTCCACAGCTGGTGTTTTGCCACATGGACTTCTGGCCAGTTCCCACGTCACTGTCACAGAGCTCTCATTCTGACCTCCTAAGTTGTCCTGGCCTAGAAAAATGTCTTAACCCTGACCTTTATTTTTTTGTCTCTGTTGCTTTAGCATTCTATTTGAAGCATTATTTTAGATTTGTTTGGAGGGAAATGTTGAGAGAGTTCAGCTCCTTCCTCTACTTTGTCATCTTAGCTTCACCCCTGTATGTCTCTGGAGGAATGAATTTTTTTAATTCAATTTATTTATTTACTTTTAGTTTACAACATTTAGTTCCACAATCCCTTGAGTTTCAAATTTTCTCCCCCTCCCTCTCCTCCTCCCCTGCCTATGGTGGCATGCAATCAAATATAGGTTCTATAAATACCTTCAAATTAAACATTAGTCAAGTTGTGAAGAAGTGTTATAACCAATGGAGTGAACAATGAGAAAGGAGGGACAAAACAAAACAAAACACAATTGCTTCAATTTGCAGAATGATTTTTTAACAAAACATGTTTTAAAAAGAAAATCTATCTATCTAAGTTCATATCTGCTCACTGTTATATGACTAGTTAATAGTTAATGATTTGTTCTTCAAATCTAAAAGATTCTCCCCTAAAGGGGATATTCATATAGAAGACAAGAAAAATTCTTCAGATTTTTGAAGTAAGTAACAAAGAATCAATCACTCAAAGAAGAAATAATTTTGGCTCCCTGAATGACCTCAATCATCTCTGCATGAAAAATTCTGTCCTCTGACGACAGAGATAATGGTCCATGAGTAGCTTATGAACATAGACTACATTTTTAATATTGGGAATGGGATATGCTGGGTCTATCCATAATTTATGGCAAAATATACCCTTCCTAGTATGACTCACCTATGGCTAGACCAGCAAGACTGGTTCATGAAAGAATTCTTTTTCTTCTGTGGATTCACCACCTTTGCTTTCTTAGCAGCATGATGTTATGAGCTGGCTTAATCATGATTACCTTGAGCCAGTGTATGGAGGGAAGTCAGCCTGACCTCTGGGATCCTAGCCAGGTCTGCTATCCCTTGTCACAGTAGATATTATTCATACTAAAGGAGCAATCCATTGTGATGCTTAGTTTTAATGATAGATATTAAGACTAATAAAAAGCTTTCCTTATGTATTTGACACTGCCTGAATGTGGAGTCATGACCTGGAATATTCTGAGAATGAAGACTCTGGCTTCAAGATTCTCACTATCCTTTACCTCCCTGAAGAGTTTGCATTTTGAATAGTTTGTTAACCTGTGGGTACTCTTGAAGGAATGTCTTAAATTATTCCCTTTTAGAGAATATCCAGTTCCTTTTCATTGTCTTTGAAGAATATGCTCTTTGGGGATGGAAACTGTTCTTTGCTTTTGAGAACAATATATTAAAATTTTTCTTTTGCTTTCTCATAAATGCAGAATATTATCATACTATTGACTGCCTCAAGTATTTGTTGATGAATATAATTATGAAGCTTTATCATGATGTCTCTTAATAACTTAAACTCAGGCATTCTTTCTGCTGCTATTTTTTGGAGTCTTCAGGCTATTTTTTGCTTTTTACTTCCAAAAGTTTCTTGACAATTTTCTTGCATGATTTCCTGAAATGTGGTACTCACATATTTTTCCAATCATGTTTTTTTTTGAAACTTTACAATTCTCAGATAAGCATTTTATCTTGTAGATCATGACTCTTGTTTTGTCAAACTCATGTGTTTTTCAACTTTTCTCCAAGGTTTTTATATTATTTCCCCTGTACTTTTGCTTCCTAATTCTGATATCCTATTTTTCTGAGGATCTGCTGTTTCAGAGAATGTCTCTATTATTTATTCGAAATTTTCTAGTTTCTTGGTAGACTGAAGACTTATTCTTTAAGAGTTATAATTTCTGTCTTTATTTCTGTTATACTGCACAAAGGCCTAATCTAATGCTTCATCATGGTAAAGAGTGACTCTACATATTTAAGGGCTATTCAGGTGGAACCAAAGCTCTAGAAAATTCTACTATGTTGGAAAGACTTTGAGTATGGCCCTAATAAAAGACCAACCCAATTTTCTCTTTTTTTAGGGGGGGCAGTGGAGATTTTTGGAGGGCAGTTGAGGTTAAGTGACTTACCCCACATGGCTAGTTTTTGTCTTAAGTGTCTGAAGCTGGATTTGAACTCAGGTTCTCCTGACTTCAGGGCCCATGCTCTATTCACTGCGCCACCTAGCCGGCCCTCAACCCTATTTTCTAAGGACCAATGGAGCAAAATACAGAGAGGCACATTCCTAATGAGTTGCTGATTTCGGGGTTATTTTTTGGTCTTGGCAACCCATGAAACAATTTTTAGAGAATGGCTCCCAGTCTTGTGATGCTGTCTTTTTTTTTTCACAGTAATGGATTTAGAGTGGCACAAAAGTGAGTACAATGCTAAGAATCACCTAGTTTTTATTCCATCGATAAACTTCAGTTTGATTAATAGTACTCTTAATGTGAGATCCTAGTACAATGACCAATGAATAAATATGCTGCTTGGGGAGAGGGATTATATCAATCTTGACATTCTTCCTATAAATGTGACAAGAAGAAGAAGTTGATACTGAATAGAAGTATTACTCTCAGACAATGCTGGAAAGACAAAAAAGGAATTAATTTTTCTTACTGCCTCTTACAGGCAGCAAGAAACATTTAATCATGTGATATTTAGTCATGATATATTACTTCACTAATGATAAACAAATAGACCACCATGAAACTAATTGTAGCTTATGCACCAACATTTGCAGCTGAGGATAAAGTGGCAAAGAAATTATACAAAAAAATTGATAAAACATTCCAAATCAAATGAACATATTTGTTACTACCCAACAATTTCAATGAAAAGACAGGAAAAACTTAGTATGGAGAAAAATATATGGGAAAGCATTGTTGAAGAATAAGAAGGAATAACTGATGCCAAAAATTTGTAGATTACACAGAAGCTTCATGCATTTATGTCATGAATACTTTTTATCTTGAGAAAAAAAAGATAATTGTTTGGTGGGCACCAAACAATGCCATAAAAATGGAATATGTTATAGTTCAACAAACCAAAAAATACTTATGCATATTGAAAACTATCCCTGAGTTGGCTATTTATTTACAATGTGTCCATTGACTTGTTAGAACTGATATCAGAATTAGTAGACACAAAACCAAAACAAAACAAGAAAGAAATATAACAAGAAAAATAAGAAATATAAAATAAATCGAAGCAAATTTACCCTGGACTATTTAAACAAATCATTGAAAACCACAAATTGCATGTAGTTTTGTTTCTACTTGAATAGATCTCACTATTGAGAAGGTCACTTCTCACCATGAAGAGGCATCAGAGTAGGACCTTGTGGAATATGACAGAAATATGGACAGAAATTGAAACTCTTAAGGAATAAATCATTTAGTCTAGCCAGAAAGACATGGAAACTGGCTATAATAATATTTTCTAGAAATTTAAGCAATGAAAATTAATAGTTATACTAAGGAAACCAAAAGAACTCATAAAGTGCCTTAGTTAGTAAATAAATTCCTTACTTGCCAAATAAAAAGAAAAAGCTGCCAAAGCTAACACGAAGTTAGTATGTGAACTCATCTGTGAAATGTTATGAGGAAAGATGATAGATAATTGTAAGTAATATTATTTCATAGAGCAGAGAGAAACATTAAAGGATAAAATCAGCCTTAAGAAAGCTTGGCTTTTGCAAGTGATAAACAACAGAGCATATCGACATTTAAAAAATTAATTTTTCTTTCTAAATTAACAAAAAAATGTATCTTTCTCCCAACCTTTGGGCAAAAAAGGGACAAATAAATTCCTTGTTATAAAAATGTGAACTTGTTGTAAAAGTTCTTTCTTTGGCCATATCCCTTTACCTCATCTAAGTAAGTCTCTTTATTAACCCTGAATCTATCACCTGTCTGTCGAGAGGTGGGTAGAATGTTTCATCATTGATACTTTGGAATCTTGGTCATTGATGAAAGTTCTTCAGGCTTTCAAAGTTGTTTTAACCAACTTTTTATTGTATAAATTGTTTTCTTGTTTTAGTTCACTTCATCCTGCATCAGTTCATGTGATTCTTCCTAGGTTTCACTGAAGTGATCCTTTGCATCATTTTTGTGGCATAATATTATCCCATTATATTAATACACCATAATTTGTTCAATCATTCTTCAATTAATGGATGTTTCCATAGTTTCTAGTTGTTTTCTGCAAAAGGAGCTACTGTGAATATTTTTGCACATATAGGTGGGTCTTTTACTTTTTCCCTTTAAACTCTTTGGGGTATAGATATAGTAGCAGTATTGATAGGTCCAAGGATATACACAGTTCAATGACATTTTGAGGAAATAAAAAAGCAAATTGTTTTCCAAAATGGTCAAACCAATTCATAGTGTTCCATTAAGGCATCAGTGTGCTTATTTTCCTACAACCCCTCCAACATTTGTCATTTTCTTTTTTTCTTCATCTTTGCAAATATGATAGATGTGAGGCAGAACCTCAGAACTTCTTTAATTTTTATATAATTGTTTAGTGTTTTGGAACATTAAAAACATGTGTATGGTCATAGTGTGGATTTCTTTCAATAAGAGCTGACTATTCATATCTTTTGAGCCTTTATCAGTTAGGGAATGACTTTTATGCATGTACATTTGAATCAATTCCTTATATTGTCTTCAAAATGAAATATTTAGTAGACAAATATGCTACTAAGATTTTTTCCTAATTGATTCCCTTCTAATGTCAGCTGCATAGTTTTTGTTTATTTACAAATTTCTTAATTTTTTGTAATCAAAATTTTCCATTTTATCTTCTGTGATCCTCTTTATCTCTTGTTTGGCCATGACCTCCCCCTCTATCTACAGATCTGAAAGGTAATTTTTTCTTGTTTCTCTGATTTGTTTATGGTGATACCCATTTGGAACTTATCCTGGTACATTGTGTGAAGTATTGGTCTATATCTAATATACACCTGACTGCCTTCTGGTTTTTGTAGCAGTTTTTGTTGAAGAGTGAATTTTTATCCCAGTAGGTGGGTTCTTGGGATTTATGAGACCCCCAAGCTGCTTATGTGTGTTTGCTTCTGTATGTTATGTACCTAGTCTTTTAAACTGATCAACCTATTCATTAACCAGTACCAAATATCTGTGATGATTTCAGCTTTGTAGTATAGTTTGAGAACTGGAACTACTATGTCCCTTTCCTTCTCAATTTTTTTCAGTTTCCCATGAGATTCTTGAATTGTTCCTCCTCCTTATGAATTTTGTTATTATTTTTTCCTAGTCTATAAAATAATCATATGTTAGTCTGACTTCTATCTCATTAAATAAATAATTCCATTTAGGTACTACTGTCATTTAAAAATTTTATTGACTTGGTCTACTCATGAACAATTAATATTTTTAATTTAGATCTGTATTTTCATAAAGAGTATAGTTATATTCACATAGTCCCTTGTCTGTCTTGGTGGGGAGATTGTCGAGTATTTTGCACATTCTGTAGTTATCTTTTTTATTTTATTTTTTTAAACATTTGTTTTTAAAACTTTGAGTTCCAAATTCTTTCCCTTCTTCCCTCCTCACCCACCTCCACTGGGAAAATAAGCACTTCGATATAGGTTGTACATGTGTAATTATGTAAAACATTTCCATAATAGTTATATTGTGAAAGACTATATTTCCCTCCATCCTATTCTACCCCCCACTTATTCTGTTTTCTCCTTTGACCCTATCCCTTTTCAAAAGTGTTTGCTTCTAACTACCATCTCCCCCAATCTGCCTTCCCTTCTATCATCCTCTTTCTTATCCCCTTCTCCCCTATTTTCCTGTAGGGTAAGACTAAATTGAGTGGGTATGTTATTCCCTCCTTAAGCCAAATTCAATGAGAATAAGGTTGTCCCATTCCTTTTCACCTTCCTGCTCTTCCCCTCCATTGTAAGAGTTTTCTCTTGTCTTTTTAAAATGAGATAATTTGTTCTAATCTATCTCTCCCTTTCTCCTTCTCCCAATAAATTCCTCTTTCACCTCTTAATTTTATTTTTTAGATATCATCCCTTCATATTCAACTCATCCTGTGCCCTCTGTCTATGTATACATCTACATACATATGCCCATACTCACATATATTTATACACACATACACTCTCCTATTGATACATATATATGTATGTATGCATATATATTCCGTTCAACTATGCTCATACTGAGAAAAGTCTCATGAGTTACAATTATCATTTTCCATGTAGGAATGTAAATAGTTCAATTTTAATAAGTTCCTTATTATTTCTTTTCCTTGTTTACCTTCTCATGCCTCTCTTGCTTTTTGTATTTGAAAGTCAAATTTTCTGTTCAGCTCTGTTTTTTTTCATCAAGAATGCTTGGAAATCTTCTATTTCATTGAATGACCATATTTTCCCCTGAAGCATTATACTCAGTTTTGCTGGGTAGGTGATTCTTGGTTTTAATCCTAGCTCCTTTGACCTCCAGAATATCATATTACAAGCCCCTCAATCCCTTAAAGTAGAAGCTGCTAGGTCTTGTGTTATTCTCATTGTGTTTCTACAATACTCAAATTGTTTCTTCCTGACTGCTTGCAGTATTTTCTCCTTGACCTGAAAACTCTGGAATTTGGCTATAATATTCCTAGGAGTTTTCTTTTGGGAATCTTTTCAAGAGGCAAATGGTGAATTCTTTCAATTTCTATTTTACCCCCTGGTTCTAGAATATCAGGGAAATTTTGCTTGGTAATTTCTTGAAAGATGGTGTCTAGGTTTTTGTTTTGATCATGGCTTTCAGATGCACCAGTAATTTTTAAATTATCTCTCCTGGAACAATTTTCCAGGTCAGTGGTATTTCCATTGAGATATTTCACATTGCCTTCTTTTTTCTCATTTGTTTGGATCTGCTTTATAGTATCTTGATTTCTTATAAAGTACTTAGCTTCCATTTGCTCCAATCTAATTTTAAAGGAATTATTCTCTTCAGTCAGTTTTTGAAATTCATTTTCCATTTGGTTTTTAAAGGCATGCTTCTCCTTATTGACTTTTTCGGCCTCTTTTGCCATTTGAGTTAGTCTATTTTTTAAGGTGTTATTTTCTTCAGTGTATTTTTGGGTCTTCTTTAGCAGTTGTTGACTTGCTTTTCCTGATTTTCTTGCATCATTCTCATTTTCCTTCACTTTTCTTACTTGATTTTCAAAATCCTTCTTGAGCTCCTCCATGGCCTGTAATCAATTCACATTTTTCTTGCAAGCTTTAGATGCAGGAAAGTGCTGACTTTGTTGTCTTCCTCCCATTCCATGCCTTGATGTTTTTTGTCCCCCAAAAAAGATTCTGTGGTCTGATTACATTTTCTCTGCTTGCTCATCTTGCGAGTTAATTACTTGACCTTTGAGCTCTTTACCACAGTAGAACTCTGCTTCCATAATGGAGAGAGCTTTGTCCTAAATCTCTGGGGTTTTCTCAGCTGCCAGAGCTATTAGGATGGCATCATCTCTACAATTCTGGCACACTGGCCACACACCCCAGTTAAAGCAAGAATGATTACCCTCTGAATGGTTGCTTGGTTCCCCTATGATCTTAGGCCAGGAGTTCTGGAGGTAGCCATGGGGCAACAGCTGCAGCTGCTGTGGCTCTGCCACTTCTCACCCTGGAGGCAGGGGCCAGACTATGTATGCTCTTCTGTTCCTCTGTTCCAACAGAGTTCCCCACTGACCTTCTACTTTGTCTTTGGCATTTATGGGTCGAGAAGTCTGGAAACTGCCATAGCTGCTGGTGATTCACTTTCCTGAAGTCTGCTCTAGTCGCTGTGGGTCAGGTCTGCCCTACTCACACGGGACTGTGCTTGGCTCCCAGCTCCATGTGATGAACCCTTCCTGTTGACCTGCCAGGCTACCTTCAGCAGTAGATTTGTTTCTCTCTTTCACTTCGTGGGTTCTGTAGCTCTAAAATTTTAGAATATATTTTTTAAATGTATTGGAAGTGATTGGACTGGGAGCTCATGCCAAGTTCATGCTTTCTACTCTACCATCTTGGCTCTGCCCCCTGTAGTTACCTTTTTAAAGGAATGTTCTAAATTTGTTTCTCAATTACACGTAAAATTAATTTTTAGTTTTTTTATAATTTTCAAATTTCATATTCACTCAGTCCCTCCTTTGACTACCCCCTCCTTGAAAAGTCAAACACTTTGATTAAATTCAGTCATACAATACATATTTTCATATTATCCATGCTGAAAAAACACCCCCCAAAAACAACTACCCAGAAAACAAAACAAAAAAAAAGACCCAATACACACACAAACCAAAAGAAGCCCCTAAGAAAAATAAAGTTTAAAAAGTACACTTCATGGTTTGTCCAGGTAGCACAGTGAGTAAGAGCACTAGCCCCAGATTCGGGATGACCTGGGATTGAATCTAGGCTCAGATACTTAGCACCACACCCAGAAATAACTGGCTGTGTAACCTCAAGCAAGTTACTTAACCCCAATTGCTTTAAAAAAAATACACTACATTCTGCATTCAGACTCTGTTAGTTCCGTAGGTAGATAGTATTTTTTATCATTAAGTTCTTTGGAATTGTCTACTATAATTGTATTGCTAAGTCATTCACAGTTTGTCATTGTACTATATTATTGTATACAATGTTCTCCTGCTTCTCTTCACGTCATTTTGCATCAGTTCATATGTCTTCTCAGGCTTTTTCTGAAATCATTGTGTTCATCATTTCTTATAGCACAATAGTATTTCATCACAATCATAAACCATAAATGTGTGTACATACATACATATATGTGTGTATAATACATATATGTGTATATGTATATACACATATAAACACACACATACATTGACATGTACACATATATTTGTAGATATAAGATCTTTTCCTTTTCCTTTTCCTTTGATCTCTTTCAGGTACAGCTCTAGTAGTGGTATTTCTGGGTCAAAAGATATGCTTAGTTTTATAACCCTTTGGACATAGTTGCAAATTGTTATCCAAAATGGTTGGATCAATCCATAGCTCTACCAAGAATGCATTAGTGTCCCAATTTTTCGACATTTTCTCCAGCATTTGTCATTTTCCTTTTCTGCCACATTAACTAGTCTGATAGATGTAAGATAGTATTTCAGAGTTGTTTTAATTTGCATTTCCCTAATCAGTAGTGATTTACTATCCCTGCTTTTTTTCTTAATAAATTCTACTCCTGATTTTCATTTCATGTTTGTGTCCATCTCTTATTTTCTTTCCCTCCTGATTCCTTTATTTTATTTCTACCCTCTACCTTGCACTCATGTTACTTAACTTACTCCATCTCCAAGGACCCATCCCCTATCCTTCCATTCCTGTTAATCTAAAAACTCTTCTATACACTGCCTTATCCTATTCTCTCACCCTCCCTTTTAAACATCCCTTCCTTATACTCTCTTCCCTCCTTATCCTCTTAGCCTTTTATTTCTTTCTGAATTTAGAAGAATTTTATACCCTGCTAGATATATATGTATTCTTCCCTCTTTAACCCATTCCCAATGAAAGTAGGGCTTCAGAACTACCAGCCCTCCTCCCCCATCTAATTCTTCTCTGTCAGTTCTTCCTCTTGCACCTCATTTGCATAAGATAATTACTGTTTTTACCTTTTCCTAAATGATTTACTTTTTTCAAATCGTATCATACTCAGGTCTATCCAAGTCTTGCTTTTGAACTACCCAATTACTCATAATGATCTTAGACATATGTTTTACATTTCCTCATACAAAAAGGTAACCAGTCTGTCCTGATTGAGTCTCTTTTAATTGGTCTTTGCTATGTACTTTGTTTATCTTATATGTTATATATCAAATCTATTAAGCTCAGTTTTTTTAAACAAAATCCTGAAAGTCTGGTAATTTATTTATTTATTCAGAATTATGCTTTGCTGTGTATGGTATTTTTTACCACACAACTCTTTGTTCTTCTATATATAGAGCTCTAAGACCTATGGTCTTTTAGTGTTGGCACTGCAAGGTCTTGTGTTATTTTAATTGTGGCACCACCATGTTTAAATTGTTTTTGTTGTGTTGTTGTTGCTTGTAATATTTTCTTCTCAAACTTGGGGTTTTGGAATTTGGCTATGATATTCTTGTAGGTTTTCCTTGTGGGATCTCTTTTACATGGTGATTGGTGAATTTTTTTTTTATTTCTACTTTCCCCTCTTGTTCTAACACTTCGGGACAATTTTCTTTAATTATTTCTTGATTGTTGTAGCAAGATTCTTTTCTTGAGCATAGGTTTCAGGTAGTCTTATTATTATGTTTTCTCTTTTTGATATGTTCTCGAGATCTATTGCTCTTCATATAAGATGTTTCATATTCTCTTCTGTTATTTCATTCCATATATTTTGTTTTATTATTTCTTGGTCTCTTATAATTTCTCTGACTTTCCCTTTCTCTATTCTAATTTTCAAGGAGTTGTTTTATTCCTTAAGATCTGAATCTCTTTTTCTAATTGATTGACTTTCTTTTCATAATCTTCTTGTTTTTCTTGGATTGTTCTTATTTTAAAACTTTTTTTCTTCAGTCTCTATCATTTGATTTTTAAAGCCTTTTAAAAATTCTATGACTTCTTTTTAGGTAGGTAACCATTTGACATTAATCTTTGGGGGTAGGAGAGGCTTTTTTGATTCAGTATCCTCTTATGAAGACAAACCCTAGTCTTTTCTATTCCCATAGTAACTTTCTGTAGTTGGATTCTTTCTCCTATGCCTGCTCATTAAAAAAAATTGTAGCAGCTTATTTTTTGTAATCACCTCAAGTCCTAGGATATGGAAGATGTTACCTCTTTCCTCAGATCCTCCTTCAGTTCTCTCCTCTGCCCTGGAACTGAAACCAGTCTTCCTGTAAGTGCCCAAAACCAGTGGTACCTCCCCCTCAGCCCTTACTTTCCTCCCCCTTCTACTTCTTCATTCACCAGGCATGTTCTGGTCACTTCTCACTTAGGGACATGTCTTGACAGCACAGACAGGTCTGTTATTCCTTATCAGCAGAGGTTCCCACAGTTTTCCCTGGCTCCCCACACTGTCTGAGAGGTGAAAGTTCCTGGGGCTACTTCCCAACCCAGCTAACACCAGGGCTTGCTGCTTATTGTTTCAGCAGAACTAGCCTGTATATGTTTATTCTTGACAGACCAAACAGTCCTGGAATTTTTCTTTGAATCTTTTCTGATTGTCCCAGGAGGACAAAGATTCTGCACCTACTGTTGTTTATTTTACTCACTCTCCATTTGCCCTAGGCACTATTTTATCTTGTTTGAGGAGAAATCTGGAGAAGCTTGGAATTTTCCTACCTGCTTGCCATTTTCCCATAGTCTTCTCTCTCCACTATGTGACTGCTGATAGCTTTGATTTATTTTTCTGAAAACTGCTTGTTCATATCCTTTGATCATTTATCAATTGGGATATGGTTCTTCTTCTTATAAATTTGACTCAGTTCCATATATATTTGAGAAATGAGGCCTTTATCAAAGAAATTTGCTGAAAGTCCCCCTGCCCCAGTTTCTTGCTTTTCTTCTAATTTTGGCTGAATTAGCATCATTTGTGCAAATGCTTTTAAATTTCTATTTTACTTCCTGTGATCCTCTCCATCTCTTGTTTCCTTATGAAGTCTTCCCTCATGCATAGATCTGACAGTCATATTTTTTCCATGCTCCTTTAATTTACTTATGATATTACCCTTTATGTCTAAATCAATTCTCCATTTTGACTTTATTTTGGTATACAGAATGAAGTGTCAATCTATTCCTAGTTTCTGCCAAACTCCTTTTGAGTTTTTCTAGCAATATTTGTCAAATGTTGAGTTCTTATCCCAAAAGCTTAGATATTTGGGTTTATCAAACACTATATAACTAAGGTCATTTACTACTGTGCATTGTGTACTTAATCTATTCCTGATCCACCACTCTATTTCTTAGCCAGAAGCAATTGTTTTAATCACTACTGTTTTGTAATACAGTTTGAAATCTGAACTACTAGTCTCCATCCTTCACATATTTTTCATTGACTTCCTTCTTTTTCTTGACCTTTTGTTGTGTTTTTCCTTGTTCTATAAAATAATTCATTGGTAGTTTGATTGCTGTAGCACTGAATAAATAAATTAACTTAGGTAGAACTGTCATTTTTGTACATTGGCTCAGCCAAACTTTGAGCAGTTAATATTTCTCCAGTTGTTTAAATCTGCTTTTTTTGTGTGAAAAGTTTTTGTAATTGTGTTCATATAATCCCTGGGTTTGTTTTGGCAGGTAAATTCTCAAATATTTTATATTATTTGCAGTTATTGTAAATAGAATTTATTTTTCTATTCTTGCTGCTGGAATTTTTTTGGTAGTATATGGAAATTCTGGTGAATTGCATGAATTTAATTTATACACCATAACTTTGCTGAAGTTACTAATTGTTTCAGCTAGTTATTTTTTAGTTGATTCTTTGGGGTTCTGTAAGTCTACCATCATACTCTATGCAAAGAATGATAGTTTTGTTGCTTTATTGCATATATATATATATATATATATATATATTCCTTCAATTTCTTTTTTTTGTCTTTTTGTTATAAGGTAGCATTTCTAGTATAATATTGAATAATAGTGGTGAAAATGGATATCATTGATACATTTCTGATTTTTTTGGGAAGACCTCAAGTTTATCACCATTACAGAGAATGCTTGTTCTTGGTTTAAGATAGATACTACTTAGAAATTTAAGAAAGGCTTCATTGATTCCTATGCTTTCTAGTGTTTTTAATAGGAATAGATATTGTATTTTATCAAAGGCCTTTTTTCTATCTGTTGATATAATCCAATGATTTTTGTTGTTTTTGTTATTAGTATGGTAAATTATGCTGATAATTTCCTAATTTTGTACTGTCCCTGAATACCTGGTGTAAATCCCACCAGCTCATGGTATATCATTATGATATATTGTTATAATCTTCTTGCTAGTGTTTTATTTTAAAACTTTTCATTGATATTCATTAAGGATATTGGTCTATAGTTTTCTTTCTCTGGTTTTGCTCTCCCTGGTTTACATATCAAAACAATATTTGTATCATAAAAGGAATTTGGTAGGATTCACTCTTTCTTTACTTATTTTTCTTATAATTTGATATAGTATTAGGATTCATTGTTCCTTAAATGTTTGGTAGAATTCACTTGTAGATCCATCTGGTCCTGAGAATTTTTTCTTAATGAGATCATTTATGGATTGTTCAATTTCTTCTTCTAAGATTTAAATATTTAAGAATATTTAAGTATTCTATTTCTTCTGTTAATCCGGACAGTTTATATTTTTGTAAATATTCATCTATTTTTCTTACATTATCAGATTTACTGGCATATAATTATGCAAAATAACTCCTCTAATTACTTTAACTTTATCTTCATTTGCAATGTATTCACCATTTTCATTTTTGATTATTAGTAATTTGATTTTCTTCTTTTTAAATCAAATTTATGTATTTTATTGATTTTTCATAAAATAAGCTCCTAGTTTTATTAGTTCAATACTCTTTTACTTTCAATTTTATTATTATCTCTCCTTTGTTTTTCAGGATTTCCATATTATTGTTTAATTGGGAATTTTTAATTTGTTCTTTCTCAAGTTTTCTTTTTAGTTGCATGCCTAGTTCATTATTTGACTTTCTTTTATTGATGTATGCTTTTAGAGATATAAATTTCCCCCCAAGAACTGCTTAAACTGCATCTCACAAATTTTAGTATATTATTTCATTGTTGTCATTCTTTTTAATTAAATTATTGATTGTTTCTATGACTTGTTTTTTGACCCACTTATTCTTTGAGATTGCATTATTTAGTTTCTAATTAATTTTTAATGCATACTCCCATTTCCCTTTATTGTATATAATTTTTATTGCATTATGGTCTGAAAGGGGGGCCTTGAATATTTCTGTTTTTTGCATTTGGTTGTGAGGATTTTTATGCCCCATTAGATAGTCAGTTTTTATGAAGGGGTCACATTCCCATTCAGTTTTTCTCCAGAGGTCTGTAATATCTGTTCTAAGATTCTATTCATCATCTTGACTTTTTTCTTATTTATTTTGTGGTTACATTTATTTAACACTGAGAGGGGAAAATTGAGGTGCCGCATTATTATAGTCTTACTATTTCCTCCTGTAATTCATTTAACTTTTCCTTTAAGAATTTCAATGCTATGTCATTTGGTACATACACACACACATATATATTTTATATTGATATTACTTCATTGACTTTGGTTTCTTTTAGCAAGGTCCAGTTTCCCTGCTTATCTCTTTTAATTAGGTCTGGTTTTGCTTTTGTTTTTTCTTTTTCTGAGATCATGAGTGCCAAACCTGCCCTTTTTTACTTTACTTTACTTTAACTGACACATAATAGATTCTGCTCTAGTCCCTTATTTTAACTTTGAGTGTGTTTCTTCCTTTCAAGTGTGTTTCTTCTAAACAACATACTATTTGATTCTGTTCTCTAATCTATTTTGCTGTCAGCTTCTGTTTTCTTGGTGAATTCATCCCATTTACAGACAAAGTTATAATTATTAATTATGCATTTTTCTCCATTTTATTTTCTTCCTAATTCCCTATTGGTTAAGATTTTTTTTAACAATTGAGAATGTACATATATTTTCCCCCCTCTGAGCTGATTTCCCCCCTCCATTGTAAACCCCCCCCCACCCATTTTTTTTTACTGGCACTTGGTCAGCAGATGATCTTGGTATGGGCAGTGGCAGCATTGTTAGTCCACTTCCTCACAAGTATTACCTTCCTAGCCACAGGGTAGCAATGGAGGAGTCACCTTAAGGGTACAGTTTTTCCAAGGCTCTTGGGCACAGAATTCTAAGCTGTCTTTATCTGAGTCTTAGGGGAAGTATTAGAGGTAGTATAGCACTCCTAGCAATTATGCCCTTTGTATTTCCATCAGAATGCATTGCTCCTCTAGCTAGGATGGCTTTTTTTAAAAGCAATCGGGGTTAAGTAACTTGCTCAAGGTTACACGGCCAGTTATTTTTGTGTGGGTGCTGAGTATCTGAGCCCAGAACCGATCCTAGGTCTCCCGACTCTGGGGCCGGTGCTCTTACTCACTGTGCCACCTGGCTGCCCCTAGGATGACTTTGTTGATAAAGGATACTTCTCATTAGGAGCTTTCTGCATTGATAAAATCTTGAGCCTAGTAGAACTCCAGCAGTAGATTGCAATAAGCTCTCCCACACTTCCTGCTCCACAGCATGACTAGGCACTTTAGAACCCCTTCTTGCTCCTCCCAACTGTTTAAGCATCATTGGGATCTCCTTACCTGTCTGCTCTCTTCCCCAGCAGGTAGTAGACAATCAAGACTTGTGTCTCCATTACATAGGTCATCAGGGTGGTCTATAATTGGGGGGAGGGAATAAGAATTTGTTTTTCATCTTTTTTTTTGGTAATTGTGGTGTTAGGATGTTTTTTGTTGTTGTTGATTTGAGGTGTTTGGGGAGTAGCTGAGTCTATATTATGATCCACTGAAGCTTCTTGAGCTTGTCCTCAGTTGTTCCTATCATATCTTTCATAGTGTTTACATTTTTTTGTATATCACATTTCTATTCCACTTTTGTTTATGCCTTTTAAGATCTTCCGGAAAAATATTCTGTGCCAATCTGTAGGTTCTGAGTGTGACGTTGGATCTACGTGAATAGCCTGATATCTAAAATGTTTGGACTGTCAGAATTTTAAAGCTGAAAGACACCTGAGTGAATCCAATTCCCTCATTTTACAGATAGGTCAGTGTAAATTTTATGGCATTTCATCCAGACTTTTAATACTTTTTTTTCTCTTTTCGAGATCATTTAAATGAAAGCATTTTCTATCTAACTGACCCTTCCCCTATAGCAGGTGCTAACTACTAAAAAATATAAATGATTAAATCACAAATCTGCCTTTTATCTCAGAGACACTTGCAAATTGAGAAAATCCACTTATTTTTATAATGTTGAAAATGAAATAGAACCTCCATGAGTTCCCCAGAAATTACATTATACTTCTCTGTGATATTATATATAATTCTACAAATGAACCATCAAGTGAATCATAAATTAACTACCTTAAGAATTTAAAAGATTCAGTTCAATTTACCTCATAAAATTGTGAAGTAGATAAGTTGGTGCTTTGGTGCCTTCCCACTTCCTTTTTTTGTTCTCTTCTTCCTATTGAGATCGCCCCTGATTTGTGTCCTTATTTTTTACACAAGTGTATCAGCAATGCCATATTCACAATGCCTATAGAGATTACAAATATGCTGATATAATTATCCATCACAAAATATGTCAGGTTTGCCATTTGGGGAAATAAACTAGAAAATTTATTAAGATACCAAAAGACTGAGTCCCAAAACCAGAAAGTGAAAGCCATCAGAGTAGTTATGACATTGGCACAGGTAGATAAAGTAGAAAGCACCCACATTTTCAAGCCTTTAAAACAGAACAGGCTACCTCAGGCAAAGGTCCTCCTCTCCCCACTCACAGCAACCACCCAGCGTCCTGGAAGAGCACTCCCAGCAGCTCCGGCCCCCGGCAGTCCCCAGCAGAAAGTCCTGCTCCCAGCAACTCTGGCTGCTGGCAGTGCTCAGCTGGAGTCCTAACTCAAAAATAAAAAAAAAAGGCAACTGCCACCAACTGCAAACCACAGGACCGTTAGCTCGGCTTTTTTTTTTTCTTGCTCTGCTATGTCAGCACGTCCATGGGGCATGGGAGATCTTTAAATCCCATAACCCTTACAACAAGATATGTAACTACCTATATCATAGTCTGTACAAATCTTTGCTTTGTTGCTGTCTATCTGGGAGCATGGAGGCATACTTTTGTAGGCACATATACCTAACATCCTTAAAGAAACTAGGAAGGCAGTAAAATGAGACACATTTTTGCCTGATTAAGATGGGGAGTTGTGGTGTGGGAGATGGAAATGCATAGGTTGCTTGGGCTTGACTGGTCCAACCATGGAAAAATGAGTACATTCACAGAAATATGCTTGGTCTGAAAAAAATGAGAGCCACTCATAGAGAAGAAAGAAAAAGAGGAAGAGCCTTGAGAGACATTTTTGTACCTTGACTGACGATAAGTAAAAGTCTTTCTGTTCTAGTCACTATCCCATAGCACAGCAGCTGCACACAGCTATTGGTGTACTTTTTTTTTCATTTTTCAAATGCTTTATTAACTTCTGATATATATCATTCATTTCCGTCAGATTTTGAGTTGCAAATTTTCTCCCCATTTTTCCCCTACCTACCACCCCAAAATAGCAGTTCCACAAGATATCCCCTCCTCCAATCTGCTCTCTCCCTTATTTTATCCCATACCCCTTTTGACTCTTCCAGTAGGCCATAGGATCTCTATGCCCCAGTGCCTGTATATCTTATTTTCCAGTTACAGATAAGATAGTATTAATAATAGTATACATATATTTTTAAAAATTTGATTTCAAAACTGAATTCCAGATTCATTCCCTTCCTCCCTTGTCACCCACCCTTACTGGTAGATAAGCAGTTCAGTATAGGTTGTACATTTGTGGCTAATGCAAAACAATAACATAGTAGATATATTGTAAAAGACTAACTATATTACCCTCCCTTCTATCACACCTCCCACTTGTTCTATTCTCTACTTTGATCCTGTCCCTTTTCAAAGGTGGGTGCTTCCAACCTCCCACTCCCCCCAGCCTGCCCTCCTTTCCATCATCCCCCCTCTCATCCCCTTCCCTCCTACTCTCCTGGAGGGTGAGATACCCTATTTAGTGTGTATTTCATTCCCTACCCAAGCCAAATTCAATGGAAATAAGGTTGACCCATTCCCTTTTGCCTTCCTATTCTTCTCCTCCATTGTGACCATTTTCACTTGCCTCTTCTTTATGAGATAGTTTACCCCATTCTGTCTCTCCCCATCTCCTCTCATTATATTCCTCTCTCACCTCTTAATTTCACCTTTTAAGTATCATCTATTCCTGTTAAATTTATCCTGTACCCTCTATCTATGTATACCTGTAAACATATATACACACATTCACATATGTATCATATGCCCATATACCCTCAAATGCAGACATATATATTTCTATTCCCTTCAATTATTTTCACACTGAGAAAAGTTTCATCAGTTACAATTATTGTTTTTCCATGTAGGAATGTTAATAGTTCAACTATGATAAGTTTCTTATGATTTCTTTTCCCTGTTTACCTTCTCATGCTTCTCTTGCTTCTTGTATCTGAATGTAAAATTTTCTATTCAACTCTGTTTTTTTCAGCAAGAAAGCTTGAAAGTCCTCTATTCCACTGAATGACCATATTTTCTCCTGAAACATGATACTCATTTTTGCCGGGTAGGTGATTCTTGGTTTTAATCCCAGCTCCTTTGACCTCTGGAATATCATATTACAAGCCCTTCAATCCCTCAGTGTAGAAGCTGCCAGATCCTGGATTATCCTGATTGTGTTTCCACAACATTCAAATTGTTTCTTCCTGGCTGCTTGTAATATTCTCTCCTTGATCTGGGAATTCTGGAACCTGGCTATAATATTCCTAGGATTTTTCTTTTTGGGATCTTTTTCAGGAGGTGATCAGTGGATTATTTCAACCTCTATTTTGCCCTCTGGTTCTAAAACATCAGGGCAGTTTTCTTTTAGAACTTTCTGGAGGATGATTTCTAGGTTCTTACTTTGATCATGGCTTTCAGGTAGTCCAATAATTTTTAAATTATCTCTCCTGGATCTATTTCCCAGGTCGGTGGTTTTTCCCATGAGGTATTTCACATTGCCTTCTATTCTTTCATTTGTTTGGATCTGTTTAACAACATCTTGATTTCTCATAAAGTCATTAGCTTCCATTTGTTCCAATCTAATTCTGAAGCAATGATTCTCCTCAGTGAGCTTTTGAGATTCTTTTTCCATCTGGCAAATTCAGCTTTTTAAGGCATTCTTCTCCTCACCGCCTTTTTGAGCCTCTTTTGCCATTTGAGTTAGTCTGTTTTTTAAGGTGTGATTTTCCTCATTCAGGCTTTTGACCTCATTTCGTAATTTTCTTTCATTGTTCTCATTTCTCTTCCCAGTTTTTTCCTCCACTTCTCTTATCTGCTTCTTAAGGTCCTCTATGGCCTATAACCAGTTTGTATTTTCCTTTGAAGCTTTTGGTGCAGGAGTTTTGACTTCACTGTCTTCCTCCTGTTCCATGCTTTGCATCTTTTTGTCCCCAAAATAGGAGTCTAATGTTGGAATCTTCTGTCTGCTTTGTTTCCTTTGCCTGGTCATGTTGCCTCTCTGTCACTTGACCCCTGGTCTTTTTGCCACAGTAGGACTTTGCCACCAGACAGGGGAGCTTTCATCCCAAACACTGGGGTTTTCTCAGCTGCCGGAGGTATTAGATGGGTGCCCTCTCTGAGGCCTCCACAACGCTCTGGCAAGCTGGACATACACCCCAGGACCTCCACCCTAGACTGCAATCCAGATCCAAGCAGGTTAAAGCAAGAGTGATTACCCCTCAGACTGGTGCTTGGTCCCCCTACACTCTGCAGGCTAGGAGCTGAAGCTGCCACGTGGCACTGACTGGCTGTGCTGGTATCTCAGCAGCTTCTCCCCCAGGGGGCAAAAGCCGATGTACTCCCTCTTACTGGGTCCCAAAGTCCAGACTGCATTGACCTCTCACTTTTTCTTTCACATATGTCTGTTGATAATTCTGGAAACAGCCAAGCTGCTGGTGATCTGGAGTCCCTCCGGCCAGCGTTTGGTCAGGCCCGCCCTGGGGCTAAAACCTCTTGCTCTCGGCAGGCCTGGGTTTGGCTCCCAGAGTGCTGTGCTGGTCGATTCCTGCCAGCCTGCCAGGCTGTCCTTAGTGGGAGGTTAGCTTCTTTGTGTCAATTTGTGGGTTCTGCAGCTCCAAAGTTTGTTCAGAGTCCCCTTTTTACATTGATTGGTGAAGGTGGAATTTGGAGCTGCTTGGAGGTCGTGTTTCTGCTCTGCCATCTTCTATTGGTGTACTTCTTAATACTTAATTTCTTTCCTTCAGGTAATCAAGAAACCTCTGAAATAATTAC
This sequence comes from Petaurus breviceps papuanus, assembly GCF_028583685.1. NCBI lineage: Eukaryota > Metazoa > Chordata > Mammalia > Diprotodontia > Petauridae > Petaurus > Petaurus breviceps. The sequence continues at coordinate 68,470,746 of NW_027186296.1, read as the reverse complement.
AGAGGGGGCAACTAGGTGACACAGTGGATAGAGCAACAGTCCTGGAGTCAGGAGAACCTGAGTTCGTTGTGTGACCCTGGGCAAGTCACTTAACTCTGCCTCAAAAAAAGAGAGAGAAAGAAGGAAGGAAGGAAGGAAAGAAAGAAGGAAAGAAGGAAGGATAGTTTGATAGATTTATAGAGGTAGAAAGACAAAGAACACTAGACTTAGGATCAGAAAAACCTGGGTTTTAATACTGAGTCACTTAATAACTGTGTAACCCTGGGCAAATCACAACCTCCCTGGGTCTCAGTTACCTCAAATGAAAAATCTGGTTAATAATAGCATCTCCTTCACAGGGCTTTATGAGGATAAAGTAAAATTATGTGTGTGGGTATATATGCATGGGTGTGTGCACATACACACACAGCTAAGTACTCTGTAAATTTTAATGCACTGTGTGAAACTTGGCTATTTTCATTAGATTTGTTTGAGGATGTTGTGATATTCTTAGGTAGTCATCTGAAGGACACCTACCTGCTCATCAGTGGAGTCATCAGGAATACTGATGAATTTGTGATGTGATCAATACCAAAAGAGGAAGGGGAGACATCAGTAGAGGGAAACAAATTTGCTCAATTCCAGACAAATTCAAAATAGACCAAAGGACTTTGAAAAGGGAAATTTGTACCATTATCAAGCAAGTAAGCAAGGATTTATTAAGAACATGCTAGGTAAGATGCTAGGCACTAGGGATACAAAGACATTAGTGAATTAGTTTTTGTCCCTGAGGTGTTTGCATACTAATAGGGAGATAGATACTGTACAAGACACCAGAGATACACAGACAGAAGAAAGCAGTCCCTGCCCTCAAGGTGCTTATGCTCTAACAGAAAGAGGACAACATGTAGATTGTATGTTTTTCCACAACACTAACCATGTAAAGCAGTGCAGGAAGAATTTTGGACTTAGACACAGAGACCTGTGGGATTTGGGGCAAGTCACTTAACCTCATTTTATAAATGAGTATAACAGTGTTTTCACACCCTACCTCAGGGGTTGTTGGGAAGAAAAAAGCTTGGGGCAAAACATAAAACATATAAATGTGAACTTTCATTTTTCCTCCCGTGGAACCTTTAAAACATAAATAAATAAATAGTTCTCTGATTAAAGCAGTAGGAGCATAAGCTTTTGCTGTCATACAAATACCTTGGCAACCAGAGATGTTTAGTGCAGTAAATGTATGTCAGGAAAATAAAATGTTCCCCAGTACAGATGACCAGGGCAGGTCAATGGTGCTTCAGAGCCACTCATCACCCTTGTTGTCCTCTCATAATCAGCTTGTTCACACTCCTCATAACTTTATAAAAACCACAATCCATTGTCCCCTGCCACCTTGCAATTATTCAAATTGATCTTGAATGCAATAAAACAACCCCACTCAAACTGTGGTGACTCTAAGCACTTCTCACTGAGAATAATTTGTATGCTGGATATGAAAATACTTTCTTACATGCTTTAAGACAACAGGTGATATACTTCAATGAAATATTCTCCAAATAAGCAGGATGAGGTTTTACAGACAATCCTGTGGCTATTATGTTGTCCCATTCCCAATATAACTTCAAGTGTTTAGAAATCTTTTCAGGTTTTATAGGGAATGTTACTAAATAGAGGAATTTTCCGGGGTATCCTTTTTGTATTTGTTTCAGCTGACCACTTGTTTTTCTTTTTTTCTTTTGGAGGATTTAGATTTAAGGTGATTAGGTAGTGTGGAAGGATGTGGTGATGAACATTTAAGTAGGCAGTCTTTCAGAGGACTTCTGTTTACTTTCTCAGTTATTCTAGGGTTCTTTATCATGGAGTAACTTGAAGGATCCTTGATTATTTCACCAGTACAGTGAACTCCTGATGTGGGAGATTATAACCCATCAATGACCTGTTTGATGAGTGCTAGGGAGTTGCCTGAGACATAGGACATGAACTATATGCCTAGAGTAGCATAGGGACAAAGGGGTAGGTAGATTTGAATCCAGATCTTCCTTATTTTTTAAGCCCAGAACTATTTTCACTATTCTTTGCTGCTGCTTATTAAGGAGAGTTATAGAAATGAAGGGACTACTGGGTTATCCACAATTTCCATGAAGGAAGGTAGAAGGAGAAAGGGGATGGAATATTCTGACTTCATCTGACGGGCTAGGGCTAGGCTGCTAGAGTTGGAGGGTCCTAGCCTAGGAAGGGTAAGTAGAATCAGAGAAGAGATGTACTTGGCTAGGGGAAAGGGAGGAAGACTGCATACTTCAGGCCCAGTTCTGCCATAAATTTTTTAATGAGAAACATTTTGGAGTATGTTACTGAAGGCTAGAAAATAGCTATGTAGGATGCATTCCTAATGTCTACTTACTTTTCTGGAGTTAGGAATTTCTGTAAAATGGAATTGAGAAACAGAATGACAAATAGAGCGAGATACCCTATTTGCAAAGTAGACCTAGGGAAAGTCCAGCAGTTCCTGAGGTAGCAGGTTGATAGGGTTTCTTCACTCAGAAAAGTGAGGAGAGAAGGACCACCCCCAATTCAGTGGGCCACTTGAGAACTTTTTCTGTAATCTAGAATATTATTAAAATTAAGATACATTCCCATAATATCTTTTGCATTTGCTTTTATAAAAACAACCAGTGTCCCTATTTAACATTTTACCATTGTTTTTCTTTTCTTTCTCTCACCATCATTCTGGTATTTCCTACAAAATCAAAGATAGTCAGATTATGGAAGTTGAATTATAAACCACTGACTACTACAATAATTTATTCTACCTTCAGCCAGTTTTCTTCAGTGACCAAAACCTGCTCCTCAGAAATATATTATATAGAAAACATATTTAAATTGACTGCTAATTCCACACAGGTGGCATGTCTTTGTATATTTTCTGTTAGCTGGGATGGATTGTGTTCTCTGAGTCCCCAGTGTTAAGCAAGCCGTGTATGGGTATAGGATAGAATATTCATCTTTATAAGACTCCTAGTAGGGAGATTAAGCCCGAAAGCTCTTCCTCTTTATAGAAACACATAACCAAATGAACCAATTCATGACCTAAGGACCATTGTGCTTTGTGTTTTGCCCTGCTGCTGCTTCATCCTAAGGACGGATTGGTCTTGCCCCCTGGCTGGCTGTGGTATTCTAAAGACTATTAGACCCTTCTATCATCCTTGTAGCCTTCTCTTATGTATGTTTCTCTACCTAATTAGAATGGGAGTGCTTTGATAGCAGGGACTAGAATTTAAACCTCTTCGTAGTTTGTCTTCTCCCTACCTTTCCAGCTTTCTTGCACGTTACTGTCCCCCACACACACTCTAAGGTCTAGCTGGACTTAATCGTAAATTCTTTAGTACATTCCAACTCTCTGTCTCTGTACTTACTAATGGTGCCCCAAGTACTTGTTCCTCTCTTACTCTTAGTTTTCTTGGCTTTGTTCCAATCCTACCTTCTGCAGGAGGACTTACTTTCCTGGTTCTCCCAGCTGGTAATGCCTTCCCTTCACACCTTGTGAGTTCCAAGTTATTTACATGTTCTCTCCCTTATTAGATTGGAAGTTCTTCAAGGTTGAGAACTGTTCAGAATCAGTTCTCTTTCTCTTAAAAACTTTCTCTGTATCCCCAATGCTTATCATGGAAGCTAGGTGGCATAGTGGATAAAGTGCCTGGGCTGAAGTCAGGAAAACTCAACCTTTGAACTCATTCAACTCTGGCCTCACACACTTACTAACTCTATAACTCTGAGCAGGTCACTTACCCCTGCTTGCCTCAGTTCCTCATATATAAAATTGGAGATGGAACTGGCAAACCACTCCAGTATTTTTGCCAAGAAAATCCCAAACGGGATCACAGAGGGTCAGACAAGACCAAAAACCATTGAACAACAAATGCTTATCACATTGTTGGCCAGATAATAAGCACTTAATATATGCTTGTTAGCTGAGTTTTCTATTTTCAGAACTTAATTATCTGTCACATGGTAAGGACTCAATAAACACTTTCACATTTTATGAGGCACATTAACATTTTGGTCATTGGACAGAGCCAACTCTGTCCTTAGTAAACTTGTAAAATAGGCAGTTTGTTTTGGGTGACCATCAGTCCTTGTAGCAGCAAGCACCCCAGTGTCCCCAAGGTGCCTGCTCATACAGGTTCTTGGATCTGCTTTGTTAAAGGAAAGCAACTCAAAATGGGTTAACAAGCTTACTTTAATCAGTCAGACATATATCGTTTACCTTGTTCAGGAGAAAAGGTCAGCACCCCGAACCTCAAAATATACAGGCATAATTATCAAGACAGAAACATCAAGTAGACAGATTTCCAAACTGTCCAACCATTACATCCATACCCAGTCAACATCTGGGTTTCCACATTCTGGGTTTTTCAAAGCCGGGGGACTCTCAACAACGGCTTCCCAGAATTCAGATCAAATCACAGAACACTTCTCAAAGTGAGTCCCAAAACAAAGCTACACATCAGGGCTTACATAGCCTTCTCCTGGCTCAGAAAATGTAACAACCTTATTGACTCACTGGCCAATCAAGAAGTATTTACTGAAAAACAAGCCTCCCACCCAAGGCTTCAGGTGCACTTTAGCCTAGGGGCAGGGAAGATCTTCCAAATTTGCATTTCCATTACAGTCCTTCATTTAGCACCCACTTCCTCACATTTATTCTCTCTCCAGGTGCCCTTACACTACTTCCAGCTTTTCAGATGCCCTAGACCCTGGGAGCATCTTCTTTCCTAGAGAAATATCTGTATTGTGTCTCATTCCCTCACAGCCTTAATGGACAACAGGTAGTTAATCTGATGAACTGGTTCATTGTAGGTTATTATTACGGCATCAGGGCTTATTTTCTAACATCTCCCTGACATAGCTGTACTTTAACAAAGAGTTTCTGGAATTATACTCAACCTAAAAGAATGATTATTATACTAAAGAAAGGAACTGTGGCAGGAGACCTGGGAGATATTTTAGGGCATTTTATGTCTCTCAAATCATAACCTATAAGCAACTGTCCAGTGTCCAGATCATGAACAAATACAGAGTTCTTCTCATTTTTATCCATTTCAGAGAAATTGACCATTGTTTCAGCATTAAGTTTAGATAACTGTCTTTCTGAAATGAAAAATGGTTGTTTCTTAAAATCAAATCTTTACAGTGGCTAAAAATAAACCTCAGCCTCTGTCCTGCTCATTTCCACACCTCTTCATAATTGAGTCAATTTCATTTACAATTTTTACAATTTGGCTTTCAAATTGTCGCTGAGATAGTTTAATGGATTTTTGACAAAGAAAATTAATGACTGTCCTTGTCATAGGATTTGAGCTGATAGTTCCAAGATACAACCCTGGGTTGAGGTTCAAGTGAATTGGGAGGATTTAACTTGTTCCACTTCCCTGTTTTTCTCTAACAATTAATATTTGTCTTTGCTGTTGTTGTTGTTTGCCACCAGGTGGCTGTAGGCAAGTGTGTTCGATATGAAATCTTGAGATAGAAATTCCAAAGAATAATACTATCTTTCATGCTGTTTTTAAAAAGCTAACTCTATAATAGCATTCTTTTAAAATATGCTATTAAAAAAAGTAGAGCTTTTTTTAAAAATTTGTCTATTTTGTTTTTTAGAAAGATTGCTGGATTTGACTCCAGGAAAAATATATTTGATTCCTAACCAACCACTTATCAGTTACTTGCTCTTTAGCAAATGATTTCTCCTATGCGGGACTCAGTTTCTTCATGTGAGAAATGGGGTTAGACTCTTTGAAATCTAGGGCCCTTTCTAGTGCTAACACTTTATGATCCTCCTTTTACTCATAACAATTTGAGATAGTTTGACAATTTATATGATAATAAAATTTAAGTACATAATACTACATTACAATAAACATAACATCTGTTAATTGTGTAAAGAAGGACAGAAATCTGGTTATAGCAGTAGGAATGCAGGAAAAGGTCATAAGATTCCTTTGCCTCATTGTAATGTTGCTAAGTGTAGCTTTATGAATGTTTGCCTGATTCTCCTACTAGCTGCCAGGGCCATGATAGAATGTGAAATAAATTTATTTACTACAACTAGAATATCAAATGTTTCCAGAAAGGCTCACTCTGAAGAAGATAGAGGTTGCCAAAAAATGCAGACAACCTGAGGGACTCTTTGTTGTGCTGGCTAGGTGAAGATGGGGGCTTGACTCATAGAACTAAAAAGATGGAGATATTGACTGAATGGCAAAAGAAATCATAAAAAATTGCAAATATTCTATGAGGGGAAGAAGCAGCCCAACAATAGCAGTTTCATGAAGAAATAACAGATGGAAATACCTCAGTGAAGAAGTAAAAGTCTACAACAGAAACAGTACTCTAAGCAGAAAAAGCATCACAGAGCAAAAGATACTAGCAGCACTATTGCAAAGCAGTAAATGTGCAACTCTGAAGGCAGAAAGCTATTCCACCTCAGATTAAATTCTAGGAGTATGGATTGGATGGGATGGGATTGCATGTTTCCTCTCCCGCTGGTAGTATGAATATTGATGGTATATTATGTCCCTATTTCCATGGGGGAATTTTACTTTTTACTTACTTTGATATTATGTTTAAATTATATGTCTTTTATTTTGAATTACTATGTGACTTGGTTAGGTCTGGCAAAAGGGAAATACTGGATGGGGGAATCACAAGCTGTAGATTTGAATATTTGCTAACTCAGAAAATACCTTCAATGTAGGAAGATTTTTCAGGGGATCATGGCAGAAGACCTTGGGCTACATATATACATATAAATAATGCTTCTGAAATACTTGGTGTTTTTAAAAAAATTCCCCATAAAATTTTGTTTTCTCAACTAGAATATAAAATTCTTCAAATTGTCTATTTAGTTTCCTCTCTCCCTTAGGCTTGAACACAATGCTTTGCTCCTTTGATTCATTTATGAATTTCAAGGGAAAAAAGTATTACTCACGCTCCTCAAAACTATCACTATTATATATTGATAACACAACTGACATGTAATCAGGGATATGCTGGCATTAGATTGAACTGACTCGGGAAAGCCAGTTGTTAAATTTTCAGAGTGAGCATTTATGCCTTGTAAATTAGTAAGGCCTATAAATCAGGGTTTTACTAGATGATACTTGATAGGATCAAGGTGATACTAGATGAGACTTATTGTTTCATTGATTGTCTGGAATAAAGAAAGTGAGAGAGAAAATGTTAATAATGGAGATATAAACTGTTGTGTTAATAAATAATAATAGCACACCTCTTCCTGCAATATATGTATACAGTGAGATCTCTGCAATTGGATCTTATTTCAATTCTGGTCCTAAGACAAATGACAGCACATGTAACTTCTAGGAGATTATAAGTCCCAACCAGAGCAGCACCTAGAATAATAGCACCAACTTCCTGAACTTGTTGAGGATCAGATAGGATAATATTATTAAAGTCCTTAGCACAGTGCCTGGCACATAGCTATATGAAAGCTTGTCCCCTTCTCTTTTTCCCTCCTCAATTCTGCTCCTCCCCTCTACCCTCGCCCAGAACATTAGACTGGTTTCAAGTAGCTTGTGGAATTGGGGACTGATGCTGTTATATTTTCAGAAGTAGGCAAGTTAAAGTGTATCCATTTTTGAAATGCCTTAGTCTGAGATATCTTCCCAAATAAGTTGTTTACACATAGGAACTTACTAGTCATAGAGAAGTAAAGTGAGACAATATCAAACCTAGGTTGGCAAAGTATCATTAACCTGTCCAACCCTCCCTTACTGCACACCACCTGCCCCAGCTGCATCTTGTGAATCTGCCTGGCATTTTTGACTGCTGCTGTCAATACATCTCATTATTCCATCGTGCTGGGGTGGTAGGAAAGGGAGGGATAAAAGTGAACAAACCTAAATAATCCTCATCTACATAAGAGATACTTAATCAGCAGTTGTTGAATCACTCAAACAAGATTGAGTTCATCTAAAAAAGAATGTAAGAAATAAGTGCTTTTAGATACTAGATATGAACAGATTGCTACACTTGGTCAATATGATAATTGCTTAGAAAATTAGATTAAGTTAGATGAATCAGTACTACAAGGGACAGCATTCCTCTGTGGCGTGTTTCCATATCTGTAAAATAAGGGGGTTAGAGAAAAGTTATTTCTAAGGTTTAGATCCTGTCCCATATACTGGCTCTGTAACCTCTGGGTAAATTACTTAATTTCTCCCAGCCTCAGTTTCCTCCTCTGTAAAGCAGGTATAATAATAGCATCTATCTCATAGGGCTGTTGTAAAGATCAAATGTAAATAACACATGACACATATAACACATGCAAAACTCTTTGCAAATAGTAAAGTGCCATATATTATAGTACTGTTATTGTTATTATTCCAAAGAACAAAAGAGCTGAAGTCAAAATAAAGAAGTAAGCACATTGTTTTCCTTTAGATCTACATCCACCATGGAATATTGTGCAAAGAACAGTAGACTAGGAGTCTAATTTGCATTCTAATTTTGGTTTTGCTGTATGACCTTGAATAAATAATTTAACTTCTCTGATTCTCTTTTCCTCATCCATCTTCAGGTGGAGGGAGAAGGCTATCTTGTGAGCTTCCCTTGACATAGTTAACTCTTTGACAAGCCTGTCTTGTTAACAAGGAAATCTCTTGTTCTTTCCTCTTAGTGCTATTTCCTTATTAAGGAATGCACTCACCTGGCCCTAGGCCCTCATTGGCCCATTGATATCACATTAAGAATTACTAATTAAGCTATGTTTAGTCATACACAAAGCTAACCAGAGCTGAGATGGTCAGACACATATAAACTTCTCTCTTCTGGAAGAAAGGCTTTTTTGCTCAATGGCCCACAATTTCTCCATGAGTTAGGGAACTATATGGCTCCAGAAACTATAGTAAATGAAGGCAGTGGCATTGCAAGGAGCTCCTGGGCCAGAGAGCAGTTGGAGCTGAGGGGAAAGAAGAGATGGAAACATGACACCATGGAGGTGTCAAATATGTAGGCTATAGGCTGAATGCAGCCCAAATGTGAACCAAACCAGATTAAAATGTAATTGAGAAATACTTAACAAAATAAATAAAAATAAAATAAAACATAGGTAATATTACTATGTGACTTCCTAAGTCAACATGTACTCTGCAGGGATCCTTATGTATAGTTTAATGGTGTCCATTTGTGTTTGAGTTTGACACTACTGATGTAGAGGGGCAAACCTGGACTTTCTCCTCATTATGAGTTTTATGAATAATGCAGGTCCAGAAAAAAATGGTGACTATTTAGTAATCTTGAATGTTTTCCTTTTGGAAAATACTTCAACCATAGGGTAGTTTGCAGAATGGTATAAGTAGGTAGGGGTAGTGAGGCTTACTGAAAGAGGGCTTGGTTCTCTACAGCAGAGCTCTGAACACTATGACCTGACGGTCAAATCTTGCCCACCACCTATTTTTGTGTGGTCTGCGAGCTGCAAATGGTTTTTACATTTTAATATACAATAAAGTTTTATTTGAAAATATGAAAAGTTGTGGTGGCTAGGTGATGCAATGAATAGAGCACTGGTCCTGGAGTCAGGAGGACCTGGGTTCGGATCCGGCCTCAGACACTTCACACACACACACACACACACACACACACACACACAAATAACCGTGTGATCTTGGGCAAGTCACTTAACCCCAACTGCCCTCCAAAAAGCAAAAAAATAAAAAATGAAAACTACTCTTATCTTGTTGGCCATTAAAAAACAGGTGGTTGTTTGGTCTGTCTGTGGCCATGGTTTGCCAAGCCCTGCTCTAGAATCCAGGGATGGTGTGTCCTTTCTCATTGTAGGAGACAGAGCGTCAACACTGGGACAGTACTTTCACACTGGAGAACAATATAGGTCTCTGAGGAAGGTGGAGGCCCACTGGAAAGGTAATAACAGTTGTTTCGTTTTCTTTTGGGTTCAGGTGTAAATTCTCTGACTTCAAATTTTCAATGTTATTAAATAATGTCATTCTTATCTTCTCCTGAGTGTTTCCATGAGAACTGAGGGCCTTTTCTGGGGAGAAAATTACTCAAAATCTGATATTCTCAGTGGAAGTCTTGGTTGAGGCCATGTGCCAAAGATATTGATTTGTAAAAAAAAATCCCAAGATTGAACTCCATCTTGAAAACCCAGAGCCTTTACTTTGGGGCCATGGATTCCATGTAACAGGTAGATTATCCTCATAAATCTATGGTGAGTAGAAAAAAAAGTGCTTTGTAAATGTAGGTACTAAAGGAAAAGATTATCATGACCTTTCCTCAATTTGTCCTGAGACTTCTCCCAAACATGACTTATTTTCCTTTATTGACACTCAGTTGATTATTTTCTGGTTGACCATTATTTTCTTGGCTCCCTAACACCAAGAGGCATTTAGAATCTAGAAGAGATGAGTTCTAATCCTACCTCTAAGACTTACCAGCTCTGTGATCATGGGAAACTCATCTGAGTTCTCTGTACCTCAGTTTCCTCATCTGTAAAATGGAAAACAATACCAGTGGGACATGACCTTGCAGAGCTATGAGGCTCCAATAGTATGAGGGATATATTGGGCTTTTTGGACCTTGAAGTGTTACGTAAGTTCTAACTATTATTGATAATAACAACATTTTGATTCAGTCTCAGTCCCCCTGAACATCTAAATTGGGACTCAGGATGTTTCTCCTCCAACTCATCACATCTGAGAATGGCATCATTAACTTGTTCATTCCTTAAACAAGAGGCACAGGGTTACTGTTGATTGTTTAATTGTTTAGTCACGTCCAATTCCTCATGACCCCATGGACCATGCTGTCCCTAGGATTTTCTTAGCAAAGATCCCAGAATGGTTTGCCATTCTACCATTTTACATGTGAGGAAACTGAGGCAAATTGCCCAGGGTCACACAGCCAGTAAGTGTCTGAGGTTGGATTTGAACTCAAGTCTTTCAGTATCTAGGCCTGGTGATCTATCCACTGTGCCACCTAGCTGCAGAGCTATTAATTACAACTCCTAGCATACATGAATGAAATCTGGCAACCATAAGGAGTTTAAGTTCTTCCCTCACATTGGTAAAATACTGTCTGCCTGTTTTTCATTTAAAAAACATTTTGGACTACTCTACTGTCACTTTTTGTGATAAAATCAACAAAATACTTGCCTTTTTTTTATTCTTAAAGGAAGTCTGGCCTACTTTCCAGGCCCCAGAAATGCCATAAGGAATGAGCAGCTAAATTTTATGTGCTTCAGTAACAGACGTTTCATCTCAGAAGAAAATTTGTTATTAAATAAAATTGGACTTCTGTGTTCTCTCTAAACTCTCAACTCTGCTTTCTCTTATTTCTCTCTTGACGTTTTAAGAAGAACATTCTCCCAAACTTCCAAATCACTTTCAAATATATCTCTTTCTCCTGGTTTTAACCTAAACCTTTCCTCCCTTCTTCAAAGACATTAACAAATATCACTTCTTCCCCGTCTTCAGATTTTCATAGGATTTAGATAATTTTATAGACCAGGAAACTGAGGTCCAGAGATACTTACTGAGGTCGCATACAGAAGTAAATGGTAGAGATAAGGTCTGTGCCTATTCCTCTGACTAAAACCAGTGCTTTACCCACTATACCATACTGTCTTTAAAATAAAGAGATGTCTCCTGTTATTTACTGCCAATATAGGGGAATGTCTGGGTTATTGAGAACCTTTTAGTTCATCTTTACATTTGCTTATTAAATTATTAGTAACTAGGTTGGTTTGAAATGATGATCTGTGGCTCTTGGTACATTTTTAGCAGCAAGAAAGTTTCTAGTAATAGAATAATGGCTTGAATTAATATGGCACTTTATATTTTATAAAGTGATTTTCTTACCACTAACTTGTAAAGTAGGCAATGGAAGTATTACCTAACTATTAGAGCTCCCCTACAGTGGCTGGGACTGTCTCATGAAGTAGGGAGTCCCTGGTAACTATAAGAGGCTCCATTTTATTGAGCAGGATGTAAGGCTCAGTAGAGCCAAGTGACTTGCACAAGATTATATATATAAAATATCTATCAGAACCAGCACCTACACTGTAACTCGGTTGAAAGTTCACCTTTTTTTCTATAACCCCACTATGACTACTTATTTTTAAATTTTATTTATTAATTTTGTTTGTTATTTATGATTAGTTTTATTTTTTCCAGACTCAAGAAATAAAACAGGAATTTCCATAACATAGAAAAAGATGATTGTACATGAAACTGCAAATCTATTATGTACAACTTGCTATTCCTTTTAAATATGTAATAAAGTTATCGCGTGATTTTCTTTTTTTCCTGTTTTTTTCTTCCCTTCCCTACACCTTCCACACCCTACAGATGACTGCCATTAGACACAAAGATATATGTACATGCATATGTGTGTATATAAAACCATTCAATACATACATCTATGATGGACTCCTTGTCTCCATTGGAACTTTTTTTTTTCATCTTTTGTCTTTTGACTCACATGTGAATTGGATTTAAGTGAGGAAGAGTTGAGCAAAGTCATCTTCTTCATTCTCTCCAGCATTAAAATCCAGTGGCAGGATAAGAGTCAAGACAACTGGCAATGGCCCAGTATGCAGTGGATGGCCTTGGTGTTTTCAATGTCCGATTAAGTTCTAAGTGCTTCTTTCTGCATACCTTTGTGGATTGTTGGAACAAATTGTTCATATCTACCCATTCCACCAGGGAAGTTTTCACATGCATGGGATAGACACCCCCCTAACTCACCAATGGGTTTGAGGCCTGTCAGTTACCCTCAACCTTGTTTAGCCTGTCTGCTGAGATATTTTTGCTGGGATGTGGCTGGTGCTATGGTTTCTTGGAGCCCCATTTGAGAGCTGGATGACAGGTGAACACCAGGTGGACAGGAAGGCCTGAAGAGGGCTCAGCAAGCTGTCACATCAGAAAGTCTAGTCCTCCCTGAACACCCCATACACCCTTGGAACTACTCATTTTATTTAAATCATGGAGTCCTATAGTTGGAAGGAACCTGTAAAAGTCATCTAGTTCAGCTTCCTTTTCAGAGGAGGAATCATTTCTACAATATCCCCAGCAAGTTACCATCCAGCCTTTGCTCGAACTCTTTCACCAGTGGATGTGTACCTCATATAACATGTACTTTTAGGGTTAGACAGCTCTAATTAGAAACCAGCATTTGCTGCTGCCATTAGGAGTAAGTCACTTAACTACTCTTTCATTGCACTAAGACCCTTCTATCAGATCTGGCTCTACACAATAGGTGGGCACCTATTGCGATGTCATTTAGAGAAATCTGAAAGTTGCTGATTTCAGATTTTACCAGTTGTTAGAGTGTCTGCAATTCCTGTCTTATCATTCCTAGTATTAAGCCATTAAAAGCCTTTTTTACATTAAACCTGATCTTTACCCATTAAAACAGTATAAATTTGTTAATCCATTTAGTTCATCAATGGGTAGGCACACTTCAACTTGAAGAAATCGCCACTCCAGCAATCATGCTCTTCTCAAATAGACCAGTTCATGATCACCCAGACCACCTCTCTGTATACTTTCTTTATCCCCCACTGCCCACTCCCCACTTGATTTTCATTTACCCTTTATATATTTTACTTCATAGCATAGTGCCTAGAACTTAGTAAGTCCTAAATAACTTAGGAGATGGGATGGGTAGAAATGGGCCAGAATTATGAAACATAACCTTCCCTGGTAAACCGAGGGATGTGGAACAATGGAGGAATGGTGAAGGGAGGCCCAAGATTCTCTCTCTCTCTCTCTCTCTCTCTCTCTCTCTCTCTCTGTCTCTCTCTCTCTTTCCTCTCTCTCCTAAAAGGGAATGAGCTTTTTTGGTTGATTTCCCCTTCAAAGGGAGTATTCAAACAGAGGCTGCTTGCCTCCTTATCAGGGATGTTGTAGTGAGAATTCATATTTCAGATGGGGTTAGATGAGCTAGCCTTCCATCTCTGACATTTTAAGATTCTTCTATTCTAACTGTAACAGGGTGATGTTGGAAGAGAGAAAGCATTCTTTAAAAGATAATCTTTCCTTAAATATTCTTTCCCTAACATGGGCCAAGTGAATTGAATTTTCAACTGTGTCAACAGAGGGTCTGCATCATCAAGAGATGGAAAAGAGCAATGGACACAGAGTCATATGGCCCATCTCTGCCGCTCACTAATCGTGGGATTTGGGGGGTGGGGGTGGAGAATGTCATTTAATCTTGGAGGATCAGTTTCTTTTTCTGTTAAAATGGAGATTAATACTGTCTATTAGGCTTATCTCACAAGGTTATAATGAAGATCCATTGAAATAATACTCTAGAAGCGGCTAGGTGGTGCACTGAGTAAAGCGCTGGCCCTGGAGTCAGGAGGAGCCGAGTTCGGTTCTGGCCTCAGAGACTTAATACCCACCCCAAAAAAAAAAACTAGCCATGTAACCTTGGACAAGTTAACCCCAATTGCCCTCCAAAAGGCACAAAAAAAAGAAATAATACGCTATATGTAAAGCACTTTGCGACCATAAAATATTATATAAATATAATTTATTATTAGATGCACAAATGTACATTTTCACTTGTTTGAGTACTTCACTGGAAAATATGGAAAATCATCGACTTAAAACAAATGAAAAAAATTTCATTCACAATCAGATAAATATGCATCAGCCTTAGTGCATATTCTTAGATTGGGCTCCCCACCCCAACCTCCTAAATTTAACCAGCTGGAATTCTTTTTAAAGTAATGTCCCATTCAGCCTTTTGAAATGATTTGGCTTTTAGTGGGAAATCTGCACTTTATCGTAAAAAGAGAACCCAAAGTTCTCAGCTTAGTTATTATCTGAAGAAAGAAATTTTAATTTTTTTTGTACTGTATGATTAGCATATGGTAAAGATCTATTCCAGAAAATTTACTTCATGCTAAGAAGGTTGGAGGCAAACAGATATATAGAAGGTCAGAAGAATATGAAACATATGACCTTCACTCGCACTATAAGGAATGCTATATGATGATAATTTTGATATGATGAAACTTTCAATCTGTAATATCATTGATCTATGAGATATTGAAGCAAATGTCATCATGCAGTGTGGAGTATTAGAAATAATATTGGCTATGGAGTCAGAGAGGCAAAGTTCAAATCCTACCTCTGATGATTATTGTTTTTCTGTCCTTTAAATAGTTTGATTTGCCTAGGCCTCAGTTTCCTGATCTGTAAAATGATGGTTTGAACTAGATAGCATTGAGAGTCCTTTCTAGTTCTATAAGTAAGATCCCATGATCTGAAAGAGTGTAATTGTGCCTTTATTTTATATAACAGATGCCCTTCTCAGATCTTATAAAAAAGATCATAGATCATAAGACCATACATAGAATTAAATCTGGAAGGGAACTCAAGGGCATCTATTTGAAAAATGAGGAAACTGAGGCCCAGGATGTATAAGTGACTTGCCCATGGCCACACAGGTAGTAAGCATCAGAGAATGGAATTTGAATCTAGCCCTACTGATTACAGGGCACCTAGTTGGCACAGTGGATAGAGTGCCAGGCCTGGAGTCAGGAAGACTAATCTTTATAAGTTAGAAACTGGTTTCAGACACTTATTAGCTGTGTGACCTTGAGCAAGTCACTTCACCCTGTTTGCCTCAGTTTCCTCATCTGTAAAAATGAACTAGAGAAAGAAATGGCAAACCACTCCAGTATCTTTGCCAAAAACCCAAACAAACCCAAATGGGGTCATGAAAAACTCACACACAAATGAAAAATGATTCACCAACAACTTCTGATTGAAAAGTTAGTGTGTTCATTTCTCTGTAGTGTGCTTCTTCTATACCTCATTATGTCATGATAGTACTAAAGTTTAGAAAGGAACTTCATACATCATCTAGTCCAACCCCTTCATTTTGTGAATGAGAAAACTCATGGCCAGAGGAGGCCCCGGGACTCAGAATAAACCCAGCCCTTCCGAGTCTAAGTCCAGTAAGTGGTCTTTTGAATTACACAAAGATGTTTCTTATCAAATGAAAAAGGAGGAGAAGAAGGAGGAGGATTCAAGTAACATTTTAAATACTAGAGGGCAGCTTTGTTATTTTGAGAAAGATCAGGGTGCATCTTTTTTGTAAGGTGAAGAATCCTTTAATAATACAAAAATCAATACCATGTATTTTTTTTTTTTTGGAGGACAATTGGGGTTGAGTAGCTTGCCCAAGGTCACATGGCTAGTTTGTGTGTGTGTGTGTTAAGTGTCTGAGGCTGGAACCAAACTAAGGTCCTCCTGACTCCAGGGCCAGCTCTCTACTCACTGTGCTACCTAGCTGCCCCCACCATGTATCTTTTTAAAAGAAATCAATATTGATCTTTATAAATATCGGGTTTGCCTAAATCAAAGTATAGCAATGAAAGGCCATGTGACACAATGATGACTCCTTTCTAATATGAAAAAAGTGTCATAGACCCCCCCATGTTAGTGGTTGTACCATTAATATATATTGGCTGAGAAAATCCATGATGAAAAGAAGCTAGTAGGGATTCCATAATGACTTCCAATGAATGTGTATTTTACTAATCATAATTCCGTTCAACAAGGATTTATTTCTTACAATATGCTAGGCTTTTTGATTGGTGCTAGGAATACAAAGATAAAAATGAAATGATTCCTGTTACCAAGAAGATCATATTCAAAATCTTGGAGAAAACAATATGTAGTGAACCGAGAAGTAAATACAAGATATACAAGATAATTGAGGGGGAGGTTTGAAACCCTAATAGCTGTAAGAATCAGGAACAACTTTTGTATACATTTAAAAAGAGCAATTTAGTATTTGTGTAAGACATTCAGGCTACAGGAGATATGTCTATTTCTTTCTTCTGAGTCATCTAATGAGATGGCAGATGCTGCTTTATGACTTATGGGTTCACAGATCTTTTTAATAACTTCAGGTTTTTTTTTCCAAGCTACACAGTCCACAGATTGGGACAAATGGTATAGTGGAAAGAACACTGATCTTGGAAGTCAAAGAGGTGAGTCGAGGTCCCAGGACTGCCACTGATTTGTTGTATGATATTGACCAAGCTCCTTAACCTCCCTGGGACTTAGTTTCCTCTTAAGTAGAATGGGGATATTACCTGCCATGCCTACTTCATAGGGTAATTTAATGTTTCTTCTTAGGAGCAGATAATTAGATTATATACATATATATATATATGTAATACATATGCTATTATTTAATGTATACATGAGTGTTTTAGTTAATGTATTTGAATGAAATGAGCACAGTCAGGTACCATCACACTTCAAGTAAATTAATTTTAATTCAACAAGCATTTATTAGCCATCTGACCAGTCAGGGCACCAGGACCAAAGACTAGTCTCTAGAAGATTTAACATTTCTGAAAATCCTGTCCAGGCTAGTTCCATTCATTTTCCTCCCTTACCATTTCTTTGTCAGTCACCTTGCTGCTCTCTGCTGTTTTTTCCTTTCAATCCTGAAAATGTAATCAATAAATATTGCCAGTGTCAGGAGAAATTATGTGTCAATTTATTCCCCTATGGCTCCATTCACCATTTCCAAACCAAAATACTACACCCCAAGTCACCCCACTCTCTCTCTCATTTTCTCAATATATATATATATATTATACACACACACATTTTATATATATATATATATATATATATATATATATATATATATATATATATATATATATATATATATATATATATATATATATATACATACATACACAGAGAGAGACCAGGGAATAAATAAAGGGGAAATCCCAAGTTTTGTACCTCATGACAAAACCACGGATTTTTCTAGGTAGAATTTAAAACCATTGGGCAGACTTAGAAAGGAACCGCTATAGCGGAGTGTGATGGATTGGGATTTAATTGGCCTGGATTTAAAGGCAGACTCTGTCATTTACTACTATTATGGCCTTGTGTAGGTCATTTTACCCCTTTAGTCCTTAGTTTCTATGACCTTGACAGGTAAGTAATAGAAATATTATTCTTCCCATTTTAAAGATGAGGCCATGACTTACCCAGGTTTACATAGCAAGTGTCACATAGGCTTAGAACTCAGGTATTCTGGTTCAATGTGTAAGTGCCTTCTCTTTTCACTCCATAACTAGCCCTAAAATTAATATAGCAATAGGATTTCTGAAGATAATAATAATTACATTTTAGATTTGTGAAGCATTTTATGCTTATCAAACCATTTTCATACACTTTATTTCATTGGGTTGATAACATTGTAAATAATCACTTTCAAATGAACAATTTTTTTTGATTGAGTTGAAAGCTACACAATCTTTTGCATACATTTCTAGAGGGTAAATAGGGAAGAGGAGAAAGGTATTTACATCGGGTGGTAAATCTGATTTTCACATTTATTTACAAGGCTAAATTATGAATATAATTATGCTATAAAGTCACCTAAAATGTCAAAATTCTAATTTAAGAAACAGAGAAAAACAATCACAATTCCAAGAACTAGGAAAGAAAGGCCAAAGTATTTAATTCGATTCACAGTTTCACAGTTCTTATTACTTAGTTCATTCAGTCCCTATACTCTTACTTTTGCTCTCATTATTCACATGATTTAGGAAAAAATAAATGTTTTGACCTGCATTAGGAAGACTGGCCATCCATAATGCTTCATCTAACAGAGAACTGATAATCATCTTACCACAACATGATTTTCAGTAAACACCTGGCATGCCTGGATGTGTAGTGTCTTAAATAAAAGACTGAACTTAGACTCAGGAAGACCCAGGTTTAAATCAGGGTCCTGACACTTTAGTAGCTGTGTCCCACACGGTTCTCTAAGGTTTTAAATTATAGAAAGGCCTCATCTCTGCCTCCTGGCTTCCTCCCAGTCCCAGCTAAAATCCCACCTTCTATAGGAAGCCTTTCCTAATCCTTCTTAGTACAAGTGACTTCCCTCTGATAATTATTCCCCATTTATCCTCTATGTAGGTCATTTGTATATATTTGCTTCCTCATTATCTCTCCTATAGGCTGCAGGGTCCTTGAGGGAAGGGACTATTGTTTTCTTTTTTATGTATCTTCAGGACTTAACATAGTTTTTGGCATATACTGGGCATTTAATAAGGGCAGGTAGGTAGTACAATGGATAGAGCCTGGAGTCAGAATGTCTCATCTTTCGGAGTTCAAATCTGATCTCAGATACTTACTGTGTGACTCTGGGCAAGGCACTTAACCCTGTTTGCTTCATTTCCCTCCTCTGTAAAATGAGCTGGGGAAGGAAATAGTGAACCACTCCAAGAAAACCCCAAATGGGGTCATGAAGAGTAGGACATGACGGAACAACAGGCACTTAAATACTAAATGACTGACTGATGGTTAGGCTTTCCAAATTTGTCCTCTAGTTTGGTCTTTATGTAATAGCCTATGATGGGTGCCAGGGTCTCTCTGTTTCCTGGACATATGCCTAAGATACTTCCATGTCTCATGAGAAAGAACTGGAGCAGTTTGCTGACCTGTATAGAGCAATAGTGTGGTCCTTTGGGGAAGGACAACTTATCTTCCAAGTAGGTTTGGATATACCCCTGCATCTATGGCAAAGCCCAGATCCTCTCAGTTGTGTTAGAGCCCACGACTACTCTGGTTTGGCAGTTGGTTATGTGAGGTAAGAATGGGGGTCACTACATGGAAAAGACAGTCCATTTTTGATGGCTCTCTACTACTGGTGATTCTCTCTATATAAGCAGATACCAGGGAATAAACAGACAAAAGGGAAATCCCAAGTTTTGTACTTCATGCCAAAGTCACAGATTGTTCTGGGCAGATTTTAAAACCACTAGGCAGACTTAGAAAGGAAACCTGAACTTAAAGACGGACTCTATCATTTATTACAATTATGGATTTTACTTCTCTAGTCCTTAGTTTTTTTCATCTGTAAAATGACAGGGAGGTGAACTAGATGACCTCTGAGGTCCCATCCAGCCTTACACCTATGATCCTATGATTTTTATAGAAAATGATTGAGGAAGGATACTGGTAGTATCTGGTCAGGGACAGTGGAACAAACTATGAGAGTGTGGTTGATCTTCATGAAAGACCAATCTGTGAATTCTCATCCCAATAATAGTATGGCATAGGAGAATAAATTATCATGGAAGGACACTTGGGATAATACATAACTTATACAGAATATATACGGTTAACTGCTTTCCTATTCTTTTCATTAAAACTTTCCTAATATACATCATGTCCAGCTGGGTTGCAAATATGGAGTTACTATTGTCCTTCTGGAAAAACTGGAGAAGAATTTTTCACAGGTTTTTTGACAGGAACTCTGACTCCCAAAATATAACCTGGGCCTTGTTAGACAAAAGTACCCCCGACATAAGGGTTGGACTATATTAGTTATTATATAGTTTTGAGAGTGACCTACCCCTCCCCCCCAACAAAAAATCCTTTAATCAGTGTTATTTAGGAATCGAAAACTTAAAAACTTTCCAAATTGACTAGCAATTAGAAGCGTAGAACTTCAGATGTTTAAGGGACTTTAGACATCATATAGCCTGGTCCTCTTATTTTTAGCATGAGAAAAGAGGTCATAGAAGGGAAATTCCTCAGTCGAAGTCAGGCAGCCAGTGAGTAAAAAGGCTGGGGTTCCCTTGTATTTCCTCTCCTGCGTCTCCTGACTCCATGTCCAAGCCTTTTCCCAGTGTATCCCAAGTCCTCTAGATAAATTGGCAATTTTCTTGATAAATAAAATGAAGACAGAGCCAGCTCTCACCAAACAAGTAGAAGCAATTTAATATATGCTCCATAAACCCCAACTTTCTTGACTTCTCATTTCTTACAACTATCTATTATATTCACTTTGAGGTTGAGAGGTCTTGCTGCCTTTCTAAAATACTTGCCAATTTTTAAATCTTTGTAAGTTTCTATTTATTGCCTTGTAAAGCTGTTACCTTCATAGCAGCCTCAATTCATCATTGCGTTATTTACTTGAACAAGAGTACATTCCATTTTCTGGCTTCCCGGGATACAGAGCTTCCTTGTCTGATTTAGGAACCAGATCTGGGAACAGAATGGTTCCATAAAGTGATGACACAGAAAGAATTCACCACCAAAGGCCTGTGATACAGGGAGAGAAGAACAAAGGATGATTGGAAGTAGTAGAAGTAAAAATGGAGGGCTGAGTGCAGTGGCTGGAGGAGAGTTTGCCCCTGTTCATTATGGACATATCCAAAATAACAATAACAATTAGCATAGTCCCTACTTTGTGCTGAGCATTTTACAAATATGATCTCATCTGACCCTCCTGACAACCTTGTGAGGTAGGGAATATTATTTCCATTTTACACATGAGGAAACTGAGGCAGATAGAGCTTAAATCACTTGCCCAAGGTCACACAGCTAACAATTAGCCTGAACTGGATTTGAATTCAGGTTTTCCTTACTCCAGGCCTCATTCTCTGTTCACTGTGCCACCTCATGTGGAAATTTAGTCCAATTACAGGGGACAAAAAAACCTGTGATACAGCAAACTATAGACATGGGATGTTAGAGTTGGAAGAGACTAATTCAGGGCTGTGGTACCTGTGGCCTCGAGGTCACACGTGGGCTCCAGGTAACAGGGTCCTCACCTCTGGACTAATCTAATGCCTTCCTTTATAGATAAGGAAACTGAAGCCTGGAGAGGTGTTTTGCCCACATCTGGTAAGGGTAGGAGGAAGGAACAGGGGGAAAAGTAGAGAGAGAATCTAATATTCTGATTATTTTCTTTCATATAAACTTCTCCATTTATTTTATTTTATTTTTGAAGTAGAGGTATGATCTCATTGAGGTAGGGAACTCACAGGGGAAAACGCCTTCTCCCAGTGTAGATCTGCAACTTCTCAACAGCCTAGTTTCAGAGTCATACTCTGGAAAAGAGTTAGTTAAATAAATTGCCCTTGGTCAGACTAGCAAGCAAGCTTTATTGAACAGCTCCAGTGTGAGTAAAGCTCTTAACTTTGAACATCGACAGGAGGGAGTGACAGATATTTTTTAAAAAAACCTAAATCTTCTTTCCTGTGCCGAACTTAATAATTATAAATGTTTCAATATGCATAGAAGAACAGAAAGGAGGATTGTGCATGAAACCATAAACTTCTGTACTTTGCTTTTAGAAAAAAGACTAGTTTATATAAATATAACAGAGTGGGAACAAAAGTGGCCTGCCTTTCTGTGTGCCCTTCTGAACTTCAGCCTACTCTCCCTTGCAAATTTTCAAAATATTCACTGAGGCTCTTTTATTTCTTTTATTCTTTACTTCTTTAAGTTTTGATTTATGGAATAAAAACAAGCATTTCTATAACATAGTATAATAAAAAAAAGCTGACTGCACGTGAAACTGCAAATCTATTATGTACAACTTGCTGTTCCTTTTAAATATATAATAAAGTTATTGTGTAAACTTTTTTTCCATTTTTTTCTTCCCTCCATTCCCCCCTGTCAGAGATGGCTACCATTAGACACAAATGTGTGTGTATTATATATATATATATGTATATATATACACACATATATGTATATATATATATATGTATATAATCATTCTATCCATACTCCTGTTTATCAGTTCTTCTTCTGGATGCAGATAGTGTCTTCTTTCATATGTCCTTTATATTTAATTTGGGTATTTATAATAATCAAAATGACTATTTCTTTTATTATTTTGCCATCATCATACCTACTCACCAAGTGATAGACTTTACATTGGAACACCTTGGCTTGGGATTGGACACACTTGGGGTGAGGGAGAAGGAAATAAGAATTTATATAGTGTCTACTCTGCTCCAGGCACTGTTCTAAGTGCTTTATAGATATTATCTCATTTGATCCTTACAAATACCCTGTGAGGTAGGCCATGTAATTATCCTCATTTTATAGTTGAGGAAACTGAGGGAAACAGTTTCAGTGACTTACCCAAGGTCACAAGACTAGTAAGTTTCTAAGGCTGGACTTAAACTCAGGTCTTCCTTACCCCAGGCCCAGCATTCTATACACTGATTGCCATACTCATTGGGGAGTATGAGGACATACCCTAAGCCTGGGCAGGATAATTAGAAGTGGTTGCTGTCCCAGGGAAAAGCAGAAATAAATTGAGGGGAGAGAAGGAGACTGTCTACAAGTGTGGCAACACTGTATGTTATTTTCTGGCTTACTTCCCTAATGCAACTCAAGAGGGTTTTGAACAAGCTCCTTTGAAAGAACTGCATACTCCCATAGCTACCACTAGAGAGCTCAACAAAGATGTTGCTATTAGCTGTTGCTAAGAAGAGTTGCTAAGAGAGGAACACTGAGCTGTCTAGACACTAAGAGAGAAAGGAGTCTTTTGAGGAGGGAAGGCCCTGGGCTTAAACTCCTTACGGGAGAAGTTACCGTGAAGAGGAAGCCACTGAAAGGTGGTTATCTTGGAACACTTCAGAGGGAAGTTGTTGTTAGTAAGAACCTCACTGTCAGTGGCCCCAACTATGGAAAAAGGGAGTGGGGATACGTCATCGTGCTGGGAGCCCCAGCATCCTAGAACCTAAGAGTTGGAAGGTCCATAGGGGTCATAGAGTCTAAAATATACTTGGATAAGGATCCCTCCTGTACTATCCACAGCATGTGCTTGTTCGGCTCCTACATGAAAACCTCCAATGAAGGGAATCTACTGCCTTTTGCAGCAACCCATCCACTTTGGGATAGTGCTCATCTTCACATGTAGTCTAAATATGCCCCTCTGCCAACCCTGGTTCTGCTCTGTGGGTGCCAGCAGTGTGTTTCATTTCTTTTACACTCGATAATTCTTCACATACGTCCTATTCACTGTAAGTCTTTACTTCTCCAGGCTAGATATTAGCACACAATTCATTAGCCTGATCCTTGTTTTGCATATCCTCTGGTTCATTTACCTTTCGGTCTCATGCTTCTGAATGTCATTCATCTATGTCTGGCCTAAAATGTGATGCTCACAACTGAAAAGACTACTCTCTTGTTGTCATTGTGTCCTTTCAGCCTCTGTGACCCCATTTGGGGTTTTCTTGGCAAAGATCCTAGAATGGTGTGTCATTTCCTTTTCTAGCTCATTTTACAGATGAGGAAACTGAGGCAAAGAGGGTTAAATGACTCACCCAGAGTCATGCAGTTAGAAAGTGTCTGAGGCCAGATTTGAGCTCAGGAAGATGAGTCTTCCTGACTTTAGGACCTGCAACAAGGAGTGTTGTTGTTAAATTGTTTTTCACTCATATCTAACTTTCCATACCTCCTTTGGGGTTTTCTTGGCAGAGATACTCTTGGCTTGCCATTTCCTTCTCCAGCCCATTTTATATATAAAGAACTGGGACAAACAGGTTAAGTGACTTATCCAGGGTCACAGAGGTAGTAAGTATCTGTAATGGGAATGTAAATTTTTAAGATCTTCCCTGCCCCTAGGCTAAAGTGCACCTGGAGCCTGGGGTGGGAGGCTTGTTTTTCAGTAGATACTTTTTGATTGGCCAGTGGGTCCAGAAGGTTGTTACATTCTCTGAGCCAGGAGAAGACTATATAAACCCTGATTTGAGATGTTGTTTTGGGGCTTACTTTGAGAAGTGTTCTGTGATTTGATCAGATGAGACTCTGGGAAGCCATTGTTGAGAGACCCCCGGCTTTGAAAAACCCATATGTGGATTTGGTATGGATGTAATGGTTGGACAGTTTGGAAACTTGTCTACTTGATCTGTTTCTCTGTCTTGATAATTCTGTCTGCATACTCTGAAGTTCGGGGTACTGACCTTTTTCCCCTGAACTAGGTAAACGATATATGTTTGACTGATTAAAGTAAGCTTGTTAATCCATTTTGAGTTGCTTTCCTTTAACAAAGCAGATCTAAGTACCTGTATTGGCAGCCACCCTGGGGACGCTGGGGTGCTTGCTGCTATAGTATCTGAGGCCAGATTTGAAATCAGGTCTTCTTGACTCCAGACCCCTCACTGCCCAAAGAGTATTGTGGCTGTGGCTGACCAGGGCACAGTATAGTGAAACTATTAGCTTGCTCCTCATGGACATTATACCTCTATTAACAAATATTAAAATAGAATGGTATAACATAGGCTCTGAGCTACTCTCCCATGACTACTTGTACCAATAGATTGGGTCTCTAGAAGGCAGATGACTACTTCTTCCCTTGAGGTAAACATAAGAATAATTCTGAGGGTTCTTTGTGTTGGAGGGTGAAGGGTTTTCTAGGCTCACTCATGAATCTCCATTGTTCCACCATTAATTAGCAATGGGTATAAACTTTTTAGACAGACTTAATTAGCTTTTAGAAATGTATATTTACTAAGGTGGTACAGTAAGAACAATTCATACAAAACATCCCATCCATCCCCCAAACTAGAAACAGACTCTTCCACATATACATACAGAGTTCAGGGGAAAGCAGGTTCAAGTTTAGAGCATATGTAGCAAAGGGGTAGTTCATACCTCCTGGTAAGTTAATGTTTGTTGACTGACTGCTTGCTGGCAGATTTTTTATCTCCTAAAGGGGATTCTCCTAAAGTTCCTCTAAGGGTTCCCTATAAATTCCTTAAGCTATTTTTTTTGGTCAGGGTATTTTATTTCTTTTCAATATATCTTTCAGCTCTCAATGCAAATGCTCTTATCAGTGTATATGAGAAGATGTAAATCTTCAGGTCAATGGTGAGGGGAAGG
This sequence comes from Petaurus breviceps papuanus, assembly GCF_028583685.1. NCBI lineage: Eukaryota > Metazoa > Chordata > Mammalia > Diprotodontia > Petauridae > Petaurus > Petaurus breviceps. The sequence goes on along the minus strand of NW_027186296.1, from coordinate 68,445,037 downwards.
GAAAAAGACATAGGCACTATCTTCTCCCCCCCCCCATTATTCTCAAGTAATTCTCTCTCAGGGATTGGTCTGAAGCTGCTCCTCCATGGATGCTCAATTCCACACTAGCTTACTGTTTTTATTCAAGCTCTATAGAGTGTTACAAGCTACTTACTTTAATTATTCTTCCATGTTTGAACCTAGCTTTTGATTCAATAGAGATCTAAGCATTATTCACACCTAGCTTACACACTTGATAGATTGTATATCACATTGGGTTGATTGTGCAATTCAGTGAGAAATTCAGAGATGATCAAGGTATCAGGATGTACAGAATCTTTTTAGGGGTAGACAATGGATTCAGACAACCCCCTCCTCCTAGCTACATTAAGTTAACATTGGCTTTTTTGGTTTCCATGTCACACAGACAAGTTGTACAAAACTTATAGTTCATTAACACCTTTGGTTCTTGTTCATAAGAACCATTGTCTAGACATTCCTTTTACATTCTGTATCTGTAAAGTTAATTGTCAAAAATGAAAATACATAGCTTTACACTTACCTCTGTTATGGATCAGAGTCAAACCCGGACTTAAGCCTTGAAACTTTTTAGTCCTGAGCTCACATTTGTAGCTTCATCCCATGGCTTCCTCTTTTCTATAAAATTTCATCTTATTTGTTTCATCCCATTGATCAGAATGACAAAGATATTTTTGGATATGTACCCTGTCACCTTACATGTTAGTTACCTCATCAAGTTTTTATCATCTAAAAACTTCACAAGTATGACATCAATGCCTTCAACCTTCATCATTAAAAATATTGAAAAAATACAGATAGTTTCCTGAGTCAATCTACTCCAAATTTATAGTGATCAGTTGAAAACTGCTTTTGGGTAAAGTTATTCAATAAATTGCAAAACTATAAAAGTGAACTATTGTTTGGCCTACTTCCAAATTATCCACATTCATGCTATGAGAAACTTTTTCGGTTGCTTTACTGAAATCAAAGCATGCCATGTCTAAAGTCTCTCCTTGTTCTTGATGAAAAAGTGTGCTTGGATTTTCATGCTTACTACTTCCCCTTTGCCCCTTTTGGTGGATGCGTTCTAGCACAGAATCCAATTTGAAAAGGGATGTTTTATAGATCAGGGGCTCATAGGCCTTTTTGTGTGTGTGTCATGGATCCCTTTGGCAACCTGGTGACACCTATGGATTCCTTTTCAGAATAATGTTTTTAAGTGCATAAAATATATAGGATTATAAAGTTAATCTATTATATTGTAACATAGGTATCAAAATATGTTTTTTAAGTTCATGGATCTCAGATTAAGAACCCCTCCACTAGATGCTGTGGGATTTCAGTCAGTCAAGAAGCATTTATTAAATGCTCCTTGTATCCCAGGCACTGTGACAAATACTGGGGATGTAAAAAAAGTAAAAAACAGTTCCTATAGTTCCTGTCCTCAAGAAACACACATTTTAGTGGGGCAGAAAGACATAAAATATCACTAGGCATATAGAAGAGCTATACAGAATGGATGAAAAGTGATCTTATAGGAGCAGGCATCAGCATCTAGGGGCAGTGGAATAGGCTTCCTAAGGAAGCATTTACACTGAATTTTAAAGGAAATAGGAAAGCTGAGGTGAAAGTGGGGAGGAAGGTCCTTTCAGGCATGGAAGAAAGGCAGTGCCAAGGTGCCAATGTGAGAAATGGAGAGCTGTGTTGGAGAAAGAGCAAGTAAGCCAGTTCCTGGATCATGGACTACACACAGAGGAGACTGAAGTATAAGAAGATTGAGAATATAGAAAGGGGCCAGAGGATTAGTAGTTTAAATGCCAGAGGACTTTATTTTTTCATCCTAGAGGTAATAGGATACTATTGGAGTCTCCTTTTAAAGTCTACTGAGTGGCTTTACCCAGCTCAGTGGCTAATGATCTTTAATACAATCTCCTCGTTGAGCCAAAACTAGATTTTGTTTTCCCTCTAGGTCTCCAGGGTAGCTGTATAAAGAACCAGAGAATTAGAAAGAGCTCAGTTCATCTCTTTAGAGGTCAGGCTCCTCTAGGACTGTTCACAAGTCTATGCCTGAGCTCAGAGGTAGGGGGTCCTTGCAAAGCAGATGTCCTCAGTCCTCTGAGCTAGCAGTGATCTGTCATTACAAATGTCTTTTTAAAATCTGAGTTTTTCAGTGAGTTCTCTCCATGATTACTTTGGTCTAGTCAGGAAGTTCATTCTTTTCTTCCTTACTGCAACAATTTCTGCTTATGTCTTCAGAATTTCATTTCTGAGAACATCTTATCCTCTTGGGTCATCCTCACCTTCCAAATATGAAGCAATTTGTTCCTACCTAGCCTATCAACCATTGGCCTCTTTCATTTCTTCATCCCAAACCATATTTTCTGACATATTTTATGTGTCCTTTGCCCTGAAATGATAGAGTATCTAGGAATATGTTCCTTTTATTTTGAGGATCTTGCCCAATGCTTAGTAAGACGTCTATTTCTTTAATCCTCTGCAACAGACGTTGGCACAAAAGTTGTAATTATCTGGATGGTGATATTTTTTCTTATCCTCATCAAGATGGCCACATGTCTCATGAAATGATGTTTTTGTCACGCTTGACAAAAGCAAATCTTTAAATTTCTTGATTCACCTCTCTGAAGAGACCCTGTGAATCATCCTTCCAATTACCTCCAACTTCTTTAAGTATTCTGGTTTCATAGAGAAGAACATTGACAATAGTAATGAGGTTCGGTTACTTACAGTAGCATATTACCTATTTGGGGTGTTGGATAAAGGTATTATTTAGGATGTTAACAATTAAATTATAGCTTAATAAACCATCTAAAAGATTTGTGAGTCTTAATATTTTATTTTTTGTTGTATCTATTCTGTATATACATGCATACACACATACAAATATATATATATAAATATCTAGATCATCTATCATATCTATTGTATCTATCATCTATCAGCCATCTCATCTCTCTCTCCCCACCTAGGTTGCAAGCTGCTCAAAAGTAGAGACTTTCACTTTTGTTTTTGTATTCTTAGTACCTACCAGATTGATTCATAATGGATCCTTAATAAATGCTTGTTGATTAATACATGGCCCAGTCCCAGTAGCGATTGCTATGAGGTTTGACTTTTCTCCATTTCTGACCTGGGGTAGTTTGCTCTTTTTTATCCAGCCTGATTTTCCTTTCATTTGAGTGTAGAAACCCAATTGGGTTAGCCTCTAGCTGCTTAGAATGCCAGAACCAAAAGACCCATTGGCTTCATCCTCCTAGGTAAGCAGGGCTTAAGGAAGTGTGCCACCATGCCCAGGAACATGTTTTTCAGTGCTACTACAGAAGCAGTGGGGCCTATCAGGTATGGAGATCCTGATGGAAAGTGTGGTCTGCAAAAAAGGGGCAACCTTGATATGAGAGACAGAATGAGATTACTTCTTCATTCTGAAAATGACTTCTTTAATTCTTCATTGTGTCGTTTCCATAAATGTGGTTTCTTGAATGGTGCGACAGAAGAATGTTATCTTAGCAAGATTCTACCAATTTGGAATGAGGTCCAGTCATAATCTGGAGGTCTACCATCTAAGGATCAGCCTAGTTAAGTGTAGAGAGGCTTATCACCATAAAGTTCACCATCTGATGATGTTTATCTCCCTCCCTCTTTGTTTCCTTCCTTCCTTCCTTCCTTCCTTCCTTCTTTTTTATTGTTGTTTGTTCATAGACACTCACGAATATGTGTCTAGTGCAGTGGTTAGAGCAGTTGACCTGGAGTCAGGAAGATCTGAATTAAAATCCAGCCTTACATACTTACTAGCTACAAATGTGACAACCAGTGATTCACTTAACTGCTGTCTGCCTCAGGTTCCTCATCTCTTAAGTGAGGATCATAATAGCACCTCCCTCCAAGGATTGTGAGGATAAATTAGCTATCTGTAAAGCACTTTGTAAAACTTAAAGCCCTACATAAATGTTAGCTATTATTATTAAAATGGAGTGAGGATGATGCTATAGTTAAACCACCTGAGAAGAAACCAGCCATGAGAGGAGATGCCTTGGTCCTCCTCTCCATGCCACACCCGCACTTTGGACCAGATCAGGACAGTTCGAAGTACCCAGAGAATTTTGGACTTCCCATATTCCCATCAGCATCCTGGTGTCATCTCTCTGAGCTGGCAGCAGCTGGAAGTAGTGTCTATATCAAGATCCAAGAATAGAATGGGTAAAGAGCCACCATGCTGGAGGGGGCACTTCTTGAGCCCCCCACAAATGGGAGAGAAGAACTTCCAGCAGTTGAAAGGTGTGGGGAACCTGTGGTGTTGAGGCCATATGGACCTCTAGGTTCTCAAGTACAGAAAATTCAGTCAAAGGGCCACACTTGAGGACCTAGGGGGCCACATGAGGCTTTGAGGTCCATATGGCCTCACAGGTTCCACACCCCTGCAGCTAGGAGATATGTATCACCCCTTTGCCACATGTGCTCTCTAAGTTTGAGCCCATTTTCCTGTGGACTCTGTATACACTTATGGGAGGGTGTGTCACAGACTTTTAGAGGATGTTATATACCACCTGTTTAGACTGTATAACCTTAGTAAACACCCCTTTCTGGACAATGAAATTGTTTGTTAACTGATAAGCTTAGGGGAAAGCACACCTGTGGAGGCCTATGCTTAATGGCACAAGAGAAATACACCATTAACTCCTGGGCCCAGGGTACTACTAGCATCCTGAGGGAAAAATTCCCACTGTCATCTGTGAGGGTGAGAATCAGGATTAGGATGTCCCAGAGCTAATATAGAGTTATACAAAGGGGTACAGTATACAAAGCAGTTACCTGGTGGAAGGTGTCCCTAATGTAGATGAGATTATGAAACCTCGAAGCCATGGAATAAATTCTCCTCTTTCTGAGGTCTACCTCACAGCTCCTTGTTTCTTTCCTCCATAAAATACAGAATGTGTATAGTCTCAGCCACTTCTTATCTTCTCCATCCCATCCCCCACACACCAAGGTATGACTTTTGAAAATCCAAATATAAAATCTTGAAAAATGTGTCCAAAAGTTAAATTCAGGTACAGCACAAAGAAGCAATTCCATTTGGTCTCTCTCCACGCACCATTTAAAGCAGTAATACCTTAGGATATTGTAGAAAGCATTAGAAAGGCTGAACTGATGAAGAAAAAAAAAGGTGGAAATTTTTGTAAGTCTAAATTCATATTCTCATTTACATCACATTATTGCTAGTTTTCAGTATCCTTATCTAAACTTGTTCTGAACTTGAGTTGATGAAGGTTGATCAGATTTCTTTTTCCTTTTTTCTTTGGGTTTTGAGATAATCCCAGATCTATTACTGGCCACTGCTGGTCTGTAGGAGTTTTATTCTCAGAGTCTGTGGTTTTTCTCTTTTGCTTTTGAACGTGTTCTCATTTTACAGAATTTTCACTTTTGTGTGTCTGAGTTCTTCATCCTCCTTATGTTTCCCTGCCCTGAGAAGTGAAATATATGTATGTGTGATATATGTATACAATATATACACATGTATACATACATGTACATATATTAATTTCAATATTCAAACTATTTATTTGAAATTTGATTTGGAATATTTATTTTATAAATAAAAATCACTCCTCTTCCTTTGAACCAATAGTTCTTTTTGTTTTTTTCACTTTTTGCAGGGGGGAATGCAGGGCAATTGGGGTTAAGTGACTTGCACAATGTCACATGGCTAGTAAGTGTTAAGTTTCTGAGGCCAGTCCTCCTGACTCTAGGGCCGGTGCTCTCCTCACCGCACCACCTAGCCACCCCCAAACTAATGGTTCTTAATTTGTAGTTTTTAAACTTGTTTGTAAAAAATGTTTTAATAACTGTATTTTAACATACAATAATTAGTTTCTTTTGTAAATCTATGTATCCTGTGCATTTAAAAACATTATTCTGAGAAGGGATCCATGAGTTTCACTGGATTGCCAAAGAGGTCAAAGATACACAAAAAGAGTTAACCGTTGTCTTAAACACACACACACATGCACATACGCACACACACACACGCAAGTGTGTATTCATACTCATTCAATTTATAGTTGAAAATACTGAGCCTGAATTTTTAGATAGAAAGTCATCCAAATGAATATTCTTCAGAGTAGTCACCTTGGAAGGCTACAGACATTCCAATGATATTTTTCCTGACACCTATTCTGCAACCTGTTTTGGAATTGCCTTCAGAACCAATTTAAGAACTGGTAACAGTGCAAAACACCTCTGTGATTTTTTGTTTATTTGCTTTTTGTGTGGTCTGAGATTAATGAGGCTTGATTATGACTGGTTGCCTCTGTTTTAGATATGCCACCTCCCCCTGGCCTTTTCTAGTGACTTCCATATGCTGTACTGGAAACTTGTATATGCTCATACTTACTGAATAAAGCTGATGCCTCTCCTAGAAAATCCCTAAAACATCCCCATTTGTAACATCAGAGATGGGAAACCAATCTGACACTTGAACTAGAACCTACTTTTTTCTTTGCAAAACTCATAGACTTTGACTGGCATGGCTGAACTGGTCTGGTGTGGAGGAGACACAGGAGGCATCCTAGACATTGATTAGGAGTGATGACGGATCTGTAGAAGCTGAGTGAGTGCTGACAGCAGCTTTCCAAGGCAGTTTTGCTGCCCCATCCATCTCCTTCTTGCTACTGCCGTATCCAGAAAACCTTTTCGCCCAAACTTCTGGTGTTTTCCCCAGGTGTATCCTTGATTTCAAGTGTCTCAAAATCAGCCTTAAAACTGCCCCTGTGTGGCTTAAAATATGGTACAATAAAGGCCTATTGTTTTAACCATTACTTTCTTGTTCATTTCTTTTTTTCCCCCTCAGTCCAGTGTCCTTTTCAAGGAAACGTCCCTTAATAATAACTATCATTATCATTCCAACTCTTCTCTCTAGGTAGCATAGTAGATAGAGCACAGAGCCAGGAAGACTTGAGTTCAAATCCACTCTCAGACACTTGTTAGCTCTATGGACCCTGGCAAGTCATTTCGCCTATTTGTCTCAGTTTCCTCAACTGTAAAATGGGAATAATAATAGCACTTACTTTGAAGGATCTAATGAGATACTTAGGCAGCCAGGTTGAATGATGGTTAGAGCACCGGGGCTGGAGTCAGGAAGACCTGAGTCCAAATCTGATGTCAGGCACCAACTAGCTGTGTGACTCTGGGTAAGTCATTTAACCCTTTTTGTCTTGGTTTCCTTGTCTGCAAAATAAACTAGAGAAGGAAATGCAAACCACTACTTTATCTGCCTAGAAAACCTCAGATAGGGTCATGAAGAGTTGAACATGACTAAGCAACAACATCTACAAAATGAGATGATACTTGTAAAGCACTTAATGCAGTGATAGGAACATAGTAGGTGCCTTTCCCTTCCCTTCTCTTCCTGGAAGTGGAGGGGTAGGGCAAGGAAAGGAGGAAGGGACTAGACAGCCTTAAAAATTCTCTTTGCCAGGGGTGGCTAGGTGGTGCAGTGAATAGAGCACTGGCCCTGGAGTCAGGAAGACCTGAGTTCAAATTCAGCCTCAGACACTTGACACATTTACTAGCCGTGTGACCTTGGGCAAGTCACTTAACCTCAATTGCCCTCCAAAAAGCAAAAAAAAATTCTCTTTGTCCACAGGACCCCTGCAAGACCCCTGTGTTCCATGTACTCATTGAGTAGTGATTTTAAAACACTTCAGGTCCCAAGGAAAATGGGACTTTGATTTCAGAAAATATTTTTGTTGTGTCATTTTCAGTTGCATCCAACTGAAACCATTTAGGTTTCTGAGACACCATTTAGGGTTTTCTCAACAAAGATACTGGAGTGGTTATGTCATTTTCTTCTCCAGATCATTTTACAGATGAGGAAACTGAGGCAAACAGGGTGAAGTGACTTGCCTAGGGTCTCACAACTAGTAAGTGTTTCAGACCAGGTTTGAACTCAGGTCTTCCTGACTCCAAGCCTGACTCTTTATCCCATATACCACCTAGTTGCCCCTTCTGAAAGCAAATTATACCCAGAACACTATCACAGTAGGTTCACTGTCCACCATCCCTCAACTCCATCCTCAACATACAAAATGCAAACTCTCATTACTCTATTCTTATCCTATTTGTGTTTTGTGTTTTTTTCCTTTCTAGGATTATTAATTCCACACCAAAGAACTTTTGGCCACTTAACATATTACTGTAAGCTATTCTTGTCTATTGGAAGCTTTTCTCTGAAAACATCTCCCTAGCTTTCTCTGTTCTCACCTAAGCCTAAGGTGCATCATCTTTCCTAGACTGCCAGCTCTCTGAGAATAAAAGTCACGGCTCACTCATCTGTGTATCCCCCATGAGACCTAAAGCAGTGCTTTTTGTACATAGTAGGTTTTCAGTAAGAGTCTATGGAATGAATGCGTGAGTAATGAAGAACTACGACCAGGTAAATAACATGCAATAATCAGCAGTCTCCAGCCGCCACTGAACTCCCTCATTCTGATAGATTGCTTTTTGGCTCAGAGGCACTCAGAAGAGTGCAGTCATGAACACAGATGGAAAGAAATTGAAACAGGTAATGTGAAGCCTGTAGTGCAAATGATCCTTTTGATGTATGGAAGAATCAAACACAGGCAACTTACAAATAAACTAAGGCTTTAAATAAACTGGCTATTGAATTAGATTTTGGAACAAAGAATCAATTCACTTTCCCTGATCAGAACATTAATACTCTCTTAATCCTCCTTACTATTTTCCATGTGGCTGAAGCATTAGGAGGAGCTCAGGCATAATTTCAGGCCCTGTTAAAGGAAAGCATTGACATGCAAGGTGTTTCCCCTCCTTCCATCAGCCTGGTACAATGCCTGGCTTGTTTTTTATATTTGCTTCTGGGCATGCCACAGTGTTGGGGTAGGGTGAAGAATCAACTGAGAGGTAGGAAGCTTGGATTCTAGTAGTAACTGTGCCACCAATGGGCTATAAGATCAGCCACTAATTGGCCAAATTGCTGTGAGCCTCAGTTTCCTCATCTATAAAATAAAGGACCAAGTGATCTTTAAGGATCCCTCTTGGGGCAGCAAAGTGGGTCAGTGCATAGAGCACCAGATCTGGAGTCAGAAAGACTCATCTTTGTGCATTCAAATCTGACCTCACACACTTACCCTAGGTAAGTCGCTTAACCCTGTTTGCCTCAGTTTTCTCACCTGTAAAATGATCTGGAGAAGAAAAGGGCAGACCACTCCAGTATCTTTGCCAAGAAAACCCCATATGGGGTCATCAGGAGTCAGGCATGACTGAAAAATGACTGAATAAAATGTTCCCTCTATTCTAACATGAAGATCATAATTTAAGAGATATGAGAGACCTCAGAAGTCACTTAATCCAAGCCTGTATTTTATTGATCAGGAAAACTGATGCATGGGAGAGGTAAATGACTTGGGGAATCATTGCATTAATGTAAGAAATGGAATTTGAACCTAAATCCTCTGACTCCAGAGCCCGAGTTCTTTCCACTGTTCTGTGCTGACTCCCATCTTGTGTCTGAACATAATTCTACCTCTATCGCATAGTCCTGCAAGTCTTTCCTCTCTGTCCAGTTACCAGAATACTGTTTCTGCCACACTACAATCCGTTATAAAAATGGAAAGGATGGCGCTCTCCTGTGAATAATAATAACCATTTCTACTATTGCTTCCAGATTGAAAACAGTTCTGCTCCAAGGCACTTGTTACTTTCCTCATTGTGTTATGTTTATTAGTGGCTCCCTTCTGCTTTTTTTTGTGTGCTTGATGAAGCCTTCAGGGTTGTTACTTATTACTCAATTTAGGGCTTATGCTGGTATTTGTGAGTTCCTTGATAATATGAGCCTTTCTCTGGAATGATCCCAAGGGGGAAATAAGCACCTTCCAGACTTCTCCTGGTCTCTTGGAGATGTTGAGGAAAAATTGCAGTCGTGGTTACAAAGATGATGAACAATGCCAAAATTTTCTCCTGGGTCATTGCCACTATGAAGAATCACAGAAGCTAAGGGTTTAAAGCTGGAAGGACCTTAGGCTTCAGCTAATTTAACCTTCTAATTTGACAACTGGGGGAAACTGAGAGCTAGAAAGGTTAAGTGATATCCTCACAGTCACAAAGGCAGGACTCAAATCCGAAGGCTTCTGACTCCAAATCCACTATTCTTTTCACTATAGCACCCTTCTTTCCTTTGATTCTCTTCCTTTTACATATGAGGAAACTGAGCCCCAGAGAAATGAAATGTATTTGTATTATCTCAAGGTTGTGGAGGGGCACTTTCAAATGCCATTCTCTGTTTCATATCCTTCCAATCTTTTCTCATGTATTGTTATGAATTAGTTATCTCTTTGCACATTGGCTCCCCTTAAACATTTAGGAGTCATGTCGTAGTTATACTTTATCTCTCCCCATGAACCTAGCACGCAGGAAGTGGTTTATAAATGTTTACTGAACTTGGTTGAACTGGGTTGGATCTTGAAGGTCAACAATCCTAACTACCCATCTGTCTAGTGTTCTTTCCACAGTGCTATTCTGCCTCTAGACCGTAGGACAGCTACAGAGCTGAAGGACAGGAAACAGTTTTCTATTATGTTGCTACATTCAAGTCAGGCAGAAGGAGTAAGCTCTGATTGTGGCCTCTTCCTCAGGGCAGGTTGATGGGTAAGCAGTGGATTGTATTATTGCATGATCGATTCAATTAGGTCATTTTCAAGACCAATGAACCATTCAGTGAGTAAACTCATTGCATGGTAATTAACTTTTGTAGTCAGAAACAACTCAATGTGATCAGATCAATAGTAGAGTTGACATGGCCTGTCATGGCGCTTAGTAACTGAACTCACACAGAATTTGAGTTTGAAGGGAATTCAAGGGCTGCTTCGTCCAAGTCATACCCTAGAAAAATCCTCATAATACACATCTAACGAGCGGTCATTGAACCTTTCCTTAAAGGTGAAGAGGACCCTCTACCTCCCCAGGCAGTCTATTCTACTTTTTTGATAGTTCTAAGTTTTTCTTTAAACTTAAGTTTTCTACTTTGTGACCTCATCACTCATCATTCCTAGTTATATTCTTTGTGGCCAAAGAGTACACCCAATTCCTCATCCACATGTTAGTCCTTTAGATGTAATTCCTGGCATATATTAGGCACTTAATAAATGCTTACTGATTGAACATATCTATCATGCTTTCCTGAGTCTTCTTTTCTCCAGATTAAAGATCCCCAATTCCTTCAAATGACCCTCAGAGAATGTGGACTGAAGGACCTTCACCAACCCTGTTGCTCTTCTTTGGATGTGTTTATGTTTTTTAAGGTCCTTCTTAAATTGTGGTGTACATAACTGATAAAAAGAAACAAACATTCTACACATGAACTTTGATGAGGGCAGAGTACAGTGGGAAGATAACCTCCTTATTCCTGGAAACTATATCTTTCTTTTTTTTTTTAAAGCAAGTGGGGTTAAGTAACTTGCCCAAGGTTACACAGCTTTTGTGTGGGTGTTATTTTGTGTGGGTGTTAAGTATCTGAGGCCAGAACCAATCCCGGGTCCTCCTGACTCCGGGGCTGGAGCTCTTACTCACTGTGCCACCTAGCCACCCCGAAACTGTATCTTTCTTAAAGGTGGGGAATATTTCATTTTTGCCTCAGTACCCTTACTGCCTAGCACAGTGTCCAGCATGAAGCAGTGATTGATTTTTAAGGCAGCTTGCTTTTATTTTTTCTCCCACGTTTTTTCACATTGGCTTTTTTGATCGCGCCTCATGGGTAAATTCAAGTTCAAGAGTTCCTGAACACAGAAGCTTAGGTACTGGACCTTTTAGAGAGGAAGTTTTCCTGATGCATCATGTGCCTTGGAGAAGGAAGAAACCACGGTCCCTGTACCATGTCCTACTTGGAGAACAAAGCCAGAGATCTTCAAAGAAAGTGAAAATATCAGAAACGTCCTAGATGGTTTTCTCTATGCTATCCAGCAGCCTTCTCCCTTCTCACCCTGGAATCTGCCATCACCTCTGTGTCTCAGTAGTCTTCTTACTCTAGAACAGGGGTGAGGAACCTCAAGCATTGCAGCCAATGTGGCCTTCTAGGTCCTCATGTACAGCCTTTCGACTGAGTCCAAATTTTACAAAAACAAATCCTTTTATTAAGGGGATTTGTTCTGTGAAATTTGGATTCAGTCAAAGGGCTGCACTTGAGGACCTAGAGGGTCTCAAGGCCACAGGTTCCCCGTCAGTGGCCTAGAAGATCCTGCAATATCTGTGGTGTCTTTCTCTGATCAGTCATTTCCTCCCAGAACCACCATTTTAAGGAAGGGCCTAGGCTGATCACGTTTACTACATTCCTCCCCGGGGTCTGCTCCTGATTCTCTAGACATTTCTTTTTAGATCTCTCTTTGTTGTCTTCTTCATTAGAATGTAAATTCTTTTTACTTCTTTATGTATTCCCAGAACTTAGCATAGTGCCTAGTGCATTTATTGTTGTTAATTCAAGTTGTGTCTGACTCTTGCTGACCCCATTTTTTCTTGGGGGGGAATTCTTGGAAAAGATGATGGAGTGGTTTGTCATTTCCTTCTCCAGCTCATTTTATAGATGAGGAAACTGAGGCAGAGAAGGTTAAGTGACTTGCCCAGGATCACACAGCTAGCAAATCTCTGAGGCCAGATTTGATTTCATGAGGAGGATGCCACCTAACTGCCCACACAGCAAGCTCTTGATAAATACTTGCTGACTTGGCTTGACCTGGATGATTCATATGGAGCTTGGAGTCTACTAAAAACTCCAGATCTTCTTCAAATTGCTTTCTAACCATGCATCCCTGATTTTGTATTTACAGTCATTTTTTAACACAAGTATAAGACTTTATAATTTTTGTTGATTGAATTTCATCATGTTAGATTGATCCCAATGCTCTAGCTTGTTAAGATCTTTTTGGATCCTAAATTTGTCATCCCGTTGCATCCCAGCCTTATGTCATCTACAAATTTGATGAGCATGTAAAATATACTTTTTTTCCAAAAAGAGCAGATGGTTCTTCCTCCCTATAAATCTTTAAGAGTAATGATGACCACCCACCTGTGATGCTAATTATATGCACTTTTTTCCCTAAGTCCTGGAGAGGGTCTGGGATAAAGGAGAAATAACACAGTGCTTGGTACATATTAAGTGCTTAATAAATGTTGATTGATTAATTAATTGATTTTTGTCCCCAAATTTTTCAGCTTGGGAAACTAGCTTGCATGAACATAGAAAGACCTACTTAATCCATCTGCAGACACAGAACAAGTATTGCCCTTTGAAAGGAGATGGAGTGGAGGGCTGAATCCTTTGAATCACCCAAAGAAAACTACTACCTAAATGAAAGATTGTGGAGACTGGATGATGTAATGGAAAGAGGAGGGGACCAGGAGTCAGGACATCTGGGCCCTAGTCTAAGCTTTCCTACTCACTGGACAGGTGACTTCAGGCAATTTGCTGAACCTCAGTCTTCTCATCTGTAAAATGGGTGTTGGGTGTTGGTAAAATAGCACTTGTCTCCCAGAGTTGTGAGGATCAAATTAAGTCATGATTATAAAGTGCTTAGCATAGCATGGCACAGAGTAACCACAACTATTATTATTAGTAATAGTTCCTCTCTCTATGTTGTAGGACGGAAGTGTCAAACTTTCAGCCCATGTGGCCTGAAACTCTCCTGAGTGACCTGAACCATATTAAACTATAATTGGGAAATATTTAACAAAATGAAAAAATTGCAGATAGCATTATATTTTAAAACTAAGTCATATGCAGTCCATAGGGATCCTTATGTAGGTGTTAGCAGCATTATATGAGTTTGACACCACTGTTGTGGGGTTGTTTGGAGACTGAGATGAGATAATTCATGTGGAAGCTCTTTCTAGATCATAAAGTGCTATAAAAATGAAGGCTGGGTTGATGATGATGAGAGTTTTCAAACTCCTTAGGCATCTATTTTCTGTGTTTATCATGCCTGCAGTAGTGAAATTAAGTTGGATATCATTGAGATACTCATATAGTTGGTTTATATGTTTTAGTCACTGCAAGTTATACTTGGAAATGAATAGCATCAAATAACCTGAGAATATTTCTTTGGGTAGGGAGATATTCTAGTACATTTGTATAATGTCCTAAGGTATTTGTCTTTCTCTAGACTTACTTCTGTTCACAGTTCCTCCGCTGCCAAGAAATCACTAAGTTAGTAATAATTGACAGAAAGGGGGCTCATACCATGTGATAATGGCATTGAGACACCACTTTCATGCTGGAAATTAAAAAAAAATTAGTTTTTTTATGTCTCAAATTAGTTTCAAAAACCTGAATTTCGTCTTACTTTTCACATAGTAGGTGCCTGATGAGTGGCTGGATGTGGCACAACCTCGTCTATCCTTTCATTCTAATTCAAGGTCCACTCTTTTCCCAGTTCTAGCCAATAATAGGTAATCAAATGCTGCTGCTCCTGAACATAACCTCATAGCTACCCTTGATGAATAGAATTTTTTGGTGCCATTTTTTCCCTTTGTCCAAAACTAAGGGTGTTATGGCTCATCTGGGGAAGATCTGGGAGGTTTTGCTTTGAGCTTAACAATGAATCATTGTGGTTGTTAAGAAATTCAAGACCATCTTAGTCCACATAAAGAAAAGTGTCCTACCTAGGACTGTGTGTGTGTGTGTGTGTGTGTGTGTGTGTGTGTGTGTGAGTGTGAGTGTGATAGTCTTACAACCTAGAGTCTTATGGAACTTTCTAGAGCATTGAGAGATTATGCCCAGGGTCACCGATCCAGGATCTGTCAGAGGCAGTACTTGAACGCAGATCTGAGGTCACACATTTGCTCCCTTTCCCTCTCCCACTGTGTCTCATGGTAGAAGTCAGAAGACATGCATTCTGGTTCTAAATGTGCTTCTACTTTACTGTGTGACCTTGGGTCAGTCACTTTTATCTCTCAGGTGCTTTGTTTGGTCATGTGTAAAACGAAAGAATCAAATGAAATTATTTCTTATGTTCCTTCCAGCTCTGAGATGCTGGGGTTCTGAGTATTGATTTGTGCATTAAACACTTCTATGCCCTCAACAGAATTATATAAAGATTGTCTCTGCCTTTTAGAAGCCTAAAAGTTGAGATAGGTCAGTTGATAGAAATAAATGAGTGTCAAATTGATCAATACATTATCTCAAAATCTAATTTTTATAAAACCTGATAGTGACTTATAATTGTTGTAATTTCAGCTTATATCTATGCATTTTTATGTATATGCACACCTGCATGTGTGTGTGTGTGTGTGTGTGTGTGTGTGTGTGTGTGTGTGTGTACAAAGTGTAGCTAGATGGTATAATGGATAAAGTGCCAAGCCTGGAATTAGGGAGACTCATCTTCCTGAGTTCAAATTTAGCCTCAGACACATACTAGCTGGGTGACCCTGGGCAAGTCACTTACCCCCATTTGTTTCAGTTTCCTCATCTGTAAAAGGAACTGGAGAAGAAAATGGCAAGCCACCCCAGTATCTTTGCCAAAAAGACCCCAAATGGGGTCATGAAGAGTTGGACATGACTGAAATGATTAAACAACAACAACCAATATGTGTATACACATGTATGTATATACTACATCTTTATATAACACTGCTACCCTGGCCGCTCATTGCCTGGAGGCCATGAATGTTATATTTTACTACTCTCTGGGGTTCTTCAGTGCCCTGAAGGGGCACTGGCGTGTCTATACCCTATGTATAGCTCTAGCTTATAGATGGTGTTTCCTCAAGTGTGGGAGGGTTCCTTTTGCCCTAAGTTCATTATACCAGCAATGGATAAGCTTTTATAAAGGAATATTCACTTCAAAAGGAATAATCACAAATACACAAACTTACTTCCCCATTCCCTTAACTCCCTTTGCCTCATACCACTTTAGTCTCTGGGGAGGGAAAGAAGATTAGGTTCACAGCTTAACTCAGTCCATACAGAGTAGGGGTGTCTGTAACCCTGATGGGTGCTTTCCTATTTCTTTCCCATTTCAGTCTTCCTGTTTCTATTTGAGTTTGACATCGCTGCGGTGGAGCACAGACCCAAGTATTAAGTTCAAACTCCACCTCTGACTTGAGTACCAGTTGTCTCTGTTTCTCTGGGCTTCCCTGCCGGGCTGCTTGGCTTCACCATCCTTCCTGGAATTCTGGTCCCAAGTCTGTGGGGATCACTGCTTACATTTGAAATTTAGAACAAAGGAAATAACAGAAGCAAATTCAAATTCTGCTCCCTTTTTGGAGCCTAGGGTGAAAGAGAGACCTCTTCCCTTATCAGTTCAGTTTGTGGAGTGTGGGTGAAATGTGATCTCTATATACCCTCTATACATAGCAGGAAAGAATCTGCTGAAAAGAAAGAGAACTTCCAATCTAGCCAGTTTGAAAAACTAAGCCATTCTGTCTACCAGCTGATCAAAGGAAGCCACCTCACCCATGTGGTAGGGGATGTAGGATGCCTCCATGCCAGGCACACATGCCTCAGCAAACGTCTTACACACATACATGTATATGTATCTAC
Source organism: Petaurus breviceps papuanus (assembly GCF_028583685.1). Taxonomy (NCBI): domain Eukaryota; kingdom Metazoa; phylum Chordata; class Mammalia; order Diprotodontia; family Petauridae; genus Petaurus; species Petaurus breviceps. The sequence continues at coordinate 68,428,479 of NW_027186296.1, read as the reverse complement.
ACACGTGTACACACACATATATGTATCTTTGAGATCTCAAAAAGATCTCATTTTTGAGAACGTATATTCACAGGGGCCTCCATCCTACATTCAGACTAGTATGGTAAAAAAAAAAGAGTAGATGGGCCAATAAAAGCTATAAGAAGATAGGTATGCCTAAGGTATTTGTCTGCCCCTAATTAAAGCTACTAAAGCCAAGGACTGGCTCTGAGATTCTAACCACACAGATTCATGTTATGCCAGGGTTGGAGCAGTAATAACCATTGACATTTTTATAATGCTGCATACACATTATTGTGTTTGTCCTCACATCAGCTCTAGGAAGTAGGTGCAATAGGTGTTATTGATCCATTTTACACATGAGGAATCTAAAACTCAGAGAAATGACTTCACTACAGTCACAGAATGAGTATGTGTTAAAGGCAGGTCTGTCCTGACTCCATGTCCAGGACCATTTCTATTGTGCAGTTGTTTGTAAATGGAACAGATCTTTGGGATGATCTAATCCAGGAGTTCTTTATGTGGGGTTTATGAATTTGTTTTCTTAAAAAAATTTTGATAACCATATTTCAGTATAAGTTTTCTTTATAATCCTAGGTTTTTTATTATATGCATTTAAAACATCATTTTGAGAAGAAGGGAATGAAATAAGCATTTTTAAGCTCCTATTATGTGTCAGGCTGTAAGGTAGGTGCTCATAGTATCCCCATTTACAGTTGAAGAAAGTGAAGTTAAATGACTTGTCCAAGGTCATACAACTAGTGTCCGAGACCAGATTTGAACTCACCTCTTTCCAATTCTAGGCCCAATACTCTACTCATTATCAAACCTACCTGCTTCTATGATATCCAGCTGGCTCAAAGGGGTCAATAGACTTCAACAGACTGCTAGAGGTGTCAATGAAGGCAAAAAAAGGTTAAAAACCCCTGACTGGATCCCACTTTCTCAATTTCAAATGAGGAAACTGAGAAAGAAGGAGAGGAAATTAACTTGCCTAAGGTCACAGGACTAGTTAATGAAAGAGCCAGAACTAGAACTCAGATATTCTAACTCCCATTATAGCACACTTTTTTTAACGTTGGCCTTAATCATAAGAAACATGAATCTATTACTGGGCTTAATGGTTTTCTGGGGTCCAGTGGCTTTTCTGAAGAGCAGTGTTTAGGGAATGCAGCTTTCTTGGGAAGTGAGCAGCATATGTAAAGGTAGAAAGGAAATGTGCAGTGCCTAGCAGGGCATCCTATGAGGGCAGCATTCTGGGATGCCAAGAGCTAGGTTTCCTTAGAGATCTCAGAGTTGATAAACATTACTGGCAGGCTTTCTGTAAAGCAATTCTGCTAACTTGAAACAGCACTCGATAAACAGATTCAAATTAAACAAAGAGGGATTGTAATGGGGTTTTTCAGTTAGTGTATGAAAGATGGCAAGGGCCCTTTTCAGTTTTAAAAGCTTATTTTTATTCTTGGCTCAGGATTTGTCCCTTCATATGGTGCTGATCACACCCGCCCTGGGTTTCCCTTGTTAAAATTTGCAGACAATTCTCCGTAATTGAACAATTCTATCATTCTTATCATCTTCCTGAAACAATTTTCTAGGCAAAATGTTTCTCCAGAAGATAATCTGTGAGGTTGGGTAAGAAATTCTGGGGAAAATCCTCTGAAAGGAGGAGATAGTCAATTGATGCCCATTTAACTGCTTTCTTGATATTTCGTGCTGAGGAGAGTACATCTTAATCATAAAAATGAACTATCTCCCGGCTCTCCTTTTAACTCATTTTTATCATTAACAAATGTTACTCTCTGCCTGCTTCCATCCTTAATAAATTATCAAAATCTATCTTGGGAATTCAGTTAAAGGTTGCTTATTCCACCACCCAGTGTGCAAAACAGCATCTGAAATAAACATTAACCTTTATAGATGCAGCCATGTGACTTTATAAGATGAGACTGAAACCCTGAATGCTAGGAGACTTAAAAAATCATTTGGGGAGGGATCATTTAATAGTAAATCATAAGCATCCATATAAGGTAACTCATACAGCAGCCTCAGTTCTCCATAATACAACTGAAAACAAAAAGGAAGAAATAAAAGATTTCTGAGTAGGCAGGCTAGGAGTTGGGCAGTCTACAACTAAAGTTCATGTGCTTTTTTCACAGGGAAACACCTCAGGCTTCCACTCAGAACTTCTTCACTCTTTTTTTACACACAGTGTCAACCAACTTGGGTGTCTGGTTTTCCAATCCATAAAAGATCAGAAGAGGACAGTATAATGGTGGAAATAGAAAGCCCAACAAGGGAAGAGACAGAAAAGTTGTCAAGGTAAAGCGACACAAGTGACAAAAACATTAAGAAGCAAAGTCTATTTCGTAGAAAATCAAAACATCCCTTCTATACCTTTAGCCATTGAGGGCATCCCAGTATTATAGTATGACATGTCTCTAATGATGATCTTCAATTGGTAAGAAAATCCTATATTGTGTTCCATAAACTCAGTTTCTTCTGTGAAAACCCTATTCCAGTGACTTATCATAGTGTAGAAGTGACATTGCCTTCTCAAAGGCTCTTACAGGAGAGGCCATTTTCTGGTAGCTTCTACCAGGCTGGGATTGAATACAGGTATTGGGATTCATTGTGTCCATCTGTAATGACAAGGTCAACCTCCTTAAATTCAGAGGCACTCATTACCACAAGATGGCCACCAATGATGAATGTTCTCAGCCACTCATGAAAAATCATCCACTGAGGCAGAGACGAGGATGCAATCTGTATTACTAGATGGAATACCTCCACTGAGGAAACCACTGATTGAAGTATCTGAAATATCATTTGGGGAGGTATCATTTTATAGTCAGGAAGTATCTGAAACACCTTTTGTATGAAAAGGAGAGAAAGTTTTTTTTTTTTCAGGGCAATTGGGGTCAAGTGACTTGCCCAAGGTCACATGGCTAGTTTTGTGTTAAGTGTATGGGGTTGGATTTGAACTCAGGTCCTCTTGACTCTAGGGCTGGTGCTCTATTCACTGCACCACCTAGCCACCCCAAGGAGAGAAAGTTTTTAAGAGATTTTAGAGAGGTATCTAATACAAATGGGTAAAAGTGAAAAAAAGGACACTGAAAGCCTTAATTATTAAGCTTCAGTTATTTGAAATATTAATTAGTATAGACCACCTCATTGCCTGTTTGTTCTTGTTGCTAAGTCATGTCCAACTCTTTATAATTCCACTTGTAGTTTTCTTGGCAGAGATACTGCTCTCCAGCTCATTTTATATATGAGGAAATGGAAATAAACGGGGTTAAGTGACTTGCCTAGGATCACACAGCTATTAAGTGTCTGAAGCCAGATTTGATCTCAGGAAGATGAGTCTTCCTGACTCCAGGCCGAGCACTCTATGCACTATGGCACCACCTGAGGCCTTCTAAAAAATCCTTTTCCTTCATGATAACTTCCTTGGTGATTCTTGCCAACAGTAAACTTTTCTACTAAATACTTATTTATTTCCTGTGCCATAAATCTGGAAGTCTCAGTTTTATTTAGCGCTTCATTATACACTTGCCTTGTTCTCTAATTGATCTATTTGTTTAAGTCCTGACTCCCCAGTTAGATTATATGCTCTTTGAAAGCAGAGATCATATCCTTCTTTTTTTTCTGCATCAAAGCTCAGGTCAAAGCACATAGTAAATGTTCAGGGAACATTATAAGAATCAAATTAAACAATATTGACCTTGAGGGAATGCAAGATCCTGACATACCTTCAGAATTCTCAGCAAGAAAAGTACTCACTTTATTGTGAGTAGTAAGTATGTATATGTGTGTGTTTGTGTGTATGTACATACACAATACATATATGTATATGTGTATATGTATACTTATAAACATACAAATACATCTATATTTAATGAAGCTTTGGGTAACTAGGTGGCTCAGTGGTTAGAGTGCCAGGCCTGGAGTCAAGAAGACTCCTCTTCTGAGTTCAAATCTGGCCTCAGACACTTACTGGCTGTGTGACCCTGGGCAAGTCACTTAACCCTGGTTGGCACAGTTCTCTTACCCGTAAAATGAGCTGGAGAAGGAAATGGCAAACCACTCCAGTATCTTTGCCAAGAAAACAACAAATGGGGTCACAAAAAGTCAGTGACTAAACCAGGGGTGGAGAGGCCACATGTGACCCTCCAAGTCCTCAAGTGGGACTCTTTGGCTGAATCCAAACTTCACAGAACAAATCCCCTTTATAGAAGGATTTGTTCTGTAAAACTGGGACTCAGTCAAAAGGTCACACCCAAGGACCTAGAAAGCCAGAGGTTCCCTACCATACAACAAAATATGGCAATTCTACAAACCAGAATCATTGATTAAGTGGAATGAACCATGTTCTAATAACATCAACTGAGTTTAATCAGATTAAGATTGGCTATAATCATGGCTTTTTTTTCCTATATTGTTTACCTTTCTAAAGGGTTTTCATGAATACAGGTCTCACAATCACCCAGGGAGATCATCAATACAAGTACTACCATCCTACTAGATGTGAGGGCAGGAGGCCACATTTATTTCATTTATCCCTGAGCTGCCCCCCTCCAATATGCATTGCACATAGGCACTGGTCAATACTTTCTGAATGAATGAGCCACAAATGTACAGAAAAGGAAACTGAGTTTTAGTAGATCAGTGTCTTGGAATCACATGGCTCCTTCCAGGCAGAGCTAGAATTTGGACTTCTCCTTTTCCTCCCAAATCCAATGATCCTTCAACTGCACAATGCTACTCATCTCTAAAGTATTATGCTTCTGTGAGACAAAACTCTTACCTCACAGTTTAATTATGGATAGATAGAGGAAGAGAATGGTAAAACTACACAAAATCATTGTAAGTATGATTTATTTCCAGAGTGGTTGGGCAAGATCCTAGATGCTTACCTCTGATTGCAAAGATCCACAGAAGCTAATGTGTTTTCTTTATCTAACATGACAAACAACTTGTTGGTCTCAAGGGTCTGGGGAACTGTACCCTCTTCCTTCTTTGCCAAGGGGCATTCTGCTCATTAACCAAGCATGTGGTACAGACCAAGTTCAGTTCTTTTGGAGGCTGGCCTCTAATTGGAAGGGTGGAAATCTTTTTTAGCCCCCACAGTCTTTGATTATTTGCAACCTCACCCCAGCTCTCCTCAAGGAAGATTTACCCAAAGCTTAAGTTCTTCTCTTGTCTAGGCTGTCCCCAAAGTGGAGAATAGCAAAGTACTCCATGTACAGCATAAAGTAGGAAGAGGACACGTATTCATTTCCTACCCACAAAAGAAACGTTAAGCACAAACCACCCTGAAATGCACACTGACAAGACTGAAGTCATCTCTAAGGAGTCAACTATTGTTACAATTTACCGGAAGCTGAGTCATAACTAATGCAACATGAATCAGTTTCAAGTCAGCTGAATAAACTTTGCTACACTTGCCTCTGTTATAGCCAACAACTCCAAATTAATGCCCTCTATCTATCTAGGCTGGAGTTTGGGCTTATTCTTCCTTCTGGTGGTCATTTTCACTGATGAAGATACTTCCCTTGTCACTACTCTTGAATTAATAAAGTCACCTCTAAACCTGTATATCTCATGATATTTGTTCTCCAGGCGGGTGCTGGAGTCAGCTTGAACTAGTTCATGAGGGCCAATTGTTAAATGTTCAGCGACACCAAGAAATCAGCAAACCCTATAAATCAGGGATTGATTTATTGTTTTTGTGGATTATTTCTATACTGTAGGAATAATGCAGATTAAATTTAAAAGTGTGTTGTGTGTACAATTATTTTGAGAGTTGATTGTTAAACATTCACCAGCATACCACTTTACTCAGGAAAGGGAAAAATAGAATAGAAAAAGCAAAAGAGATCTAGGCACACGTTGACCTATTTAATTTCCTCTACCCTAACTGTTACATGGAAGCAATCACCATGATGGTAGAATAAGGAAAAGGATTCCACCTATCTTCACATCTGCCTCATGGTAAGTCTAGCAAAGGATAAATTGACTTTCCACTATGGTAGAGTTGAAGAAAGAGAGTAAGACTCATCTTGAGATGAGTGAGAGAATAGACCTATAGACAAAATCTTTCCAGTAGTTTAGGGAGATTTCAATGATGTTTTGTACTGAGTATAGCTTCTAGGCAAAGTGGCATTTGGACAACAGGGCTTTTATTCTGCGCATGATATTATTAAGCACGGGGTTAGAAACAGGGAGGAAGTGAGAGTGGGCAGTTAGGTGATACAGTGTATAGAGTGCCAGGCATAGAGTCAGGAGGACTCTAACTAGAATAGCTAGTTCTAGTATCTTTATGTATTGTGATTTATATATTAATGAATCTGTCTTAGTTGCTACAGTACTGTATCTACTCAGATATTTACTAGCTGTATGACCCTGGATGTGTCACTTCACCCTGTTTGCCTCAGTTTCCTAGTCTATAAAATGAGCTGGAGGAGGAAATAGCAAATCACTCTAGTATCTTTGCCAAGAAGACCTCCAAAGGAGGTCACAAAGAGTCAGATACGACTGAACAAGGGAGAACAACAGCAACTACAAGAAGAGTGTAGTTAAAAGCACGATGGACTAGGAGTCCAGGCTTCAAACCCTGTCTCTGCCACTAGCTCACCCTATGGTGTCAGGCAAATCATTTGTTCTGTCCCTTAGAGCCTCAGTTTTTAGAGCATAAATCGAGGGGTTTGAACTAATGGATATGTTAGATCCCGAACAGCATCAGTCTCCCATGAGTCTAGGTTAAACTTGAGTCTCTGTAGCAGGTCCATGTTACTCAACTACTTTTTCCGCCATGTCAAATGTAGGCTCTCCTTCTAGTCCCACAGCCCAACCTAGAAAAGATTCCTGCTTATTCATCAGTTTTTAGGTCTCTGACAGTTTTTCTTGTATGCCAATGAGTATTTTCTACAAGCCATCCCGTGTTTTTTAATTGCCACTGAATCTGAGAAAGATGGAGCTGGAAAAGACCTTAGGTGCCTTGCAATCCAAAGTCCACATTGTATAAATAAGGAAACAGGACATTTAAGTGCCTTTCCTAAGAGCACACAGCTAGATTATATACTGTCTACTGAACAGACATGGGTATTTCCCTAGTTTTCCCTTCTTTTATATATTAAAGCATTTAGACTCTTTTATTGAATATTTGCCAAAATACAAAATGAACATGAAAACTTAGTAAAAAGCAAGTGAGGTTAGGGTGAAATGATATGAAACATACTTCTAAAACTTGGTATTATGGCTCTTTGATTTCACCCTCACTCCTCTCAGCAACTGGGAGGGCCACTTTACCTCTGTTTGGCTTAGTTTTTTCTCAACTGTAAAATGGGAATTGTAATAGTACCTATGTTGCGGGGTTGTTGTAAGGATCAAATAAGATAATATTTGTAAACAAAGAAAAAAGTATTTAGCACAGTGCTTAGCATATAGTAGGTACTATATAAATGCTTATTTCCTTCATTTTTCCTAGTATAACTCATATTCTTTTCATGTCTTTCCATAAAACCCCCAATATTCAGTTTTACTCTCAACAGTAAGCTACTTGGGTGATTCATCTTTCATTCCTCATTTCTGTTACATGACCAACTCATCTCCTTTTCTGATCAACATGACATCAATAACATCCTTATAGTTAGTTCTAATATCTTTATGTATTGTGATTTATATATTAATGAATCTGCCTCAGTTTCTACAGTAGAGTATCTACCTGTTGCTCACTGGACTGAGTTCTGGATTTGGAGACAAGACCTAGTTCATATCCCACTTCTGATGTTTGCTAGCTATGTGACCTAGGCAAGTCACTTAACTGCTTTGAGCCTTAGTTTTCTCACCTATAAAATTAGGACACTGGAATAGATGGCCTTTAATGTCCTTTATAGATTAAAATCTATAATCCTGTGACCCTATGTTTCCATGTTAAAAGTACTCACAGTTAGATTAATGTTCGTTGACAGTCTTATAATTGTGTAATTATTGGTGCCTTTAGAATGTGTCCTATGGCAGACTAAGTGTAATTTATTATCTAAGGACCAATGAGCTAAATATAGTTATAATGATGACAATAAATCAACTCATTCATAGTGTTTGTAAGGTACTTACTTATCAATAACCCCATGAGGTTGGTAGGGAATGTATTATTATACCCATTTTATAGGTGAGGAAACTGAGGATCAGAAGGCTAAAACAGAGACCTGATGCTGGGGAATGTCAAGTGCATGATATCTGCTAAAGCTATTTCTCTGCCAGAAGCAGATCAGCTAATAATTTCTTGACTTGTCTGAGTGATGTCATCCTTAAGAAAATGAAGAAGCAGGGGTGACCAGGTGGCACAGTGAGTAAGAGCACCGGCCCTAGGGTCGGGATGACCTGGAGATCAAATCCAGGCTCTGATACTTAGCACCACACCCAGAAATAACTGGCTGTGTAACCTTGAGCAAGTTACTTAACCCCAATTGCTTAAAAAAAGAAAAAAGAAAGCCAACAAAGGGAACTTCCTTTAAACCCAATTCTCAAAATTAGGGAGGTCCTGGTTTACTGGGAGTGAATACAATGAGAAATTTATTGGGAGGTGAGTGACCACTAGCTACATCTTATGAGTATGTTATGACATACTCTAGAATTTGGGAAAGTCAATTTCAAAAGGATCAGAGTAAAAATAAATGAGATACCATAGACAAAAATCTACTGATGAACTCAATCCCAGGAAAGATGGAAATTTGTCTTGGATGAAATTCTGAAAATATTAAAAGAAACAATTATGACAAGGAAGAAAGGGGCAGGGATCATATAAACAGCATGTTGTAGATGCAAAGGGACTTATTGACCAAAATATTCAGTAGACGGGAGCAAGGCTGATGATTGAAGGATGAATACAAAAGTGTCTACACTTTGTTAAGAGTAATTCTGGGAATGGTAAACCTCAGAATAATCTGAGACTGGCAAAAAAGCCTAAAGACAACAAAAGATTATTTATTTGTTTATTGCTATATTGGGGTTAAAAAGGAGGATCAAAGAAGCCAAAGCAAGAAATCAAACATTTATTAAGTATTTACTATATTTGAATGCAAATACAAGCAAGGGCTAGTTTTGCTGCAGAGGTGGAAGGGGTGGTGATAACTAGTGATACAGAGGAAGTGTAGCTGATCAACTCTCATTTTGCTGTCTTTTTTTTCTTCTGGGGTCTAGACTGTAAAGAATAATGTAAAAATGGCTAATAGTGATTTGATACCTAGATAAGTAAAAATATTGTAAGAGAATACCTAGATTCCCTTGGTGAGTGAAAGTCGCCAGCCTCAGAAGAACTAAATTCTAAGTTATTAAAAAAATCTAGTGGATATGATTGATGAAATATTGTCAGTGATCACTGATAGATTGTGGAGAATGGTAAAGATGCTTCAGCACTGCTGAAGGGCAAATGTTGTCCTGATTTTCATAGAAAAGAATAAATAACAAAGTCTACAAACTATGGGCCAATGAGTTTGATTTAATTCCTGGCAAAATTATAGAAGACATTGACATTATTGATGGGACGAAGAATGTCTTTTGTCCAGACAGTGATATAAAGTTAGATAGACAATTTATAGAACTGGTCCATCATTAAATATGTCATGGAAAGACAGTGTAAATGGAAAATGATTAGAGATCAAAATTGAATAGGAAGATGAGAAAGGGCTGTATTACTTTTAAGGAATTGCAAAGAGGTTTTACTAAGCCCAGGCTTTCCCTGAAACACAAACTCATCATTTTTTTTAAACATCAATAGTCTATTAGTAATATTACATACATATCATGGAATTTTAGCCTCCAACTAAAGTTACAGTAACCAAAAGGAAAATGGAGAAGCACATAGTGGGTGTGAGTACAATGAAATATAGTAGGGAAGGAGGAATGGGGGGAAAGTATTTATTAAACACCTACTACATACTAGTCAGTATGCTAAACACTTTACAAATGTTATCTGATTTGTTCCTCATAATGATCTTGTGATGTGGGTGCTATTATTATCCTCATTTTACAGTTGAGGAAACTAAGGAATGTAGACATGCGGTGACTTATCTAAGGTCACACAACTAGTCAGTGTCCAATGACAGATTTGAATTTGTCTTCCTGACTGTAGGACTAATGTTCTATCCATAGTGCCATCTAGCTGTTTCATTAGGAAGAACTATTTTAAAAGAAATATTAAGGCTATCATCAGAGAGACTTGTGGTTGTAAAAGGAAGTGTTAGTCAAGTAGAAAAGCAGGAGATAGTTAATGGATAGTGAACATGATCCATTGATAACTACACCATATCAAGAAATCTAGAAGAAAAAAAGACCTGTCATATTTGGTGTATTGTCTACATAGAATTCATCAGAGTACAGGTTTCAGAGCAGCACAGGAGAAGAAGGCATGGATAGGTTACATTGTGCATCACCAGAGGAGGTACCTATTGATGAGATTGCAGATATACTAAAGTACTGAAGCATTATTCAAGAGATGGTATATTAGTATATTAAAAAGGAAGCAGTGATTACAAACGGCTTTGTGGCTTCATCAAGATTATGTCATTTTGCACTAACCTCATCTTATCTGACAGTACTATAAGACTGGTAGACAAGCAAATGTTAGAGATATAGCTTACTTACAGCTTAGTAAAGCAATTAATAATTTCTCCTTTTTCTGGAATGGAGAGATGTAGGGCTAAATAAAAGCACATTTGTGTTGATTCAGAACTTGCTAAATGGCTGGACCTCAAAATTGGATGCCAACTAAAAAAGATATCCTTTAATGGGACATTCTCTAGCCTTGACCCTGTACTTCTTACCATTTTAAACAACAATTTGGCTAAAGGTATGGAAGGTATAGGAGCATCCAGGTGGCACAAATGGAGCACCTTCCATGGAGTCAGGGGAGGACCTAAATTCAAATCTAGCCTCAGACTAGCTGTGTGACCCTGGGCAAGTCACTTGACCTTATTTGTCTCAGTTTCCTCATCTGTAAAATGAGATGGAGAAGGAAATGGCAAACTGGTTAAGTATCTTTGCCAAGAACACCCCAAACAGGGTCAGGGAGAGTTGGATATGACTGAAATGGCTCAACAACAACAATATAGATGGCATATTTATCAAATTTGCAGATGACACAAAGCTGAGAAGAGTAGCCATCACACTGGCTAACAGATTCAGGATCCAAAATAATCTTAATGATTAGAACTTTGGGCATAAAGAAATACTATGGGGGGGTGGCTAGGTGGCACAGTGAATAGAGCACTGGCACTGAAGTCAGGAGGACCTGAGTTCAAATCCAGCTTCAGACACTTAGCACAAAAACTAGCATGTGACCTTGGGCAAGTCACTTAACCCCAATTGCCCTCCAAAGAGCAAAATAATAATAATAATGATGATGATGATGATGATGATGATGTGTATAATGTATATAATAGAGGGTAAAGGCAAAATTCTACATTTAACTTAAACATATACACACAACTTCATAAGCACAAAATGGGGAAAACATGAAAGTAATTCATTGTGATGAAAAAAAAGCTTAACATTTTTGAGGCTTATAATAAGTTCAATATAAGTCAATACTGTGATGTGGCCACCACAAATCTTAATTGGCTTTTAGACCGTCTCCAAAGAAGCAGAAATTATACAGAAAGATGGTGATTCTGCTGTATTCTGTCCTTCATGCTCTGTTCTCAAGACATGTTATGTATTGAAAAAGATATTAAGGGGTGGCTAGGTGGCACAGTGAATAGAGCACCAGCCCTGGAGTCAGGAGGACCTGAGTTCAAATCCAACCTCAGACACTTTACACACGTGCGCGCGCATGTACACACACACACACACATACACACACAAACTAGCTGTGTGACCTTGGGCAAGTCACTTAACCCCAATTGCCCTCCAAAAAGCAACAAAACAAAACTAACCCCCCAAAAAACTCCAAAATGAAAAAAAATTGATAAACTTCTGAGTATACAGAGAAGAGCAACCAAGATGGCAAAGGACTTTGAACTGATGACAAAAGAACATCTAAGAAGGGGGAACTGTTTAACCTGAAGAAGGGAAAGCTTAGTGGTATATATATTTAGATATCCAAATAAGAATTGAATGGAAGAGGTATTGAATTGAACTAGGATGTAAGTTACAAAGAGTCAGATTTAGGTTTGGTGGAAGGAAGAATTTCCTAACAATTAGAATTATACAGAAGATGGATGAGCTACTTTGGGAGCTAATGGTTTTCCCTTCAATGGAGGTTTTCAAACAAAGGTCGGAAGCCCACTTATCAGGTATATTATAGCACAGATATTTGTTCAAATATAGGTTTGGCTAAATGACTTTTGCGATCCCAAACAACTCAGACATTCTCTGATCTTATCAAGTGGCTTGCCCATGATCATGCAGCTAGCATCTGATTCAGGATTCATTCCTAGAGCTCCTAATTCCAAGTCCTATACTTGTGCTATCCACCATTCCATCATCATTACCAAAAGATTGTCCCACTAGGTAGTGCCTTTTTTTCTGGCCACACAACCCATGAAATAGACCAGAAATAGAATAATTAAGATGGACAAATCCTCATTTCAAAGATAAAGAAAAAAGGAGCATCTGTCCCTTTTTTCGTCTTGCTGGGTCTTTCAGAATTGTTCCTGCTGCAATTAACTCTCATTTCTATTCCAGAAGGAAAAAAAGTAACATTGGAATTATGAATCAGCTCTCAATTTAGAAATATCTTCCTCACCCAAAGAATATATATATTTGATGTTCTAAATTTCTGGTTAGAAGAAGGAAACTCCCAAAGGACAAAACATGTCTAGGGCACTAATGGGAAAGTCATTTCTGAGTTCTTTTGTGTTTCATCCCTGAAATGCTAACTCTCCTTTATATATTGTGAAAATTCCACTTCTAGAAAAAAAATTACAGTGAGTCACCATGACATGTGGTGAATTTCAAGTCAGATGATGTGAATTTGAATCCCAGCTCTGCTACTTACTATCCACAAATCACTTGGACTCTTTAGGCCTCAGTTTCCTTTTCTATGAAATGATGAAATGGGGGTTAGGGTAGGTATTGGACTTTGATAATTTCTAAAGTCTTTCCAGTTCAAAATCCTATGCTTTTGTAGAGTTAATTTTCAGGGAAAAAAGCCCATAATGTCCAAATTCTATGAAACTAGTTCAACCAACGTGATTGGAAAAATCTTCAGGTACCTTAACTACAAGATACATGAACTGTTCATATATCTTTCATCTTGTCCCTTTACTATTGATTTTTTGAACCCATGCATATAGCTTTACATTTCTGCCCATTAAATCTAATATTGTAAGATTTTCCTAGTCATTCTAACATATTGAGGTCTTTTGGGACTGTAATTTTTTAGGTCTTTGTTCACGCTATCCGAAAATTTGACAAGCAGACCATCTATGCCTTCATCCAAATCATTAACAAGGATGAACAGCACAGGGCCAAGGACAGATCCCTGAGGCATAACACTAGACCTCCAACTTCTGACATCATTATATCAATTCAGATGCATTAATTGAAGGGAAACTATGAATTCTAATAAATTATTAATACTAATGTTCAATAAATTACTAAATAGTAATGCAGAATATGCAAGATTATCTTCATGTTTAGATAAGGACCTAGATGGAAAATAGCAATGTCAAAACTTATCCTTATGTGAGACTGAAAAGCTAGCCTCTTTCAGGACAATACTTGACAGCAGGAGAACATGTCATTCTTTTTGGCTGCTCAGAACCTGTTTCATAGAATCATATCATCTGAGTCAGGTGGAAGGAATTACAGAGATGATCTAATTCAACTCTGTCATTTTACATTTGAGGAAACTGAGGCCCAAAGGAGTTGAGTGATTTACCTAAGGTGACTTACCCATGTAGCTTATAAGTGGACAGTTTAGGGTTTGTTTTTGTTTTTTTTCTTTTGTCCCCTTTGGAAGCCTTAACGTAGTTCTTGACTCTGCTCAGCTCTGCCTCCCTTAAATCCATTTCATGCGCTAGCCAACACATCACCCTTGTGACCTCATTAGTCCTCTTGAGAATGAGATTGAAGGATGAACAACAATAACAAATGTAAGAACTAAAAAGGTCAACTTGGATTGAAGGAAGGTAGGAAATACAAAAATGGAAGAGAAACAATTTTTAAAAGTTCAGCAGTGATAGTCAGTGGTATGGGCTTGTGGCTGAGGGGAATTCGGAATTCTATAAAATGAGTCACCTGATGCCACCAATAAAAAGTGGATAACTGATTTGTGATTTCTATGAGTTTTTATACTTTGAGTTTGCCTTTATGCAAGATGAGTGATACAATAAGTAATTTGGTCAATCACAGAGCCATAATTAGATACAATTATTCCTGGGAACATTTATTTGTAGTGGAGGAATGGAAAGATGCATGGTGGGAGTGGAGGAGGGTGCAGTGGAGGAAACAAAGAGCATTTGGGAATGTCTGTGCAGAGAAGAATCCATCAAAGAGAGTACACCTATCCCCCAGGATGTCTCTGGGGGAGTTGCATCCTAAACCTCAGGATGACTCTAAAGTGAGCTGCAGGGATGTGTCATGGAAGATGTGGGGAACCCTATCCTCTAAGGGAGGAAATGTTTACTGGCTCAGATGGTATGATTATCCTGGGGAAAAACCTCTATCATTGTATGCTACTTAGGGCTCTGCTACAACTGTCACTAGCAATCTTTGTAACTGGAACAAGTAATACAACATGTATCTGGGGCAAATTGCAAAGAAGATACTTTCAAATACTTTGGGGGGGCATACTTATGGGGAGGCCATAACAGGATAAAAGGGAGAGTGGGGATGGGATATGGCTAGCAGTCCTCAATCTGGTAGCTCCCTACATTAGCTAATTAATTTTTGAACTAGTTGCAGAATTCAATTGCTTTAATGCATAAGAGGCTGCAAATGCTGTCAGCACCACCTTCGTGGGGTAAAACTCATCATCTAGTCCTAGTAACAAAACTGGGGATCAACTAGTAGGTGAAGTTTGTAAACAGAGCTTTAACCTGACTGATCATAGATATATCTGTAATCATCTAGGTAGGCCACTGGCAGGGCTCAGGACATGAGGTATGGCTATTTTAATTTAAAGTTGTTCATTAGACTCCTAGTCAGAAGGCAAGAAACAGGGCTTAGGGAGTGTAGTGCCAACACAATATTCACAGAGCCAATGACCACTATAAATATGCTGGCATAGTACTCAATCACAAAATATAGCAGGTTCTCCAGATAGAAGACAGAAGTAAAAACATTTATTCAGACACCAGAAAACCCAATCCCAAAACCAGTAAGCCTATTCCATCATAGTAGAAGAGAAGTTAATATGCCATAACAGCACAGAGAGCCACAGCATCCTTTAGCCTTCCCACAAAACAACATTTACTCATAAGCCTGACCATCTGCTTGCCTGCCATTTTCCCTCCTCCCACTGTCTAGCTGTTCTGATTCCCAGCTTCCTGTGGGCTGTGCTCCACCCATCCGCAAACTCCTCCTACCTCAGGGTCCATGTGATTACATCCAGCCTATTAGGTAGGGTATATCTTCAAAGCAAGGGAGGTCTTCAAATTACCATTACCATTACAGGGAGAGGATACCAAGTGGACTCAGGATGCAGGGTTCCCTTTCAACAACATGGAAAGTGTAAATCCTTGGCCAGAGAATCACACCACAAGTGACCTCAAAACAGTAGTATCTATGGTGATAGATTAAAACAACCAATACTTTAGTCTAATTTCTTAGTCCTTGAGATGAATCTATTGCCTAGCACTCCACTTGGTGAAACAGAAATGATTTGAGTTCTCCTTGGGGCAGTCAAATATTCCCTTGGTTTCATCAAGGCACCCTGACTGGTCTACTCAGATTCTTTAATGGTGTGCGTTTCTTACTCTAGGGACTTCCCATTTTCCTAGAGTAGGAGTTCTTGTTAGGGAGTGAGGGAGGGGTAGGAAAGAAGGATCATGAAGTAGGTAGTATTCTTCATCATACATAAGGGGTCATTTTATTGATCAGTGTTGTTATGTCTCGTGACAGAGAGATGAGGGACTAACATGCAGAATGGGACACACATTTTTGGACATGGTCAGTGTGAAAAATTGTTTTGTTTTACTATATTTATTACGAGGGTTCTATTTTCCTTCTTTTTCAGGGGAAGGAAAAATTCTTTCTAATGGAAAAATTAAAACAATTTTTAAAGAAAGAAAAGGAGGATCGTGGACTTAGAGCTGGAAGGAGTCTGTAGGTCATTTAGTCTAGCTGCTTATTCTGCAGATGAGGAGACTGGGGGACCAGGGATGTTAAGTAATAATAATAGCTAGCAATAATTGGATGCTTGGGCAGTTGGGTAGCACAGTGGATAGAGCACTGGCCCTAAAGTCAAGCAGACTCATCTTCATGAGTTCACATCTAGCCTCAAACACTTACTAGCTGTGTGACCCTGGGCAAGTCACTTAACCCTGTTTGTTTCAGTTTTGTCATCTATAAAATGAGCTGGAGAAGGTAATGGCAAACCACTCCAGTATCCTTACCAAGAAAATCCCAAATACGGTCACCAACAGTCAGACACAATTGAAATGATTGAACAACAAATATAATGCTGTACAAATATCACATCATTTTATTATCACAATAGCTCTGGGAGATAGAGGATACTATTATTTTCATTTTATAGATGAGGAAACTGAGGCAGAGGTTAAAGACTTGCCCAGAGTCACAAAGCTAGTAAGCATTTAAGGTGGATTTCACCTCAGGTCTTCCTGACTCCAGGTCCAGCACCTATTTGCCTTAAACTTAACCTTAGGTGAGTTAAATGACTGACCTATTTTAAGGTCCCCCATGTAATGAGGATCTGAGGTGGTATCTGAAACTAGGTCCTCTGACTCCAGAGTCAATATTCTTCACCCTTTCTTATGCCTTAACTTGCTATAATGAGAAACACACATTCATTTGCAAACAGTAGTTTGGGGGCTCAGGCTGACATAAACAATGTGGCCTAGCCAGTTTGGGGGAGGCCTTCTATCCTAGCTCTGAGCCAAAAGCAAAAATAAAAACCAAACACACCGAAAACCAGGTGCTTAAGAATGTTGGGTAACACAGCACTCCATGTGATGTATCAGACCATAAGGAGCTAACAGAGAAATATGTCCCCTCTCAACGGTGCAGATGATTTAGAAAACATTTACCCAGTTTCAGGGGCAAATATAGCAATCCAAATGGAAACCAAATGGGCAGGAAAGAACCCTTTGAATGCTTGTATTTCTCTACAAACCTTGAGAGTGGTGGCATCTATCAATTTGGTAATGTGTCATTTTTTTGCGGGGCAGATTTGGGCTCTGCTAAATGATGAGACTATCTACTCATCTTTTATGGAAGTTATGAAATATAAACCAAGAGAAACCATTCCCTAGGAAGAATCAGTTATCAGTAAAAACAGATGTGGCCATTACAACCCTCAGATTAAATATTGATGACTTCCAACAGGCCACCTGGTAATCAAGGCCTCCTTTGATTCTTGAACAGCATATCAATGAGAATCTAGGATACAATCAATGCAGCAAACAGTTGCATTTGGAAGCTTTAAATAGGAACCTACACCTCCCGCAGTCATTGTATTCTTCTAAAGTAGAGAGAAGATCAAGACCATGCCATGTAGTTGCTGATATACTAGGCTTCTGAGGCATTAGGCAGACTCTTATTTGATTTTCAAAGGCCAAAGATGCTCATCAGTGCAAAGTATATGCTCATGTTTTATACAGAGGCTTGGTTTTATAGAACAACTATCTCCTCTGGGAAGCCCATAATGCTGGAGAGGGTGATGGCTTTCCTGCTCAAGCTGTTGCTATGGTTGAAAAGTCTCCATGAAGCAGGAGACAAAAGATGATCAGCAGCCTTATGTAGTCAGATTCCAGAGGACTTTCATATGCTAGAAAGCAACCTGGGAATGAGGAAACAAAATAAACCAGACTGTTAACTTGTGGGTAAATGTTTTCTAAATCATCTCTACCAATGAGAGAGACATCTTTCTTCATTAGCTCTCTATGGCTTGATCTGAGTGCTGTGTTTTCTTGGATTCATAAGCACCTATTTTTGTTTTGTTTTTTCAGGATTTTTTTTCTTTCTCTGAATAAAGAACAAGAGAAATAGGACTCTTCTTCTGATCTAAAAACCCTCATCAGAAGCCACGAGGTCAGCTTGAGAACTATTGTGGGACATTGAAAAGAACGCTGGGTTCGAAGTAAAAATCAATTTAGTAAAGATTTATTAATCACCTATTGTGTGTCAGACTCTCTGCAAAGTTTTGTGGATATAAAGTGACAATCATTAATAACCACAATAAGGGCCAGACCCTGAACTAATCAACCAGAAGACGACCCTGGACCCAACAGTTTCCTTGTTCTCAGAGTAAACTCAGAGAATACCCCTTCCTATGTAAATGACCCCACATGGGGCTGACTTTAAACAGCATTCTTTCTTCTTTTGAGGATGAGACCCTTAACCCAAGACACTATCTTAAATAACAGAACTTCTTATCTTGTGGACATATGTTATGTTATGGCATGTTAATGATAAAGAAAACACAGATTTTCTAGGTCACAAAATCAGTTAACACCTTGTCAACTCTTATCTTTTTAAGAAAATTCCTTTCTGTGTAATCACAAATTTGACCCTGAATTGGGATGACTCTAAAATGTATTTAAGCTTTTTCATTCTTTTGTTCAGGCAGTCAGAAGTTTCCTTCTGGCTCCATGATCACGTATCTGCTGGTTTAAAGGGAATAAGTAATATAAAAATTGTAAAACTATATATACATATATACATGTATATACACACATATACATATATATGCATATATATGTATATATATATGCATATATACACACCCTAGCCTGTTTCTCTCCTTTAACCAAATCTCTAGGTGAACAAAAGACACAAGTGAAACATTCCTTGACCTGAAGGATGTTATAGTCTATCAGGTTGAAACAACATATATTTCTTTGGATTTATGTAAAATAGGTTCAAGATACCATAGGAAGGAAGGTACTAGGGGCTTCAGAAATGGCTTCATGTAGGAAGGGGTATTTGCACTATGCCTAGGAGTTTCTAGGACGTGTCGGTAAGGAGAGTGTGCAGACAATCTCAGTTCTAGCACTAGCACACTAGCATGAATCATTTATTTACCCACTCTGAGGTTTAGTTTTCTCATGTGTAAACAATGATAATAAAACTTGTACTACCTATCTCACAGTAGGATTGTTAGGGGGATAAAGACCCAGCTAATTGCACCAAATTCATGTGAATATTATTGGATGTGAAGATGATTATTTAGAAGAATGTTTAACTTGAATTTTTTTAGGATTATGATGAATCTTATCAACCTGAGAAAAAGTGCTTATTTTACATAAAAAGGATATGGGAGGGGATAAGGTTGCTATAAAAATTTTAATGCCAGGGTATGTTGGAATGGCACAGCCATCATTGTGTCCTAGCCTCTTTCCCTTCTTTGTTGTTGCTTAGTCATTTTTCAGTTGTGTCTGACTCTTTGTGACCCCATTCAGGGTTTTCTTGGAAAAGATAATGGAGTGATTTGCCATTTCCTTCTGCTCCTTTTTTTAGATGAGGAAACTGAAGAAATCAGGGTTGTGACTTGTCCAAGGTCACACAGCTAGTAAGTATCTGAGGTTGGATTTGAACTCAGATCTTCCTGACTCAATGCTGGGCGCTCTGTGCCACCTAGGGATGTGTGTGTGTGTGTGTGTGTAGGTGAGAAAGAGAAAGAGAGAGAGAGAGAGAGAGAGAGAGAGAGAGAGACAGAGAGAGAGAGAGAGACAGAGAGACAGAGAGACAGAGAGACAGAGAGAAAGAGACAGAGAGACAGAGAGAAAGAGACAGAGAGACAGAGAGACAGAGAGAGAGACAAAGAGAGACAGAGAGAGAACCAAGTTCGGGGAAAAATAAAAATATGTACCCTTTTTGCTTATAGCCATCACACTCTACTACATTAACTATAGTTACAGTTATTTTAACATCTTTCTAGAAAATATTTCTCTCTCAATATATAGATGAGTAAAGTGAAGTCTAGTCAGTATCTTGTAAAAATCATGTCAGGGAGATATATTGACAGTTCTTTGAAGTGCCACCAAGTACTGGAAAAGTGCATCTGTGGATTACATTATAAACTTGGTTCAGTGAAACAAGGAGAGTATTAGCTCCCAAACTTTTTTCAGCTTCAGAACCCTTTGCTTTAAATAAAACTTTGGCAGATTACTACAAAAAAATCAGTTTACAAAAAATGTCTACTGATGGTATCAAATAACACAAAGACGCTTTTTAAAAGTTGTATTTTCATAACAATTTTATTTGAATACTAGCAATATTCTAAACTTATTTGCTCTTGTTGGGTACTTTATAATTGGGAACAAGAATGGATGTAATATGTTACCTTGCAATGTATTTATGACAATTGTCATTTTCTTATTTACATTAGCCATATTTTGGAGGGATTATTTTTATCCTATACATTTGTGGTAAAACAATTCAATTGTTTCATTTTAAAATTTGATCTGTTTTGTTTAGAAATAAATGCTTTTATAATTTTCCCAGAATCATGGGTTATTGTTACTGTCATTTTCATTGTATAGTAGTGATAATCACTTTTAGATTTCCATTTCTTCTGCCATTGGTACTGAAACTGGGTCCATTGATATCTGTTTTCTCATTAGTGGCATGGTTGTAAATACTTTTCTGTGCCCACAGATTTCTCAGTTTTCCCAATTATGAATAATGGGCATTGGTACAAAAACTGATAGTAACTCAGCCTTCCACTTCTATACTCCAGACTTTATAAGACCTTATAAGAACTCCAGTTCTTATGCTAAGAAAATAAATGGACCTGATTATTTTATATATACTAGATGAGAAGAGACAACTACCTTATTGTGTTTCAGGCATTTGTGTGTGTGTGTGTGTGTGTGTGTGTGTGTGTGTGTGTGTGTTTGATGGTTGATTTCAGGACAACAAAAAGCCAACTTCTGTCTCATGATTGATTTGGAGCTGTCTCTGATAGTTCTCACCAGGGGCTGAAAACACAGAAGGCAAAGCAAATGGGTTTGCTAGGAGTGCTGTTCCTCCATCACAATATTTCTCATCATAGAACTCCTTACATTGCCTTTTGGTGTCCTGAGGTTCAAAACATAGTTTGAGAACTGCTGCCATAGAACAATTAGACAGATTTTAAGCAAAATAATTATCCGTTGCAGTCCCTATGACACTGTTTCAAAGTGCTAATGACAGTTACATATAGCTATCAGCCTATGATACAAACCTGTTCAAATCTGTAACCAGGTGACAAGCATCCTTTCTAACAAAAACAACAACAACAAATTTACCAAAATTCATTGAGACTTCTTGTATGTTAT
Organism: Petaurus breviceps papuanus; assembly: GCF_028583685.1. NCBI lineage: Eukaryota > Metazoa > Chordata > Mammalia > Diprotodontia > Petauridae > Petaurus > Petaurus breviceps. Next base: position 68,407,033 of record NW_027186296.1, on the reverse strand, counting down.
CAGCCTCTGTGAAGAGACCTCTGAAGGATGCAAACAATAAAGACAGCCCCCAAAAGGTGCTGTTTCAATAAAAACACAACTTGAGGAAAATCTAAGTCATCATAGGGGGGCAGTTGTTTCCATAGCAACATTTTATAAATGGGAGAGACATTGCTAGGCAGCCAAAATCAAGACTATAAAGGCTGAAAATTTGTCTATACAGAGACCGAGGATATAATAGGGAATTATGGCACTTTGAGTAGCATGGGATAGGCCAAGGAAGAGACGTCGGAAACTGGAAATCTTACTCATCACTGTGGTCTGGAGGCTTGTAGCTCTCATACAGCTAGGAGAGAATGGGAATTTCATGTGGACAGTTGAGCACGGAGAGTACAGACGAAGTGGGGAGGGTGGGAAAGGAGAGCTAGCTGGAAGAGAAGTAGAAATGAATGGGACCTCCAAAATATTTTCAGAAACTGATTCAAGTACCTAAAGAACTGTGACATCTAAAAGGCTCGAGAGACAAAATTTCTGGGTAATAATTATTTAATTAATAATTCTAGCATATTACCAATAAAATGGGTCATTGACACTCTCAAATGTCAAAGAGGAGTCATGAGGAGAAGGGGTCTTAAAGTTTAAATGCCCTTAGAAGAATGGGTGTTCTTGATGGTGGCAATCAACTCTGATTCATAACAATTAATGAGATAATGTATATTACAGTGAAAGATGAATGTATTCTAATGAGAGGCTGGGGTAGGGTTGTGGGGGGTGGGGAATGTGTCTTTCTTTCAAATCCTTTACTTCCAAATTACCCCCAGATTTAGGGAAATTTAGACAAAGGGCCAGAACTTTCACCTTTGATTAAGGTTGGGTGGGGTAGTAATACCTAGATTGAAGAGAATGTTAATGCTATCTGTCATCTTCAGTCCTGTCCTTCTGATGTTGAACCTTGAAATGAGGACTTTAAAAAAGGGGAGAGAATTCTGGATCTCCCCAAATCATTGGTTATTAATGATTATTTCTCTCAGAATTCAGTGACATCCTTGAAGGGGGATGGGGAGAAGGGCTCACATCTTCCTCCTCAGCTAGAGAAGAAGACTCCTCTCTGAATTTGGACATTTTATTTTTCAAAAAAAATATGTAATTTTATTTCTGGGAAAGGTACAATTTATCTTTCCAGAGGGAAAAAGGAGTTGAAGAATTACTGATATTTAGTGGATGGTAAATGATAAGAGTTGGAGCCAGGAACTTCAGAAGTCAAATTTTCCTGATCCTAGTTTATTCAAGTTACTGCAGGAGCAGGGCTGGGGCAATAAATCAGATCATTTAAACTCTTGAAGTTGGCCTGTAGGTTTTAAAAACTTCTAGGTCTTTTTTCACTCCTTGCTTTAGATTCTAGGCAAAGCAAGTAGCTTCGGGTTGCTTTTATAGGAGCAGAAAGGATAAAGATATTATCAGTGAACCATTTGTATAAAGGCCTTGATACTTATCAATAAGGCCTTTTCCTCATCGAGCTATATAATACTTGTAATTTTTCTCTTTTTTTCTCTCTCTCCTTTCCCTTTCCCCCTCTCCCATATAGCAAGAAAAAAACATATAGACATTCCCCCCAAATACCTCTGAGGCATACTTTTCTCTGCACTGCCTTGGAATGAAAGAAGTAAATGAAGATTTATTAAGTGCCAGACAATGTGCTACCATATTTGGTTGTCACAACAACCCTGTGAGGCAGCTCCTATTATTGTTTTCACTTTACTGTTGAGGAAACTGAGGCAGACAGAGGTTAAGTGACTTGCCCAGAGTCATAGAGCTAGTAAAAATCTGAGGTAGGATTTGAACTCAGGCCTTACAGATTTCAGACCCAATACTTTATCCACTGTGCTAACTAGTTACTACCTTGATCTCTGCTCAAAACTCAGCTCGTTTCCCACATGCATCGGTCCCAACATTTTCATTTTCAGTTGGGGAATGATTGCCAGATGAATCATTTATTCTGGTCTGGTATCCCAGATGCCCCTTGCTCCTCTAGGCATCTGCTGTGCTGACTATGGAATGTCATCTGGATTCCAAGCTTTGAAACTTCTTTCACCTAGAAAAGAAGAAACTAAAAGAACTCGGAGGTGGTTTCAGAAGGGGAAACCCCTTAGACTCTTCTCCTTACCCCCTGTTCTCTCACTGGACTTGAGAAAAGAGATGCCAAGCTCCCCTAGAAACAAATACATTACAATGGATCCTCATGGAATTGGGTGGGGCTTGACTACAATGTGTAGTTAGGGTGAGGTAATGTCAATTAGTCAGTCACTGCTGTATGTGGGAGATGTTTGCATAATGCATTTCAATGGCATTGGAAGGATAATAGGTATCACAGGAAATGCATGTGTTACCCAACACAGGCAACAAGTTAAGTCACTTCAGCAAACACTTATTAGATGGCTACTAGGTACAAGGCATTGTATTAGTGCTAGGAACAAGAAGATGAAAACAAACCAGTTCTTTTCTTCAAGAAACTTATATTTTACTAGCTAGATACTATAGGTACCCAAATAAGTATAATATAAGGTCATTTAGGAAAGTGAGAGAACTAGTAAATGGGTAAATCAGGAAAGGCTTCACTTAAGCTAAATCTTGAAGGAAGACAAGGATCTTGAGAAATGGAACATGAAGAAGGGATGCATTGTAGGTATGGGGGATTACCTGTGCAAATCTGAGAGGTAGAATGTCCAATTTGGTTGGAACATAGAGTGCATGGTGGAGGGCATGGGAGGTGTAACATGAAATAATGCTTGAAAAGTGGGTTGGCACTAGATTTTGAAGGGTCTTAAATGCCATTGTGAAGAGAGGCAATGGGAAGCCTCTGAAGGCTTTTGTGCAGGGGAATGAAAGTCAGATCTATGCCAAAGACTATCAGAGCTTAAAGTGATCTTTTAAGCCAACCTAAATCATTTTACAGAGAAAGAGAATTGAAGTCCCTTACCAAGGTCACCCAGCTGTTACTGGTAGAGAATCAAGACTGAGAAAGATCATTTTATTTCATTTTTAAGAGGTTTTTGGTGACCAGATAATTTACTGAGCGGAGGGAACAGAAGCTAGATTGTAGAGTTTCAGGACATTGAGGAAAATGTATCTAACGAGAAAGAGGTGCCAGTGGTTGTTGTATTACTTGTTTGAGAAGCTGAGTAGTGAAAAGGAGAGAGGCTGGTAACTGAAGGGGGACAATTAAAGAGAGGCTAAAGATGCTGGAGAACTGTTATTTAGGAAGCAAAATTCAGAAGGAGCAGTGGTAGAGAATTTCTGAATTTTGAGACCAAAGCAAGACTATATGAGGCATGGATAAACACATGTGTACATGCATGTACTCTGTATGAGAATTGAGATAGTCTCTAGCAACTTCTACTCTTCATCATTTTACCTTAAGGTCTGACATTCTGGAATTTTTATCTTCCAGTAGTCCAACTGAGCCCCCAATTTACTAAACCCTAATGCATGATAGTAAATGATCACTACTATTTTTTATGTTTATTTTCAAACTATTTGATGCTGTTCTAGTGTAACTCCTGCTGGTTGCCCTTTTCTGTACTTCAGTTTTTTAATTAATGTGGCTTAATTGTACTTTGCCCCCTGAGGCTGTTTAAGGGATGGAGGCAATCTAAGAAATTGCGTAAGTACTCTAATTCTCCACTCTTGTGCTTTCCTGTTCCTGGCACCTTGGGGCAGAGCCCATCATGTTCTGGACAGCAATTATAGCAGAAGAAACTTTGGGAAGAAAAGGAAACCCTACCAAATAATTTCTATACTTTTTTTCTAGATGGTGTTGCCTATTCTATCTTTAGCCCAAGGGCAGAGGCCCGTATGAAATTTAATAAATTAATTTAAACAAATTCAGTTTTATTTCATTTCCACACCTTCAATTCAGTTCACACAAGGAGATATAAAAATAAGTATATAATGATGGCTACCCTCAAGGAGCTTACAACTTAGTGGAAGAAAGGAGACACTGGACAAGACTAATAATCAAAGTAACATTTTTGAAGTGCCCAAAGAGAGGAAATAAGCCAAATTCTTTGGGGTTTCAGATGAGGGAGCGATAACTTCTGATTGGAGGGACCAAGAAAGGTTTTCCTTTGACTTCCACCTCTTAGAATCTCTAGCTTCCTTCAAGGCTCAACTCATGCATTACATCCTATGGGAAGTCTTTCCTAATCCCCTTGGATTTTTAGCACTATCTCCTTCCTTTGCAAATTATCAGACATGTAATTTACTTATAACATTTTTATTTATTTATAGCAATTATAATTGTTTATTTATAATATGCTTACATACTGTCTCCTTCCATAAAAATGTAAACTCCTTGAGAGCTGGGCCTTTTTTCTTCTTCTTTGTAATCCTGGAGTTTTCAATTTGTGTATAGAAAACCCTCACAAACATTTTAGATAGATGGGAAAGTAGGGATAGAAGTTGGTAGTTGTTGATGCTTCCCTTATAATCTATTTTGGAAATCAATAAGGTTGAGACTGTCTATGCCTTTGGCATCTTCCCTTTCTTTAGGTACCTTATAAATATAGGGCATCCTAAAAGTCTTAGTAGACAGCTAGGTGGCACAGTGAATAGAGCACTGGGCTTGGAATCAGGAAAACTCATCTTCTTGAGTTCAAATCTGACTTCTGACATTTACCAGCTACCGTGTTTCCCCGATAATAAGACCTATCCCGGAAATAAGCCCTCCCCTTACTGTGTAAGATTCCTCTAAAATAAGCCCTCCCCTGAAAATAAGCCCTATTGAGATTGCTACTGTAGTGAAGGTGATCCCCTGCGCTACACGCTACATTACAGTACCCTCTGTATGCACTGTCTCCCTACCCCCCTCCCGTGAAACGCACGCCGCACTCCGAGCTGCATCCAATCAGAGCTGCAGCAGTGAGCGCGTAATCCTGTTCTTCCCCAGTGATTTGCTTATTGAATAAAGGTACATTTTTTTGTTCACATTTACCTGTTTATTAAAATTGCTGTCAATGTTCATTAAAATAAGCCCTCCCCTGAAAATAAGCCCTCTGGTGTTTTTCTGTCCAAAAAAAATAATAAGACAGTGTCTTATTATCGGGGAAACACGGTATGTGACCCTGGGTAAATTCCTTAATCCTGTTTGCCTCAGTTTCCTCATCTATAAAATGAGCTGGTGAAGGAAATGGCAAACCTCTCCAGTATCTTTGCCAAGAAAACCCTAAATGAGATCACAAAGAGTCAGACATTGATAAAAACAACCAAACAACAAGAAAAAGTTCTAGTACAGTTTTAGACTAAAAACTCTTTAAACAATACTAAGACTTTTGGGACACCCTGTTGATTTCTCAATATCTCTACTTTTTTTGTACAGCTTCTAGCAGAAGTTTCTTCTGTATAATGCTTAATCCAATTTGGCTGCTTTTGCTGTCTGTGGATTCTTTGGTGTCATTTCTATTTCTTCTATAATCCTTTCAAGGGCTATGATATTAAGGTCCCAGAGTGGTGGGTCCACTATCCTTGAGGAAGAAAGTAGCTTGTTATAATAATTTTCACAATGGTTTTTCAAATTTTCTTTCATTTAAAAGGTACCGTCAATGAGGGCATTAATAGGGAACAAACAAGTCTTTACAAATTATATTTAGCAACAGATCTAACCTTTACCATGTCCCAGTTGACTGAAAGATAAATCTTGGAGGTGAAACAGATATGGGATCTTGAGGTCTTGAGTGTAGGCTTGTTAATGCCTGGAAGATGTGGGATGAAGGTTAAGGAACAGGGAAGTTACAATGAATTGTTCAGAAATGTCCCGTTGTATATATGTGATAGAGAGGAGGAATGTGAGCTATATATAAAATTCTTCTAGAAAAGTGACTGTAGGCCTTCAGTCAACATTTGTTATTTTTGTTCAGTCAACATCATAGTAAATCACATTTAATCACAACAGGTCAAATTTCAAAGTGATATCAAAGACAAAAGATACTAGAGTTGGCCTACTTCCCGTACTGGATGTGGCAAGAGAGAGGCAATATGGAATGGTAGAAATGGAAGTTCCAGTAGAGGGTAAGCTCCCTGAAGACAGATGCTGTTTTGTTTTTGTCTTTGAATGCCCATCAGTCTTCATAGTGCTAATATAAATAATTTATAAATAATATAAATATAATAAATAAATGATATAAATTAATATAAATAATAAATAAAAATACAAAAATAAATATAAATGAAATTTATTACTTATTTAATTAATTCTTCTTGAATCAAATTAATTGAAAGGTCAAATGACCTGAGATAGATGGGAACAATAATGCTTCCATGGCTTATCTGATAAGATTGTTGGGGGGAAAGTGCTTTGTACTTTGTACTGTGAAAGTGCCTTAGAAATGGGAGTTATTATTTTTTAAAATTAATTATTTTTTTTAGTTTTAGTTTTCCACATTCACTTACATAAGTTTTAAATTTTCTCTGCCTCCCCCCTCAGATGGCATGCAATCTGATATAGGCTCTACATATACATTCTTATTAAACATATTTTCACACTAGTCATGTTATATAGAAGAATTAGAATGAATGGGAGGGACCATGAGAAAGAAAAAACAAAACAAAACAGAACAGAACAAAAAAAGAGAGCAAATAGTATGCTTCAATCTGCTTTCAGACTCCATATTTCTCTCTGGATGTGGATGGCATTTTCCATCATGAGTCTTTTGGAGTTATTTTAGGTCCTTGCATTGCTGAGAAAGACTAAGTCTATCAAAGTCAGTCATCACACAATGTGGCTATTACTAAGTGCAATGCTCTCCTGGTTCTGCTCACTTCACTTAGCATCAGTTCATATAAGTCTTTCCAGGTTTTTCTGAAATCTGCATGCTCATCATTTCTTATAGCACAATAGTATTCCATTACATTCATATACCACAACTTGTTCAGTCATCACCCAATTGGGCATCCCCTCAATTTCCAATTCTTGGCCACCACAAAAAGAGCTGCCATAAATATTTTTGTACATGTGGTCCTTTTCCCATTTTTATGATCTCTTTGGGATATAGTCCTAGAAGTGGTGTTGCTGGAATTATTTTTAATACAGGAATTAATGAAGGAAAGGTGCTGCTAGCCTCAGTTGCATGATCTTCTTCATTCCTTTCATTTTGCAGTTCTGTACAATTTTGTTTCTTCTTTTATATCTAAAATAGTAAAGTTGTGGGATGGCTAGGTGGTACAGTGAATAGAGCATTGGCCTTGGAGTCAGGAGGACCTGAGTTGAAATCCGGCCTCAGACACCTGACACACTTAACTAGCTGTGTGACTTTGGGCAAGTCTCTTAACCCCAATTGCCCTCCAAAAAGCAAAAATAATAAAATAAAATAGTAAAGTTGTAACATTACATTGAGAAAACGATATCATATTTTAAAAGTAAACAATATAAACTATTTCCCCCTGGACCTCATGCCTCCAGCAAGTATGTACTAGGAAATGACTGAAGAAAACTGACAATTCACAGACTATCTTGACTTTGAAAATGTATACTAGATGTAAAGAGGGTAAATTCTGAATTATGATCTTTGCTTTGCCTCAAACTACCTTTATGCCCTTGTGAAGGTCTTTGGACCTCAGTTTCCTTATCTGCAAAATAGGGGATTGGAATAGATATTCTCTTAAGCCTCTAAACCTAACCTCTTTTGAGTTCTCTAACTATTCTTACCCTTTGCCTCAAGGGGAAAAAAAGGTTTAGAATGCACAGTAATGATATCACTTAAAGGTTCCAGGCATGAAATTCAACTTTGCTATAAGACATTGCACTGTCCAAATTGGAGTTTAATACCAACTGAGCCCTATCTATCTGAAATGTATACTTGGAGCAGGAGAATAGGTGAATTTATCCCAATCATTATCTCAGAACAAGCCCTGTGGACATCTTGTGGTACTTTCCATCATCCATTGGGCATAAGGATGTCTGGACAATTCAGCTGAGTAATTTTTCAGCTTCCTTATTATGTGGTGTTCAGATAGGCTGCATGCATTTGTTTCAAATGTGAGGACCTCCTGGGCATATGAGGCCTTCAAATGTGAAGGATTTATTTATATAAAATCATATCACATCTCCAACAGAATCACTCTGCAGGCCCAAACTATAGGGAGAGAAGCAGGTCAAGTGCTACCGTAATACTCAGCCACTCAAGTACCATGAAAAATGCAAGCCATCTGGTGTAGTGGAAGAACGTCTTCCCATTAGGAGACCTGGCCTTTAGTCTTGGCTCTCCTATGACTAACTTTTTGTGTGACCTCAGAAAAGTCACTTCTCTCTGGGCCTTGCTTTGCTTAGCTGCCATATAAGGTGGCTGAACAAAACAATCTCTAAGATCCTAACATCTCTTCCAGCTCTAAAATTTTGATGACATCTATCATTTTTAACATTTTATATTATTGTCAAGGGCACCCTCATCCTTCCAGTCATTCAGTCTCTCAACCTTGGAATCATAGGTTTGTAAATTAAGAGGTAGAAGGGGACCTTAAGGACCATTTAGTCCAGCACTTTAACTTTTTATAACTGAAGAAATTGTGGCTCTGAGAGGTTCAAGACTTTTCCATGGTCATAGAACTAGTGAGTGTAAGAGATAGAATTTGAACATTGGCCTTCTGGCTCCATGTCCAGGCACTGCCAGGCTGCGTCACCTCGTTCTCTCTCACCCCACATGTACAGTTTGCTAAGTCTGGTCATTTCTACCTTCATAACATTTCTTACATCCATTCCCTTTTCTCCACTCATGTGGCTACCACCCCTAATTTCAACCTTCATTACCCTTTGCCTGGATTGTTGCTCTGGTCTCATAATTTGTCTTTCTGCCCCAACCCTCTCCAATGTGGACTCTACAAGGTGGTCAAATTGTTATTTCAGAAGGATACATCTGACCATATCATTTCTTTGCTCAAGAAACTCTGTTTGTTGTTGCTGTTCAGTGGTTTTCAGTCATGTCCAACTCTTCATGACCCCATTTGGGGTTTTCTTGGCAAAGATACTGGAATGGTTTGCCATTTTCTTCTCCAGCTCATTTTATAGATGATGAAAGTGAGACAAACAGGCTTAAGTGACTTTCCCAGTGTCACAGCTAGTTAAGTATCTTAGTCCAGATTTGAACTAAAAATGTCTTTCTTTGTCCTCTGTCCATTGTATCACCTTGCTGTCTTCTATAACCTAGAGTCAATAAACTCTAGTAATACCCTATTATGTCTAAGATCAAATATGAACTCTCTAGTTGGCATTTGCAGCCTTTCACAAGTTGGTTCCAATCTACCTTTCCAGGCTTGTGATTATGGTTTATGATACCTTTTCATCTTATATTATACATTATACCCCTTCTTGTATGGTTCTCTGTGGTCCAGCCATACTGGCCTTTTTGTTATTCTTCATATCGAACATTCCATCTCCTATCTCTGAGCCTTTGCACAGGCTATCTTCCATGCCCTTGTTTTTGTGTTAAATGTCTGAGGACAAATTTGAACTCACGTCCTTCTGACTCCAGGGCCAGTGCTCTATTCACTGAGCCACCTAGCGGCCTCATGTACCCATTTCTTACTTCCATCTCACAGAATCTTGAGATTCCTTTAATGCTTAGATCAAATGTCACTTCTTACATCAGGCGTTTCTCAGACCCCTCCCCCCATCACTTTGCATTTATTTTGCAAATAAATATGCACAAACACTTTGTGTGTGCTCACACACATTGTCTCTCCCTGTAGTAAACTCCTTGAGGGCAGGGACTATATCATTTCAGCCTTTATATCCTTGATGACTGGCACAGAGTTTGGCACACAGTGGATATTTAATAAATGCTGCTTATGTTTTTATGATGTCAAAGTAGATATTGTATATAAATCACTTTGTGCTTTACACATGTCAGCTATAAATATTTCTACAGGAAATATATTTTAAGCTTATTTTATGTCAACATGGTTTTCTTTCATGGTTTGCCATGGCAAAAAAAAAAAAATCATTTTTAGTGACCAGTCTATTGTTGATATGTTTCTACAGAGGTAGTTTGTGCCTCAGAAAATGGACTTGGTCAGAAGCTCAGGGGAGTTTTGAAGCCTTTCCAGCATGGTAGAGCCTACCAGAGCTTTTCCTCTGCTGTTAAAGGGCACATCCACAATATGATGAGGGGAGGGGGCAATAGCTTCATTACCCTCACACATATGGAGGCCTGTGAAACAAAGAAAAATAAAAAAATAACCTTTGGTCTTCTGTGGCCCCCTTCTATTTCTGTAGTGATGGTGGCAGAGTAATGGGAAGGATTGAGAGGGTACTAATAATCAGTTTTTAGATCCTTAATAAACCTAATTTGACAATTGCTGTTTTAAATGTGGATGCTAGATGGAAGAGTGCCAGACCTGAAATCAGGAAGACTTGAGTTCAAATTCAGCCTCAGACACTTACCAGCTGTATTACCCTGAATAAGCCACTTAACCTGTTTGCCTCAGTTTCCTCTTCTGTAAAAAGAGTGGGCAAAGGAAATGACAAACTGTTCTAGTGTCTTTGCCAAGAAAACCCCAAATGAGGTCACAAAGAGTCAGCCAGGATTGAAATGACTGAACAACAAAAATACTAAATGTAAGGTTCTTGTCCAATGACCTACAACTGGATATATTGCTGTAAGAGTTGAATTATATGGATATTCATTCATGGTATAAGTGAAATCAGAAGAAAGAAGGAAATAGAAGCTAAAAAGAGACATGACTCACAGAACTCTTTGGAGAGGTAAATAAAGGAGTTGGCAAAGTGGATTTTAGCATACTCCCTAAGGCAACAAGAAACATGACCTTATGAGAGATTTGATCATCCTCTACTATAGTCCTTGAGAAAAATATTCTCTTTTTTTTTTTGAGGGGAGAAGGTAAGGCAATTGAGGTTAAGTGACTTGCCTAAGGTCACATGGCTAGTTTTTGTTTTAAGTGTCTGAGGCTGGATTTGAACTCAGGTCCTCCTGACTCCAAGGCTGGTTATCTATTCACTGTACCACCTAGCCACCCAGAGAAAAATATTCTCACCAAAAAGACCACCTCTTAAACCATTTGCAGCTCATCAACCAACATTAGTTGCTGAATATGATATACTAGCAAAATCTCATGAAGAATTTCATTAGACCTTCCAAATCAAATAAACATACAGTCTGATACTTGGTAACCTCAATGCAGAGGTGACCCCTGAAACAACAGCACTGTCCTTCACCAGTGGACAGTAGTCACTCTCTGTCTGCAGGACAGTCTCAGTAGCTCTTAACCAACAGCCAGGTTCCAGGACTTCTTCAACAACAGGACTGTCTTTCACCAGTGGACAAATCTGGTGAAACAACATCAAAATAGACAAAGTACCAGCAAAGCAGCCGTGTCTCCTCAGTCCTTGGCAGCTCCGGGGACAGGTCTCAAAAGTCCAGGGCCCCAGCATTCCTCTCAGTGTCTCTCTGCCTCCAAAGGTGCTGCTTCCAAAAAAGTTCTTCTGCTTCTCTCCTGTGTCTCTCCAAATCTACGTCACCAGCTCCTCCCAGTTCAGGACTTTCTTTTCACATCAACAAGTCCATCCCACAGGTGGGATTAACAAGCTCTGGGTTTTAACACAATCAATTTGAAAACCAAGCCAATACAGGGGAATCTTTAAATGCCATTACTATCACAGAGAAATATGTGGAAAAACATGATTCAGGAAAAAGGAATGAGAAACCAAAGATTATAGATTATATAGAAACCTCACATCTCTTTATCATGAATACTTTCTTTAAAAAAATAAGCACAAACCCCCCCCATAAAAATGAAATAGATTATAGTTCAGCAAGCCAGAAAACACTTGTTTATTGTTTTGAAAATTTATCTCTCAGTCAGATGTCTGAGTATAGTCAATTTATCAGCTTGATGGAATTAAGAGCAGAAATAGTAAAGCATGAGAAAAGAGGATAATGATGAGAAGAAGAAAAAAAGATCTAGATACAATTGAAACAATCCTGAACTATTTAAACAAGCAATTGAAAATCACAATTGGGATATGGACAACTGAAATGACATCAACACAGACTATTATAATTTTATCCAGCTGTTTAATGTTAATTGCCACAGCAAAGTAGCCAACCAAAATATCCCATAAAGTGCCTTGTCTGACAAATATATGATTTACCAAAGATAGAAAGGTAGCTACCAAAGGCATCAAGGGCTGTAAAATGTTGTTTCTCAAATCTTACCAAAAAGGATGAAAGTTAGTGATAATCAGGATCATCTCATAAAGCAGAGAGGAGCAATAGAAGGTAAAACTAGCTCGAAGACAGCTTGACAAGATACTCAACTATACAAAGTTGTTCAAGGAAATTTAAGGATGAAAATGGAAAGAAGACTATAAACAGAAAAAAATGGAAAATGTTTGTGACAATCATTGTAACAATTTTCTCTGTCAGTAACAGTTGAACAACTATATTTGGACCCTAACATAATAGTTATAGATGTGCATATAAGTAGAATTAGAAATAGCACTGAAAAGAACAAAGACAGGAAAAATAGTCAGGGTGGAACAAACACACATACATACACACATGGTGGGAGTGAGGAGATCTGTGTGGGAGTCAGTACAATGATGAGGGAATGAAGGGACTGATGTACAAAGTATCTAAATCATGTAAAATAGCAAAGGCATGGAAAAATCTCAGAGCTTATTGATAACTATCTCAAAGATAAAAAAAAGTCAGTAGCTACTGGTCTATATGCTCACTCTCTGATCTATACAAAATCTTTACGAATCAAGGGTATCCTTAATGACGTTATCAGGAGGAAAAAAACCAAGCTTTTGCAAGTAATATTCAACAATGGGTCACATCTTTACCATTTCTAAAGTAACCGAAAGATGTAGAAAGCATTAGATTTCATTGTGTTAATTGCAGAGACTAAAAAAAATATTTGATTTGGTAGAACAAAATCCCACCTTTCAATAAAAGAAAAAATAACAAAGTATCTCTTTTTAATACATCAAAACCATTCAAGATTTTTTAGGAGATATAACAACAGAAATAACCCTGTTTAATAACTCTGTATTCACAAAATCAAGTAAGGCATAAAGCAGGGAGACAGATATATGCTTGCCAAAGGTATTCATCACTGTGATGATGCATGAGATCCAGTAAAGAAAAATGTTGAAGAGTGTAGTAGATGGGGTTGTCCAAATGAGGTAGATAAGACTGTCCAAATGATCTTGTTTGTAGATATCATTAAGCTGATTGGATCTCAGTCTCAGCACACTGTAGAGCCAAGTCTCCAAGCCAAGTCAACAACTTACAAATGAATATGGCTTGTTGATGAACTGATTGATTTTGGAGCAGAATCTTTTCCTAACTTGAGGTCTATTTGAATGGGTTTAGTGATCAATGTTTCCCAAAAGAATACTTAAAAAAAAATCCCCAAACTTCACCAACTTTTCCTCTGTTTTCATTGCACAGGATCATATTACATACAGCAATCTGTATCACTAGGACTCTGGATCCAGAGTAAGAGCAAGTCTACATCTGGCACTCAGATCAGTTTGATTCTTTGGTACAGAAAGTCTCTAGGTTGGTTTCTGGGTTGCTCAAAATCCCCCTCCCCCTAAAATGATTCACTTACCTCAGAATGTTCCAGAGTGCTGGGAGAGACACACAACAGCTTTGTTTTATGGTATATTTTGTCCTTTTCCAAACCCTTGGAGGGCCTGGATTTAGCTTAGTAACGTAGGTAGGCAATGTCTCACGATCTAGCAGTGAGGACTATAATAAAACTATGGCTACCTGCTCTTTTCTCCCAACAGCTAATGATACTCAGTAGGCCAATTGATAGGATATCTTGGGAGCACTGAGAATGTTAAAGGTACAAATCTTGTGATATGGATCAAAGAACTAGTGAAGTTCATTAGGGAGGAAAGCTTTCCTGATGAGAGGGGGGTGCTGAGCTTTAACTTACAGGAAGAGCAAGAATTAGTATGAAGACTGTTCCATCAATAAGAGACATCATGGGCAAAGTTCAGAGGAAAGAGAGGGCAGGGTAAGTGTGGGGATGACCCACAGGAACAAGCTAAATTAGGGTAGTGAATATGATTGCAGTGCTAAAGGCCAATGGAGAGTGGAGCTAACTGGACAATGACCTTGGTAGCCTATCTGAAACTCTTAAGGCATGAAAGCCCTAGATCTGCTTTGAGATTTCATAGCATTTAGTCCTCCAAATGACTCTGTCAAGTCTGGAGTCCAATTATTACCATCCTCATATTTTTACATGAAGAAAAGGAGGTTCTGAGAGATTAATTAACTTGCCCATCATTTCAAGCTAAGTATCTAAATATGAGATAAGTATCTAAAACGAGTTTTTGAGACCCAGGTATCCTGATTCCAAGTCTAGCACTCTCATCTATGAAGAGCAGTCCTATTTCAGTAGTATGAGTATAATCTTCAGTGTCAGAAACTAGAGATTACCCAGAAGCAGTATAGAGACTAAAAGTGGAAATCCTTGAATATGGAACAGTTAGTTCATAGGATCTTAAATTTAGAGGGAGGGGGAAGGGAATAAGTGTTTATATAGCACCTACTATGTGCCAAACACTGTGCTGAGAGAAATGAGTATTAGTAACCAATGTTTTGGGGAGATCCAAAGTGCCCTCTTTTTCTAAAGTCCTCATTTCAAAGCTTATCCTCTGAAGGTTGAATTAACTTTCTCCTCAATCCAGGTTAGACCCCACCCAGCCTTAAAAGAAATTTTATCTAAAGTAAATACCTGCCCATTGTGTTCCATTCAAGCAAAGGGTAGAGGTAGACCTTTGTCTAGCCTGAGTGGTCTGGGCTTAGAGATCAATCATCTCTTTGTCCAACAGTGACATGAAGTCACTCTCCTACTTCTCATTGTAATATTTATTCTCTCATTGTTACCTAATCAGAGTTGATTGCCACCCTCTGGCGCACCGCTTTCCTAAGGGTATATAAACTGTTTGCTCACTGCCATGATTGTCTGGCATTTGAGAATGACCTCTTTTATAAATAAAATGCTAGCATTATTAACAAAATTATGTCTCTCAAATTTTTAAAATAAGTCTTTGTGACTTATATACAAGCCACAGTGCTAAGTGTTTTTCAGATATCATCTCATTTGATACAACAATCCTGGGAGGTTGGTAATGTTATTATTTCTATTTTACAATTGAGAAAACTGAGGCAAGCAGAGGTTAAGCAGATTGCCTGGAGTCACATATCCAGGAAGTATCTAAGGCTGGAATTAAAGTCAGGTCTTCCTGACCCCAGGTTCAGAGCTCTCTCCACTGTGCCACCAACTAGTAAGGGAGCTTAGAGGCCATCTCATCCAGTGTCCTAATTTTAAAGATCAAGAATTAAGGCCCAAGGAAGTTAAATGACTTGCCAAAAGTCACAAAGGTAATAAGTAGCAGATCTAGGATTCAAACAATTGCTCTGGATTCAAATCTGGCAGAATTCCATTGTAACACTCTACCTTCTTTCTTAGAGTTGAATGTGAATCATGAAAGTTACCTACAGAGTGAAAGTTTTTTATTTTTACTTGTTTATAGTCTCACACTAGAAAAGAAGGAAGAAAAGATCCTAGAACCCTCTATGCTTCTGGGGTAAGAAGTAACATTTTATGGTATATGTAGTGAAGAGTAGAAATGGTCTCGAATGTAGAAGCAGTGTGGCGAGGGGAGGTGTATGCTGATCAAGGCTATTTGCAGGAATTATGCACTAATGGAGTCTTAGAAATAGTTTGGGAGTACACCAATATCGCTAGCTAGCTGCTGTAGCTTTTGACACAGCATCAGGCTAATAGTTGCTTATGGTTTTAATTGGTTGTTACACTATCTCTGGCTTGCTGACCTGATACTGATCAATAGCTCAGTTAACTGGTGCCAGGAAATACAAACTTTGCTTTTCCTCTTCATTTTTTTCTGTCTGTTCCTCTTCCCCTTATCTTTTTCTTCCTTTGCTCTTCTCTCTTCCTTTGATTTAGCATAAGAAGTCTTCTGTTTGAGGATGAAAATCATCTACGGCTTTATGAATTCCACCAAATGTACTTGGACATCCCCAAATCCTTCAGTGTGGTTATGGTCTTGAGAAATCTAGTTTTCATGGGTACTTGCATTCATGTGGGCACCTTAAAAACATTTCTACTTAGGAAGATTCATTATAACCTATAGTATGACTAAGAATGGGGCAGCTAGGTGGTACAGTGGATAGAGTGCTGGGCCTGGAGTCAGGAAGACTCATCTTCCTTAGTTTCAATCTGGCCTCAGACACTTACTAGCTGTGTGACCCTGGGGAAGTCAATTAACTGTATTTGCCTTAGTTTCCTCACCTGTAAAATGAGCTGGAGAAGGAAATAGCAAATCACTTCAGTATCTTTACCAAGAAAACCCCAAATGCGGTCATAAAGAGTCAGGCATAAGTGAGAAATTACTTAACAATGCAATAAATGACTAAAATGTAGTAGCTCTCCTCTCTCTCTCTCTTTCTCTCTCTGTTTAACAGGAAAGATCAGTAAGTCAAATGCATGTCAGATCTTGCCAATTTGTTGATAATTCTACCTCTACAACATCTGCTATATCCCTTCTCTCTCTCTATTCACATGGTTACCACCCTAGTTCACAGGTCAGGTCCCCATTTTACCTGTATTATTGCAGTGGTTTTCTTTACTCTCCAGCCTGCCTCTAATCCCTCCTAACTCTAATCCATCTTCCACATAACTACCAAAGTGATAATAATAAATCA
Source organism: Petaurus breviceps papuanus (assembly GCF_028583685.1). Taxonomy (NCBI): domain Eukaryota; kingdom Metazoa; phylum Chordata; class Mammalia; order Diprotodontia; family Petauridae; genus Petaurus; species Petaurus breviceps. The sequence continues at coordinate 68,390,297 of NW_027186296.1, read as the reverse complement.
CAAATCTGACCATGGCACTTCTTTTTTCAATAAACTTCCATTTGGCCTTTGACTTCCTTCACAACCTGATTCTGTTACTTTTCAAGTACTCTTCATTTCAGCCAAATTGACCTTCTTGTTTTCCTTCACACATGGCAAAAGGTCCTTGGCCCTTAGCATGGCATGTTTCTATGTTCAGAATATATTTCCACCTCTTAGGATCCCTTCTTTTCTTAGAATTTCCTTCATTTTCTGCCCCCATTTAATGTTTTTTTTATTCTGAATTTAACAGTAAGTAAAGAAGGCATTTCAATATACATTGTCAAACAGTAATAGAAGACTGCACATTAAATTGAATCCATTATGGAGATCTTGCTTTTCTTTAAGTATATAATAATCGAATTTTAACTTTCAAGCTTGACCTGCTTGTCTTTGAGCTCTTCTGTACTCTTCTCATTAAAAAAAATATTGGAGGAAATTCTGTCCTTATTCCCTTCTCTCACCCATTCCCTGGTAGGAAAGAAAAAGAAAAAAACCCCAACCCTTAAAACAAATATAAAGAGACAAGATAAGCAAATTCTCACATTGTCCGTGTCCAAAAATATATTCATTCTGCATATTGAGTCCATCACAGCTCTGTCAGGAGGCATGTAGCATGCTTTATCTTCAGGCCTCTGAAATCATAGTTGGTCACTGCATTGATCAGAGATTTTAAATCTTTCAGAATTTTTTATCTTTAGAATGTTGTTATTGCATAAAATGCTCATTTCATCTGTATCTTTCCGTTTTTTTGAGATAGGGGTCTCGCTATATGGTGAGGCTAAAAGTGTTATGCTGACTCATGGACTTAAGCAGAATGATGGCACAGAAGCTTTAACTTGCTTTTCTGACCTTGACTGTTTCACCCTTATTAGGCATCCTGGTGGCTCCTTTTACCTGGGGGCTCCCTACTTTGGTGCTAGATCTAGTGTAGACACCCATTTGGCTGTAGACCTACTTCCAATTCAGAATTCCTGAACCCAAGTGATCCACCAGCCTTAGCTATCCCCTAGTAGCATGGATAAGAGTGCAATGCCTGGATGAATAAAATCTTACTCATAATTTCAGTTTCCTTCAACACCATTTGTCTCATAACTTTTTATGGCTCAATAATATTTCATTGCATTCGTAGAACATAATTTATTCAGATTTTTCCTGATTTATGAAAACTCTATTGAGTTCCAGTTCTTTGCCACTATGTCAAGGGGATACTATAAATATTTTTTATACAGATAAGTTCTTTTCCTTCTTTCTTGATTCCTTTGAGGCTATAGACATAGTAGTGGGATCAAAGGGTCACAGCTTAGTGACTTTTTGAGCAAAGTTCCAAATTGCTTTCCAGAATGGCTGTACGAATTCACAACTCCATCAGCAATGTCTTAAAGCACCTGCTTTCCCCTAGTCTTCCAACAATGGTCATTTTTGCCAACCTGATGGACATGCCTAGAGGTAGAACCTCTGAATTGCTTTAATTAGCTCTTCCCTAATTACTAGTGCTTAAAACTTAAAAAATAAACTATTGTTGATAGCTTGTATTTTTTTCCTTTAAAAACTTCATGTTCATATCTATTAATTGTTAATTGAAAAATTGTCCTTATTCCTATGTTTAAATGAGTTGCATATATGGATATTGGAAATAGTTATCATAGAAACTTTCTGCAAGAATTTTTTTCTAAGTTAACTTTTGCTTCTAATTTTAACTGTATTAATTTTGTTTGTACAAGAATCTTTTTTAACTTTATGTAATCAAAATTACCAATTTCATCTTCTGGAATACTCTCTATCTTTTGTTTGACAATAAACTCTTCCTCTAGCCATGGATCTGAAACATAATTTCTTCCTTGCTTGTTTAATTTGTTTATGAGTTGTCACCTTTTATTTATAAATCGTTAATTCTAAATTCATTAATCCCTGGTTTTCTGCAAAGCACAGCACAGATACTGCCTCCTACATAAGACATTTCTTCTGCCTCCAAGCTGTCAGTCCCTCCCTGCAAAAATTACCTTGTATTCATTTTGTTTACATTCTGAACAGGAGAAGCCATGTTGCACATTGGATAGAGAACCTGACTTAGAACTAGGATGATCTGGGTACAAGTCTCATCTCTGACACATAAAGATTGGGTTATCCTGGGCAAATCACTTAACCTTTCAGTGCTCTCACTATACAATATTCTAAGACTATATTGTGGGGAAAATATAACCTGTATTGGTAGAGGGAGATTGCTTATTCCCCTCCCCCCCATGTATGAGGTGAATCCACCCATGTCAGAAAACCATAGCCAGTTAAAGCTTCTGTGCTGATTATTGTGTTCAAGCCTATGAGTGACTCAAATGGACCTGTAATTACAGGTGTGGTTGAGGTACCTATAATTCGATATATACTTACTTTGTTTAAATATATTGTAAATAAAATCAAACAGTGAATTACAGAGTCTGTATTCTGTAGGGGAGGCAGCATGGATTACTACTGGCTGATTCAGAAATGCTTCCTGATATATTTATGCGTTCCCAAATGGGTAATCCCCAAACACATTCAGTGTGGTTATAGTCTTGATACCAGTGAACATGAAGACAGCCAAATAATCAATAAACATCAATTAAATGTTTACTGTGGGTTCCCAGGCACCATGCTAGGTGCTTGGGATCCAAAGAAGAAAACAAAATGGTCCCTGTTCCCATGGAGCTTGTAGTATAATATGGTGATGTAGCATGTATACATACATATGAGAAAAGGTATGATATGTTAGGGGTAGAAGTGAGAATCAGTCATAAAGCTCTAATGAGAGAAATTATTATTTTACTATTACATTAATAACCAATTATTAATTTGTGATCTAGGTTTTTCTCCTTTATTTCCTCGATTCAGGCCCAGCCTGAATTGGTAAAAAATCAATCTCTGATTGGTGAGGTTGTTCTAGCTCTTAAGATAAGTGTTCTTGAATCTTGGGCAGGACCCCACAAAACTAGGAGATCTTTGTTAGCAGAATACAATCTAGGTGAGTTCTTATGCAGAAGGAAATGAGCCCTGGTCCTTGTACCCCTCCAACAGCATTTAAGGTGACCCAGAAAACCAATTAGAGTGATTTGGATGGAGATGGCTTCCCCTGTCCAGATTGCTGGAGGTGATTGAGTCTCACTGTCAAGCCACATTCTTAGCAGGAGTAGCTGAAAACTTCTAGACCACATCCTCATTAAATGTGTACCAATCATATTTGATTTTCACATCTCAGGGGCATTCCTTTTTACAAAGGTATTTAAGGCATTCATCATCTCCATTGGGGGTCATTGGTTATTGAGAGCAATCACTGATCATCAATTTATCGATTATTATCTAGCCTAATTAATAAGTCAATTATGAATAACCAGAATCTCTGGCTCTGGGTTTATTATTTGTTGTACTAGGAAAATTTGAGGAGGCAGAGAACATGTTAAATTGGGGGAAGGGACACTTCATGGAAGAGATGGTACCTTGAATGAAGACAAGGATTTCAATTGATGAAAGAGTAACTGTTTTCCAAACATTGGAGATGTCCTGCACACATACACAGAGGTAGGAGAGTGCTAGAGAAATCCAGTGAACATTTAGTAACCTATTTTGACTGGAGTGTCAAGTGAATGAAGGGCAGTATTGTAAAACAAGGATGGAAAGATAAGTTGGAACCAGGTTATAGAAGTGCTTCAATGTTACAATTTGTATTTTATTCCATAGGCAATAGGGAACCACTGAATGTTTTTTTTTTACTCTGGGGAGAGGGTTGACATTTTCAGATTTGTGGTTTAGGAAGATTATTTTGGCAGTGGTATAAAGGATGGTCTAGATATAGGAGGGGCTGGAGGCAGGAAAACCAGTTAAGAGACTGTGAAAGATGATAAGGCCCTGATCTGGGGGAGGGGAGGGAGTACCAGTATGCCTGGAGGGGAGGAGACAGGTATAAGTGATATTATAGAGAGAGAATTTACAGGAATTGGCAAAGGATCACCTTTCCTAACCCCAGTTCGGCATAATTTGTAGAGTGCCTTCTGCTATATTTCTCAAAACTATTGGAAGTTCTTCAAAATAGGAAACAGGTGTTCCTGTTTTTGATCTTTGCAGAATAATCCAATTTGTTATTCTTGCTTTTGCTGTTTGGAGAGGAAGACTCTTTAGGGGAGAAAACTGCATATTGCTACTGCCAGAGCATCCCAGCATGAGCTCTCTACTGCAGCCCTGGTTTGGGTTTAAGTAAACTTCCATTTATCAATCCCCTTTGTTTTATGCTCTCTTACAATATTTTTCACTGACATGAGGTGTTAACAATTAATAGACAAGGAAGTAAAATCAGTTGATTGATTTAGTCACTTTTAGAAACTTCCCAGTCTTCTGAAAGCAGAGATGTGACCATGTCATTCCCCTGTTCAGAAATCCTCAGTGGCTGCCTGTGGCCTCTGGGATGAAATACATACTTCTCTGCTTGGCATTTAAGGCTTTTCACAGTCTGATTACAGTCTACCTTTGCAGACTTATTTCCCATAATTTTCCTTTATACCATTTATGTTCTAGAAAAACTGGTCTATTTATTTATTGTTCCCAGAACTCAGCATTTTGTCTGACTCCTACCCTTTCACGAGCTGGTCCCCATATCTGGAATGCCCTCCCTCTTCCTTGTCACATAACATCCTTAGTCTTCGAAGGTTCAATTCAGGTACCACTTCTTGCTGGATTCCCTTTAGGGCATACTCCCCTCAGTTATTTGGCATTTACTTCTATCTGTAAATGATGCATTCTGCCCCTGTGCCTCATCTGAATGGAAGTTCTTTGAGGGCAAAATTTGTTTTACCTTCTTGTGTTTTGATATTCCCTAGCATCTAGAGATGTTTGGCACATAGTAGGTGCTTAAAAGGCTTCCTGAATGAACTTGATTAAATAAAACAAATCAGTCTCTCATGACAAAACAAACAAACCCCACAAAGTAACAAAATTCTCTTATTTTCATGGACTCATCCTGTGTTATAACATCCATAATTATCATGTGGTGCCTCCATCTTCAGTTCAGTCTCTCCTTTTTTTCATTTCCCCACCAATTGCCTTGCCCAGCAAAGTATATCTTCACTGTGAGGCCTTTGAGGACTGATTGATGAGTCTTTCTTTGGGGTGGATGTAGCACGAGGAGCTAGTCAGGTTTGTTCACTTCACTCTCAGTTTATGGTCTGTTCACCTCTACAATGGCTGCCTTGCCCTTACCCCCATTTTCCTGATGCCCTTTATATTATCTTATCAGCAAGTAAACTCACCAAGAGTAGGTTTGGTCTTATTTTTTTGTGTGTTTCTAGTGCCTGGCAAATACAAATGCTTAATAAATGAGCTATCACCTTCACTATTCCTCAAACTCTCCTCTTCTGTTGTAGTTCAGCCATGTCTGACTCTCCATGACCCCAGTTGGGATTTTCTTGGCAAAAATACTGGAGTGGTTTGCCATTTCCTTCTCCAGCTCATTTTATAGATGAGGAAACTGAGGCAAACTGGGCTAAGTGACCTGCCCAGGGTCACACAGCTAGGAAGTATCTGAGGCTAGATGTGAACTCAGAAAGATGAGTCTTCCTGACTTCAGACCAGCACCCTATCCACTGAGCCATCTAACTCCCCTCCTCCTCCTTAATCTATCTCTAATCCTAGCCTGAAACTGAGTAAAATGAGCTTTTATATTTCTGGTCCCTCCAATAGCACTTCTTCCCTTCAAAGGTTATCCTCTACTGGGTTTATTTAATTACATTCTATCACCCTCATTAGAAGTAAGGTCCCCAAGGGTAGGGACTAATTTTGACTTTCTTTGTATCTGCTGAGATGAATACAGTGCCTGACACCTGCTTAGTAAAATGCCTGTTGATTGATTTTGTTTGTCTTGAAAATTCCTCCTATAACTATTTTCTCTCAATGATGCAGTCCCTGACAATTTTCCTAGCAGGGTCTCTCACACCATAGTTCTGGTTTCTAAGAGTCTCTAGCATAGTGATTCGGGGAAGAGCTCCCCTCTGTATTCTGCACTGACAAGGTTCTCAGCTTCCTTTAGAAAGCTTCTTTCCCTATAAAAGGTCTGAGGTTACCTCTTCACCTTTTTGAGCATTTCCACATACAAAAGCAATACCTGCCAAGTCTTTGCTGTTTCATCAGAGGTAAGTGAGATACAACAACAAAAAGATTGTAAATGGTTTTGTCACAGCTTTTGAAATGAAGCCTGGAAACAGTAAGAGGCACCCAGTAATTGGAACCATGACCAATTCAGGTGGCCGTGTTTGCATAGAGAAGCAATCAGACTGTTCCAGGCCCAATAATTCAGGGCCTGATTATCCATTTGGTGGATTATCCATGCCCCTTGCTTCTAGGACTGGCTGCCTGCCCTTTAGCGGTTTCAGTGCTTATTTGCAATTCCAAAAGAGAGTGGGCAGGAGCAGGAAAGGATGATGCCACTTGAGCCAGTCAGTTTTTATTACTTCCCATTAACACTGATAAAAAAGCTCAGTCCTGAGGAGGTTAATATTAGTGATTAAAATGAGATTTGGGCATCTATGTTGGATTTCATCTTGGATTGCTAGTTGGACTCCATGGTTAATGGAGAAATGGCTTTAGGACCTTAAACCATTTAAGATGATAAAAAAATGGCTTTTCCTTGAACTCCCCTTAATATGTTCTCTGGAGGCCTGGTTTCCTTACTATTACTCTAGTCTTTGTAAACCTAAGTGAATCAACTATTGTTTCCTCACCTGTTTTTGATTAAACAAATATCTGTCAGGGGCCTTCCTGTCTCTAAGATTCACACAAATTTTAAAGCCCAGCTCCATAGTCAGTGAGCATCTTGGAGCTGAAAGACAACTGGATAATCAATGAGGCAGGGTATTGGTAAGAGAGAGCTAGACTTGGGGTTAGGGAGACCTGAGGTTCAATCCTTCCTGGGATAATTAACTAGCTCTGAGACTTGCATAAGTCACTTGTTCTCATACTTCAGCTTCCTCATGTGTACAATGAGGATTGTAGCTCCAAGGGTTCTTTTGAGCATCAAATATAATGAATATGTGTAAATTGCTCTGTGACCCTTAAGGCTTTATACATGTGTAGTTTATGATGATGCTGATTATGATTATTCTGAATACCTGGCCTCATCTCCAAAGTCTGCTACTTACAAAACTGTGTGGCAAGTTTCCTTATCTGTGTTGTAATTCTCCCATCTGTCAAATGAGGGGTTTGAGCTAGATTCCCAGTAAGGGCTCTTCTGTTTCTAAATTCCATGATGTTAAAGACAAGACTGTGAAATATATGCTAAACCTTTCTGTGCTATCAGGCAAGATCCTAAACTCAATTACTGTCTGTTGGACAATTTTCCAAATGAATCATTGATGGAAAGTTAATATGGAGATTGGCATTTTAAACACTGGGAACAGTGAGGACTCTGAGGTGGGTAAGTGAAGGTTTGTGTATGGGGGATTTGTGAACAATTTTTCTTGGAGCATTAATTCACTAGGGAAATATAAGGTTGCAAAGGTGGAGTGTTAACACATTGCGGAGTGCCTTGATTCTAGGTTAAGTTTAGACATTATTTACTGGGAGTGAGGGGATAGTAGGGGGAGGGAAGGTACCATGAATGGGTTTTTAAAGGACAAGTAGCTAGGGATTAAGGTCAGTAATCCCTACGATTCCTTCCACCTCTATGAACCTATGATTAGATTTCTGTATATACACATATAATTGAATATAGATAACATACATTTAGATATTTAACACCAACTATGTGCAGAGATCATTGTGCCAGTCACAGAGGGGAAATAGAAAGTTTGTATGATATAAGGTTCTTGCCCTTATGGTGCTTCTAGTCTGGTTAAAGTTTTCTTTTGGGCTTTGGGGAATCTTAGTGTTTTAGGGATGGCAGCTTGAGTGTCTCCAAATGCTTGCCATAATTCACAAGAGATATGGACATTACTTTGGATTCCTGTGTTTTCTTTCATTCTCAATAGCTCAAGGGTTGTACAGTATGGCCGAGTTTTCCCCGTGGGTGCTTCCACACAGTTTGGGGGATTTGATATGCATCAGATTAAGCCTACAATCTCTCAATTATGCAACATATTCAGGATGTGCAGTTATTGGGGAAAAGAGTTCTAATGTCTTCACATCCTCACTTAACCTTCTATGGGTGATCGGTTCCCCGACTCCTATTTGTAGTAACTTTCTTAATTAGTAATTTTTGAATGTAAATAAAATATAACTATAAGAGGTTAATTGATTTAGAAGAGCTTAATGCAGTTTGTAAATGATGATTCTGTCCATCCTGAAATTGATTTTTAATATTTAGTATCAGTTGAAATGAGGGCAGAGCACTTTATTAAGTCACCTAATACAAATTTTTTATCATAAAAGATAAATGAGGGAGACGGTCACTAAGTGGAATAATGGATGAATTTTGGACTTGATGTCAAGAGTGACTCCAGTTCAAATCCTTCTTCTAGTATTTGCTAATTGTGTCATCATGGACAAATTACCTATTTTTTCTTAGCTTCAGTTTCCTCATCCATAAAATAAAAATAATAACTTCTGTTGTACTTGCCTCTTAGGCTTGTTTTGAGGCTAAAATGAGAAAACACATGCAAAGTACTTTACAAACCTGAAGTCATCATAGAAATGCCAGTTATTATTATACTTGTCATTATCCCTTCCATTTATATAGCACTTTGAAAATTTCAAAGCATATCATTCACATTATCTTTCTTGATCCTTACAACAATCCTGTGAAAAAGGTAGGACATGTTATAATCCCCATTTTACAGATAGGGAAACAGCATTACATTAAGTAGTATGTCCATGGTTCTGTGAATCCAGGTCTCTGGGCTCCCAGCACTGTGATCCCTCCTTTTTAAGACCATAGAAACAGTATCTGAAGATAGTTTGTCTAGAGACACTTTTGTGACACAGTGAAGTAATCAGAGATCTGCAGGAGAAAAACCTATCTTTTTGTGTAAATGTAAGCACTTTTTATTTCACTTAGTGCCCTTCAACCCACAAGGAATTGAGCAGGTTATCTGTCTTTTCGCTTTTCCACCATCTAATGAACTAGAGACCTCTCCCTCTAGACTTCATGAAGGCCAAACTCCCACTGGACTCAATTAACCTTTTTATGGAGACCCCTTCTCTTGTTATCATGCATCACTCCCTTTCTACTCACTTGGCATCTTTTGGTTGTGGTTTTGAATTTTTGGTGAATTTTTATTGCACACTGGAATATAAAGACTGGAGAAACCAATGTATTCAAACTGTATTCTCTCCTCACATATTTTACTGGGTTCATTGGGGTCGAGGGTATAGAATGGGATGATGATGGGGAACTTTTCTTTGTCATTTTTTTTGAAATTTTGTCTTTCCTGATTCCAATCATCTTTAATTTTATAGAGACACAACTTTAGTAAAGTAAATAAGGGCTTTCTTGACTCAGAGTTCAAATGCTGATGAGTAGATTGACTCCCCTATTGTATCCCTTTATCTCTATACTGACTAACATTTCTTGAAGCTGGAGGCCATTACTTTCAAGTCTGTGAATTCAGCCAAAATATTAGTAGTAAGGTCATACAATTAATATATGCTTGAGACTGTATTTGAACTTAGGTCTTCCTGACTCCAGGTCTAGGACTCTATCAACTGGGCCACCCAGTTGCCTCGAATAATTTGGGGAAAAGATGATCAGAATTATCAGAACAAACATTGCAACAATTAATATTCTATCCCTTAAGGAATGACTTAGGTTATGATCAATAAACAAGCATCTATTATTTGTCCAGCATATGCTAGGTAGTATTCTAGGCACAATGGTACAAATAAATATGGAGCAGTAATTGCCTTTGAAAAGCTTTCATTGTATTAGGAGAGACTACATATCTATCTATCTATCTATATGTATATATGTAGGTAAATGCAAAGTAGATGCAAAAGGCATACAAGGTAATAGAGGGGGTGGGTACTCACTAGGAACCAGATAGTTCAGGAAAGGCTTCATGTAGAAGCTGGTACTTAAACTGATTCTTAAAGGTGGATAGAGATTCTAAGAAGTATAGATGAGGATTGGACACATCCCCAGCACTAAGGACAGCTCATGTAAAAGTTCAGAGAAAGAAAATGGGATTTCATATGTGAGGAATAGTAGAGATTATAAATAGGAGTAATGTGTACTAAGGCTGGAAAGATAATGCAAGACATTAAAAGTCAAACAGAGGAGTTTAAAAGTCATAGTGCAATTTCAAGACATTGTTGTGTACATTTCTGAGATACTTTGCATTTGATCCCTGAGGAAATAGCCAGTGGAGTTTGTTGAATAGAGGGTGTTGCATGGTCAGAGCTATACTTTAGTAAAATCACTCTGGTAAGTTGTATGGAAGGTGGGTGGGAGTGGGGAGAGACTCTAGATAAGGAGGCCAAAGCAGAGGCTACTACAAGAGGCAGGAGGTAATGAGGGTGGACTAGAGTGGTGACTGTAAAGCTGAAAAGAGGGAAGATGTGACAGATGTTGCAGAAGTAGAAATGACAAGTTTTGGCAATTGACTGGATTCATATGTGAGTGATAATGAGGAATCTAAAAGAGTTTGAGGTTGTGAATCTGGGTGATTGAAAGAGTAATTTCCAGGATTGTGGGAATAGGCTATCTGGCTTTTAATCCCAACTCTACTGTGACAGTGGGCAAGACACATACTTCTGTTTCCTCATCTTGAAAATTATGGTCTTTTACTAGATGACCTCTAAGATTCCTTCCAATTTTAACATTCTTTGAGTATGTAGGTCACAGGATTTCATGGAAATAATTTATCTTTGTGGTCCTTTTTGAATATTGTTGCCTTGTAATATTTGTTGAACACTGATACCATGTAAATCACATCCTACAATTAATATTAATTAACCCATTCTCCATTCCCCCTTTCAAGTATCTTTTAAGCTCTCTAAAGGAAAGATTTTTTTAATCTATTACTCTACCATCATTATGTAATGATGATCATAATGACTTTTATTGGCATAGGGCTTTGAAGTTACAAAGTCTTTTCAAATACATTTTCATTTGATCTTTATGACAGTCTGAGAGGTTTTGTTTTTGTTCAGTTGTTTAGTCAGGTCTGATTCTTTGTGACTTTATAGACAGTAGCATGCCAAAACCCTTCTGTCCTCCATTATTTCCTGATGTCTGTCTAATTTTATCTTCATTGCTTCCGTGACGTTATTTATCTGTCTCAGCTTCTTCTGTCCCCTTTTCCTTTTGCCTTCAACCCTTCCCAACTTCAGAGTCTTTTCCAATGAATCCTGTCTTCTCATTATGTGGCCAAAGTTTTTAAGCTTCAGCTTCAGTAATTGACTCTCCAGGGAATAGTCTGAGGTGATTTCTTTAAGTATTGACTGACGTGATCTCCTTGTTGTCCAAGGCACTCTCAAAAGTCTTCTAGCACCACAATTCAAAAACATCAATTCTATAATGCTCAGGTTTCCTTATAAGCCAGACTCTCACATTCATGTATTGCTGCTGGAAAAACCATAACTTTGACTATACAGACCTTTATCAGCAAGGTGATATCTCTGCTTTTTAGTATGCTGCCTAGATTTGCCATAGTTTTCCTTCCAAGGAGCAAGCATCTTTTAATTTCATGGCTACAGTCACTGTCCACAATGATCTTTGAGCTCAAGAATGTAAAATCTGACATTGTTTCCATTTCTTCTCCTTCTCTTTGCCAGAAAGTGATAAGGCCAGTTCCCAAGGTCTTAGTTTTTTTGATATTATGCTTCAAAACAACTTTTACATGCTCCTCTTTCATCCTCATCAAGAGGCTTCTTAATTCTTTACTTTTTGCCATCATTTCCATGTCTGATATTGTTGATATTTTGCTTAGCAACCTTAGTTCTGGCTTTTAATTCATCCAGCCTGGCATTCCTCATGATGTACTCTCCATGTAAGTTAAATAAATAAGGTGACAATATGCAACCTTGTCATAGTCCTTTCTCAATCTTAAACCAACTAGTCGTTCCATGTTTAGTTCTAACTGTTGTTTCTTGGCCTGCATATAGATTCCTCAGGTGACAAGTAAGTTGATCTAGTACTCCCGTCTCTTTGACAACTCATCACATTTTGTTGTAATCCATAGTCAAAGACTTTAGTATAGCCTATGAAGCAGAAGTAGATGTTTTTCTGGAACTCCCTTACTTTCTCCATAATTCAGTGAATGTTGGCAATTTGGTCTCTAGTTCCTCTGCCTCGTTGAAAAACAGCCTGCTCTTCTGGTAATTCTCCATTCATATATTGCTGAAGTCTAGCTTGCAAAATCTTAAGCATAATCTTGCTGACATGTGAAATGAATGCAATTGTTTGGTAATTTTGAACATTCTTTTGCCACTGTTGTTTTCCACATTTCCTAGCATATTGAGTGTAGCACTTTAATAACATCATTGTTTAGGATTTTAAATAGCTTAGCTGAAATTCCATCACTCCACTAGCCTTATTGTTAGCAATGCTCTTAAAGCCCACTTGACTTTATTCTCAGGATATCTGGCTCTACATCAGTAACCACAATATTGTGGTTATTGGTAATGTTAAGATGTTATATAGTTCTGCATATTTTTGCCACCTTTTAATCTCTGTTGTCTCTACCATTTTTGTCTTTTATCATACCCATTTTTGCCTTTTATCATACCCATTTTTGCATGTAACATTCCCTTGACTCCTCTAATTTACTAGAAACGATCTCTTGTCTTTCCCATTCTTTTTATTTTCTTGTATTTCTTTGCAATGCTCATTTAAGAAAACCTTTTCTCCTTGCTATTCTCTGGAATTGTGCATTTAGTTGCATACTTCTTTCCCTTTCTCTTTTCCTTTTTGCTTCCCTTCTTTCCTCACAAACTCATCAGATAGACATTTTACTGTCTTGCCCTTTTCTTTGGGATATTTTTTGTTACCTCTTCCTGTATAATATTGCAAACTTATGTCCTTAATCCTCCTGGTACTCTATCTACCAGATCTAATCCTCTAAATCTATTCATCACTTCCACTTCATATTCATAAGGGATGTTATTTAGGTTATACCTATAAGGTTTGATGGTTTTCCCTACTTTCTTAATTTTAAATCTGAATTTTGAAATAAGAAGCTCATGATCTGAGCCACAGTCAGCTCTAGGTCTTATTTTAACTGACTGTATAGAGCTCATCCACCTTTGCCTGCAAAGTATATAATCAATCTGATTTCAATATTCACTATCTGGTGATGTCCATGTATAAAGCCACCTTTTTGGTGGCTGAAAAAGAGTGTTTTGCTGTGACCAGTGAGCTATCTTGACAAAACTCAGTCTCTGGCCTAACTTCATTTTATACTCCAATGTCAAATTTGCCTGTTATTCCAATTATCTTTTGATTTCCCATTTTAGCATTCCAGTCTCCTATGATGAATGTGACATCTTTTGGGGGGCATTATTTCTAGAATATGTTGTAGGTGCTTATGAAACTGATTAACTTTGGCCTCATTGGCATCAGAGATTGGAGCATAGACTTGTAACTTGTATTACTGTGATGTTGAATGGTTTGTCTTGGATTCAAACGATACCATTCTGTCATTTTTGAGATTATACCCCAGTACTTTTTTTTCTCATCCTTTTGTTGACTATGAGGGCTAAACCATTTCTTCTAAGAGATTCTTGCACACAGGAGTATGTGTAACGATCGATCACCTGAATTAAATTCACACATTACTGTCCACTTAAGTTTCCTGACACCCCAAATGTCAGTTTGACCTTTCCTTCTCTCACTTGTCCACATCCAGCTTACCTAGGTTTATAGATCTTACATTCCAGGTTCCTGTGCAATACTGATTTTTGCATCATTGGCTTACCTTTTGTCACCAGATACATCTGCAGCTGAGTTTTCTTTTGGCTTTGGCCCATACACTTCATTTTTTCTGGAGTTACTTGTATCTGTCATCTGCTCTTCTCCAATAATGTGTTGGATACCTTCTGACCTGAGGGGCTCATCTTATGGTGTCATCTCTTTTTATCATTTTAATGCTGTCTGTAATTTTTAGAAAAGACACTGAAATGGTTTGCTGATCACAATGCAAAGAGATAATAGAATTTCTTACTTTCTCTTTCTCTCAAGTCCTTTTTCCAATTGCTTAAGTTCATTAATTGGGTTCTCTTTGGGTGTTTCTACTACCATGATTAGGGCTATTAAAATCTGCAGTTTGTAGGAAAGACTTGGCTAATATTCCAGTTAGCCTTCTTTTTAACACTCCTTTGAATTAAAAAAAAATCTCAAATAAGCCTGAATAATTTTAAAGAATTAGTTCATGAATCAGAGCCATAAATATGTGTTCATCAAAATTTATTTTTTTTAATTCACTTCACAAATTCTCTATGTTGCTAGAATAATCTCACCTGATTGGTAACTTAATTAAGATTCATGTGATGCCTTCTTTACCTGTTTGTCCTTGTAAAGAACTTCTTTTCACTATTGTACCCTGCTTGTAAAGGAGACAGCTATCTCAGTAGGGACTCTAAGATCCAAATTAGGCAACCAAGCCTGGGGTTAAGCTCTAACCACAGACACTTCTGATTAGAACTGACTCAGGGCTCTCCTTATAGTTTTCTTCTGTGGCACACGCAGACTTGGGCTCATGCCTTGTAATTCAAATGAAGCAGCTAGTGGTAACAAGGTGGTATAATGAATGTACTGAACATTGAATTAAGAAAAATCTTAGTTTAAATATGACTTTAGATGTCATATCCTCAGCAAGTCACTTAACTTGATTCAGCCTCAGGTTCCTTACTTGTAAAATGGGACAATGAGGTTGTGTAGTGGATACAGCACCACTCCTGGAGTTAGGAAGACTTGAGTTCAAATTTGGCTTCAGACACTTACTACTAAGGGCAAGTCACTTAACCTTCTTTGCCTCAGTTTCCTAATCTGTCAAATGAGCTGGAGAAGGAAATGGCAAACCATTCCAATATCTTTGCCAAGAAAATCCAAATGGGGTGATGAAGAGTCAGACATGGCTGAAATGACTGAACAAGAAAAATGGGGATAATAAAAGTACTTATCCCACTAAGTAGAGGAAACGGCTCAGTGAATAAAGTATTGGGTCTGGAGTCTGGAAGACCTGAGTTTCAATTCAGCCTCACACACTTCCTAACTGTGTGACCCTGATCAAATTACTTAACTTCTAACTTGCCTGACAAAATGGATCCACTGGATTCATTGGAGAAAGAAATGGAAAACCACTCCATTATCTCTTCCAGGAAAACCCCAAATGGGGCGATGAAGGTTTTGACATAACTGAAATGACTGAACAAAAACAACAACAGGAAACAACAAATTTTAGAGTTCTCGTCAGGACCAAATAAGATGACATATGTAAAATATGTTGCAAACCTTAACATGCTATATAAATTCTAGCTATTATTGTTATTATTTTTTGCTTTTTGGAGGGCAATTGGGGTTAAGTGACTTTCCCAAGGTCAAACAGTTTTTGTGTTAAGTGTCTAAGGCCAGATTTGGACTCAGGTCCTCCTGACTCCAGGGCTGGTGCTCTATTCACTGTGCCACCTAGCTGCCCCTACTATTATTATTATTTTAATATCACAGTCTCAACCCCTAAGGGAACAGAACACAGTCATGGATTATAGTTACAGACCCAAGTTCTAAGTGGGCCAAGTCTAAACTATCATTCCTAAACAGCACCTGGATGAGGATGCTTTCATAATTCTGTCTCAGAACAATCATTGTGGCTAGTCTACATTCACCAGTGGGAATGCATTGTTCATTCTGCTTGCTTATGTTAGACGTTTGAAGATATATTATCAACAGGTGAGGCTAAAAACAGATATGACTTTGGTGCTTGCAAAAAAAAAGAGATGTACCAACCTGTGTACTACTGTAGAGGTAGGCACCCTGGAGAATTGCTCATCCCACTTAAGCAACTGTTAGGAAAGAGGGTGATAGTGGGTAGGGTTGGGGCACGGGAGTTACTGTTAGAACCTGGAAACATAATTTTAGCCTCAAAGTCCCTTAGAGATCGATGCTGATGTCACTGTCTGATGCAAGAACAAGATGAGCATCAGATTGTGAAGTTGCCAGGCTACTGACCTGCTGAATTTTCTGAACCCCTGAGGAGTGAGTTTCTGACCCTGGGCACTAGCAGGGAAGAGGTGATTAATAATTATGACACTTTTCTGCAAGAAGGTTTAGTTCATGATCTACCCAGATGGAGAGGGTTTGTTTTTTTTTTGGCAGTGAAATATCCCTAAAGGCTTTGAGAGGCCTGGACCTTTTGTTTTATTGTGTTTAGGTGACTGTTTTTAAGCTGAAAACTTTAAAGACAACTTGTAAAGCTTGGGAGCTCTCCTTCTCCAGATTGGGAAAAAATAAAAACCCCAAACAAAAAAACAACCTGTATTGAAATCCTAAACCATGTTTACATAGTACTTTAAGGTTGCTTTCTTTTCAAAGACTCTATGAAGTAGGTATTGAAAGAATTATTATCTCCATTTTACAGATGTGAAAATTAAGGCCACTTATGTGAGGGCTACTATTGGAAATATGATGGGGATGTTCTGCACAATTAGGATGTCAAAGAGAGGAATCCTGATGGGCTTTATGGCCCGAGTCTCTTTATACCTATTCCCCAAAATAATCTTAAATAAAATGAAGATCATGGTTGAAAGGCAGTATCTTAATACAAGGGTAGTTATCTCCCACTTTGAATTTTTTGCTTAAGAAAATATACAGGGAGCATAGAATATATGCAATGGTTAAGCAGCTGGTTATATTCAGTGTAGAGAATTTCCTTTTTAACCCTATAGTAAAAGCTAATAGAACTTCAGATATGGAATATTAAGGCTAATAATCCAAAATCAATTATTAAAATGTAAGTAAATACAGATAGAAGAGATTTCTCTCTTGCTCCTTTCCTGCCTGTCTCCTTCCCTATCTCTCCCTTACACTTCCCCTTTGTCTCTGTCTGTCTCTCCCAACCTCCCTTTTCTTCTTTTTTTTTCTCCCTGTCCTTTTCCCTTTCTTTCTTCTTTCCCCTATCATTTGCTCCCTTTTCCTCTTTCTTCATTTCCCTCTTAATGCTATTATATTAAAAGGTAGAATCAGAAGCTGGCACTACCAAATTTCACGGGGATCCCATCTTTCCTATCAGGGCAGTTCTGATCTACATACAACTGGGAAGTCAGCAGGGTTCTTGAGGAATGTGTCTGTAGGGATGAGCAGGTGCTCTCACTGGATGCATGCCAAGTAGACAATAGATTGAGAGATTAACAGGGAAGACAATTAGAGCTAGAATATCAGAAGATTCAAGTTCTGATGAACAAAGTTTCAAAACAAAGCACAGAGACTTTTATTCCAATCTCCCCAACCCCCAAAGCAAGTTTTTCCTATCACTCACTGGAGAGAGTAGTTTTGCCAGACAATTGTTTCTGTTTATAGACATAACACTTTGAAGATTTGAACCATCTGCTCCTTCATTTGGAGTAGGACCATTTGGACCTCACAACAATCCTATGAGGAAAACAGTACAAGTATTATTATCTCTTTTCCACAAAAGGGAAACTGAGACTCAGAGAATTTAAGTTACAAGCGTTTTTAAGTCCCATCCAACTCTGATTTATGACCTTCTCATCCTCTGACTTTGTCATCAAAAAGAGATAACTTTTGGCCACCCAGGGACATATTTCTTTTCTGTGACCCATGCATTATCCAGGAACCTCTGATTTACTAGAATCTTTACTACAAATTCCATATCTATTGGCCATAATTCTTAAACACTAGACTTTTTATTACTAGCTCTATCCATGGTTCTAGAAATTCACATTATATACTTACATGCATGTATACACACACAAGAGCTCTTCTTAGGAGCCTTCACATTTTTCAATTTTTCAAAAATACTGAGGGGTTGGTAAGCAGTATTTTGGAGCAGAAAGAAAATTTAGTTTGGAATAAGAGAATCTGACTTCTAATCCTGTTTCTGCCATTTTTGTACCATTTCTGAGTGGGACTTCTTAACCCTTCCTGAGGTACCTGTTAAATATGAAAGGAAAAAGTTGAAACCTAAGATTTCCCTAACTTGAAGGCCAACACTTTTTCAATTTGCCTTGTTGCCTCTCAAATTTCTCTTGAGAAAGTCCAAGCAGGAATGGTCTTTAGAGGTCATCTACTTCAACCCCATTCATTTAAAAGATCAACCAAGGGGCAGCTAGGCACGCAGTGAATAGAGCACTGGCCCTGGAGTCAGGAAGACCTGAATTCAAATCCGGCCTCAGACACTTAACACTTACTAGCCAAGAATGAAACAATCCTTAGTCATAATGAGTTTATAATCTAAGGGGGGGGGGAACACAAGTATGTGTGTGTATAATATATATACACACATATATTATATACAATATATACACTCATATTTGACTTTATGTTTATACTAATGTATATAGCATATGTTTAGCTATATGAATGTAGCACAAACATAAAGTTAATAAATAATATACACAAAGTAGTCGAATGCAAGGTAATCTGGGAGAGAGGGAACTAGCATTTGTGTGTGTGGGATTCATGAAGACGATGGTATATGAGCTGAACTCTAAAGGAAGAGAGGGATTCTGTGTGATAAAGATAAGGAAGGAGTACAATCCAAGTATAGTGGACAGTCAGTGCAAAGGAATAGAGATGAGGGGTAGCATGTCATAAGTGAGGAACAGAAAGACAATATGGCTAGGTTATAATGTATAGGCTGGGCAGTTGGGGATCACAGTGGATGGAGTGCTGGGCCTG
The DNA here is from genome assembly GCF_028583685.1 of Petaurus breviceps papuanus. Taxonomy (NCBI): domain Eukaryota; kingdom Metazoa; phylum Chordata; class Mammalia; order Diprotodontia; family Petauridae; genus Petaurus; species Petaurus breviceps. Next base: position 68,371,474 of record NW_027186296.1, on the reverse strand, counting down.
AAGTCATAAAGAATTATCTTCCTGAGTTCAAATCTGGCCACTAGCTTTATGACCCTAGGACCCTGTTTGCCTCAGTCTCCTCATCTGTAAAATGAACTGGAGAAGGAAATGGCAAACTACTCCAGTATCTTTGCCAATAAACCCCAAATGGGATCATGGAGAGTTGGACATGACCAAAATGACAAATAACACAATGTACAGGAGTGAGAATAGGCTAGGAAGGTTGGGACCAGGTTGTGCAGGATAGAGTTCATATTTTGTAGAAGCAATAGGAAGCCACTGGAATTGGTTGAGTAGGGGAGTCATAGGGTCATGTGCTTAATGAAAATTTCTTTGGCAGCAGTGTATAGGATGGACTGGAGGCTGAGACTTGCAGCAAGGAGACCAGTAAGGATGAGATAGAGGCACAAAGAAATGAAGGAATTTGTCCAAGGTCAAGGTCAGGGGTAAGTTAGTGGTAGAGGGGGAGCACCACTCCTCCCCAATCACTCTTTCATGTCTAGAGGGGAGGGGTGGCTTTTGTTAACAATACTTTGTTACAGCATCACAAGGAATCACAAGGAATTAGATTAAGGCAATCTAATGGGAAGTCTCACACGTCAACCTTATAACATCCTAAAAATGAGACAACCTTTGGCTCACAAAAATTATCTTGCTCTCCTCTCCCTGTGATTCACACATTACCCAGGAGGCTTTGGTGTTCCACCTGAGTAGCTTCAACTTCCTCAACTATAGAACTGGAATAATACTTAACTACTTCTGCTATCTCTCTCAGAGTTTATATGAAGAAAGTGATTTGTAAACCTTTAAGTGCTATATAAATGTGAGTTATTGTTATTATAGCAACAATAAGGAAATGTTTTCTCCCTCTGGGGAATGAGTAACCCCACTAGCTTATGCCTATTTCCCCTGAGCAATGATGTTATGTATTGGATGCCTGAAGATAAATTATAGTTGAGATAAGTAGAGAGTGACATGGTTTTGAGAGCCTTCCTGTTCTGCCTTTGCCTTGCTCTCTTATAAGGCTGGTTCTGCTGCATACATTGTCATTATGTGATGGCAGGTGAAGATACATCACTGCTAACAGTTAGCTCAGCCTGTCAGTTTGTGTTCTAGTAAATAAGCTATTGAAAATGAGAGAATCCTGACTCAGTTCATGCCCTTTGTTTAGCAGAGTTTTGGGGCTGGGATATTTCAATCAACAACTCTTTTCTTTCTCCGGCAGCCTAGGCAAACCCCAATTATTATTGATTCTTATCTAGTTCAGCCTCCACTTATAGAAGTTAATAAGTATTTTGTGATCTGATCTACCCCAAATTCCATACCCCAAAATAGAAAGGGAAAAGGAAAAAAGACATCACTACTACTTTCTTTTGCTTCATAGGCTTTGAGAAGTAGCCTGTTATAGTGGAAAGGACATTAGAATTGGATCCAGAAGCCTTGGGTTCTTTTGACCTTATCGTTTTCTAGCTGTTAACTTTGGTACCTCTATTCTTTCCCGGTTCTTCCTCCCTCCACTGGATATACCTTTTCCCTTTCCCCACCTCAATCCCTTGTTGAACCAGCTCAAATCTGCATTGTCTTCATCTCTCTAGTTCATTCCTCTTTTATCCTCACTGATTTTCCCCTGCCAAGACTTAATCTTAAATGACCCTTGTCATTCAGTGCCTTCATTCCTACTCACATGCTGCTTAACAAAGCTTGAGAAAAATTGACAAACCATATTAGCTAGGTCCACTACAAATTTTTGGGAGCCCCCAATAGTAAGGAAATACTTGTACATCTCTATAATTGACCTGCTAGCCCATTCACCACAGCAGTTTTTCTAAACCTTTTCATCACTACCTCTACATCCCATAGCTCTCCTTCCCCCCAACCTGGTTTCATATTTCACTAAAAAAATGAGGCTACTCACCCAGAATTCCTTTTTCTACTTTCTTCCTCATCCCACAGATGACATCTGCCACTACCTTCTCCTTTTCCCCTGTCTCACATGATGAGGTGGACCTTCTCCTTGCCAATGCCAGCCCCTTTCCATGCACAAGTGATTCCATCCCATCCTGTCTTCTTCAGCAGATTGGTTCCTTTATCATTTCCATTGTCTCATTTATCTTCCATCTCTCCCTGTCTATTAGCTGCTTCCCTAGAGCCTTCATTCTCATGTTTTTCCCATCCTAAAAAACCCTCACATGACTCACCCTCATTAGCTCATTCAGTATTTTTTTTCCCACATTTCATGGCTAAACTTTTAAGATCATCCACATTTGATGCCTCTACTCCCTTTCTGCTCACTTTCTTCTTAATGCTACAGTCTGATTTCTGACTCCATCATTCAAGCAAAATTACTCTCTTCAAAGTTACCAATGATCTTTTAATTGACAGATTATCTTTTCATTCCTTATCTTTTTTGATCTCTTCCTAGCCTTTGTCACTATTCATTACCCTGTTCCACTTTATGTCACTATTCATTACCCCGTTCTTCTTTATACTATCTTCTGTGTAGGTTTTCATAACACTATTCTGTCCTGGTTTCCCACCTACTTGTCTGACCATGTGTTCTCAGTCTCCCTTGCTGGACCTTGGTCTATGTCACACTCACTAATGATGGGGGCTCCTCAGGGCTCTGTCCTGTTTCTTCTTCTCTTCTCTTTCTTTGCTATTTTACTTGGTAATCTCATTAGCTGTCATAGATTTGATGATAATGTCTATGCTAATGATTTTCAGGTGTACTAATCCAATTTTGACCTCTCAATTTTCAGATGTGCATCTCAAATTGGATGTCCCTAAGATATCTTCAACTCAACATGTCCAAAATTGAACTCATTTTATTTCACCTCAAACCTTTCCCTTTTCCCCAATTCCCTTTTGTTGTCAACAGTACCATCATTTTCCCATTCTGCCAGGCTCACAATGTTAGTATTATTCTTGACTTCTTACTCTCTCTCACAACACTCCCAATCTTTTGCCAAGTTCTGTTGATTTTACTTTGATAACATCTCTCAAAATACTTCCTTACCTCTTACACTGCAACCACCATAGTTCAAGCCATCATCACCTCAAGCCTGGATTATTGTAGTAACTTACTGGTTGTTCTCCCTACCTCAAGTCTCTTCCTACCCCAGTTCATCCTCAATTTAACTATAAAATTAATCTTTTTAAGACACAGGTCTGACCATGTCACTCCTTTTCCACCTGCTCTCCCCATTCAATAAACTCCAATGTCTCCCTATTATGCCCAAGAAAAAGTATACACATACACATTTCTCCACTGGGCATTCAAAGTGCTTTGCTAAGTAGACTTTCTTGCTACCTTTCCAATCTTCTTAGACCTTACTTCTTCCTCTCCATAAGCCCACCAACCCCCCCCCCCATTGCTGCCCACACTCCAGATACTCTGTGATGCAATGATCCTGCCCTCCTTGCATAAGATAGTCCATATCCCAAACTATGGATATTTTCACTTACTCTTCCTCATGTCTAGAATTCTCTCCCTTCTCATCTCTACCTCCTTGTCTCATACTTCCTTTAAGTCTCAATTAAAACCCCACCTTTTATGAGAAACCTTTCCTGATGCTCTTAATGCTAGTTCCTTCCTTCTGTTACCTCGCATGTATTCTGTGTATGACTTGTTTGGACATAGTTGTTTCCCTGTGGTCTCTCCCATTAGATGGTGAGCTTTTTGAAAGGAGAGACTTTGCTTTGCCTTCCTATGAATCTCCAGTCCTTAGCACAGACCCTGGCACATGGTAGGTATTTAATAAATACTCATTGACTGTGTAACTAGCTGTGCATTCTTGGATAAGCCAGTTAGCCTTTCTAAGCTTCATTTCCCTCATTTATAAAGGAGGGATAATATAAGTACTGCTTAACTCATAGACTCAGGAGAAGAATCAGATGAGACCATCTATACAAAAGTGTTTTGGAAATGTACGCTATCATTGTTCATTTTGTTCCTGTTTTTGTCCCCATGCATTTTTTTTCACATAGGAAATATCTATAGGAAATGTGGTTATTTTCTAAATAAATTTGAGGTGGTATCTCCTCCTGGGTTTGCTCACACAGCCAACTTACATCATACAGTTCGACTCAGTTGTAAAGCCCTTTTTGAAACCTCGAGGAAGGAACTTCAGTCTGTCAGTAACCTTTACCCACAGTAGTAACAGAGGGAGGCTTGTTTGTAGTTCTTTGTTGGAGTGAACACCAGTTCAACTAGAAGAAAAACATCACAGAGTATTCACACAACCTGACATGTTACATATATTTGTTACCGTGTTTCCCTGATAATAAGACACTGTCTTATTAATTTTTTTGGACAGAAAAACACCAGAGGGCTTATTTTCAGGGGAGGGCTTATTTTAATGAACATTGACAGCAATTTTAATAAACAGGTAAATGTGAACAAAAAAATGTACCTTTATTCAATAAGCAAATCACTGGGGAAGAACAGGATGGTGCGCTCACTGCTGCAGCTCTGATTGGATGCAGCTCGGAGTGCGGCGTGCGTTTCACGGGAGGGGGTGGGGGGGGACAGTGCATACAGAGGGTACCGTAATATAGCGTGTAGCACAGGGGATCACCTTCACTACAGTAGCAATCTCAATAGGGCTTATTTTCGGGGGAGGGCTTATTTTAGAGGAATCTTACACAGTAAGGGAAGGGCTTTTTTTTGGGATAGGTCTTATTATCAGGGAAACACGGTATATAATTTCTATATAATCTACAATCTCATTTCTGTCTCTAACATACAGAAACTTTTCAATACAACTGTTCAGGAAAATTCATGGAGATAGGGGAAAAAAAGCCTACATGTGCTGGGGTGAATAGCTCAATCTATTTGACTACTTGATTATGGTACTGCCATGGTTCATTCATCCATTCTCTCATTCATTAACTGTTTCTTATCCCACCTCATGTAAAAAACAACAGAAATGGCCTCCAAAAGATCTGCAGGACAAGAGCTCAATAAACTATCCTTAATTGCAATAGTTAAATTAACAGGCAGCAGCATTTCACTCTATAACAAAGCTTACAGTAACAAAAATGTGAATACAGAAAACAACTCCATGTTCTTCATTTCTTTGTCTTTAATAACAAAAACCCCAATGATTAGAAAACAGCTGATCCTGAATTTGAGTTGGTCTTAGATGTTGAATCAAATTGAAGCATGATAGACAGTAGATAGGGCAATGTTGGAAATTCATTAAGTCTATGTGTGTTTGTGTGTATATGTGTATATGTGTGTATGTATGTGTGTGTAAAAAAAGCAAATTCCCTTCAACAAGCAAAATATTCATTGTGAACCTATACAAATAGAAATCAGAACCAGAGATTTATGTATCTTCAGATATCTTCCCTTACTATCTACCTTGAAATGGGTAGGAAAATGAAACAAATAAACAAAAACTACAGTTGAGTCATGAGGGCTCTGACCTAGGATGCTGAATTTTGAAGCACTGATAATAATTTCTGTCCCTTAGTACTATGAAGAAAACAGAAATTAGTATTTAGCTAGTAATAGTAACTAGTCTAATTAGGAAAACTACTACCTGGCTGGCTAGGGTGAACTTTTTTGCTTCCAGTTCAACTGAAAGTATACTTCCTGCTGTTTGCTCCAGAATTGGTTTTTGGCACTTGGACCAGGCATAAAAATTCCTAATTATTGTACTGAAAGGAATAGACCCCAATAAGATAATTGATCATAAAATTATAGAGTTGAAATGGAACCTTAAGTTCTCTGAGTCTAGTCCTCTCCTAAAGAGGCAGTAAGCTGTATACCTAATTACTGCTAGAGCAAGGACTAGAGAGGTCCATTGATTCCCAGTCCAGTGATTCTTCTCTGCCCCTCCCCTTCTTAAGCTTCCATTAAATAAGCCCACAAATTACTTGAATTATCAGGATCCTGTAGAGAAGAAGATGATTTGGATGTATTCACCCCACATCATTGTTTCCATGTTTCCATGAAACAGTAAGTTGACTTTGATTCATGAGTGTTCCTTTCTCTTTGACTATTTGATTTTGGTATTTATGACCCTGGACAGTATCCAGAATCCAATCAATACTACCACAGCAGCTTAGCAGATAGGATCTCATCCCTTCTTCTGACCTAAATTGACTGAGAAATGTTCAGTGACAATGAAGAATGACCATGAAGTAGTAAGATTTAAAAACAAACAAATATTCCAGATTTTGGGGAAAAAAATCAAAGACCCTGGATTATGGTCCCAAGTCTACCACTTATCAACTATATGATCTTGGGAAACAACAGCTCTGAGTCTCAGTCTCCTCGTTTGTAAAATGCTGATAGTCATTTTTAAACTACCTATCTCACAGGATTGTTGTCAGGAAAACATTTAATTTACATTTAATTAATTTTGTAAATATGAGTTAACATTATGTATCCTAATAAGCATTGTACCCTTCAAAGCAGTACCCTACAAAAGACATTTGCAATACTGAATTTGTAATTGTCTTCAGAGTCAGTTTGCAGATCATAGAAGAATGCCTATTATTTCTTTATAGTTATATAGTCTTAAAAAAACCAATTTATTTAACAATTTAAAACAATTATTACTGTCTGATAATCTACTTTACTCATCAAATTTGGCTTAGAATTTGAATATTTTATATTTTTTCAAGGCAAGCCTTTATTTCTTTTGTGTTCTCAGTGTTGTTGGCATATGACTGTGCATAATGGATTGTACTAATTCCTTTTATTTCTCATAGTTGTGATTTCATTGTTTAATTTTTATTTTGTGCATTTGATTTTCTGCCTTCTTGTTTTAATCGGGTTGTCTCCAGGGTTATCAGTTCATGTATTTTTTTCAAGGAACCAGCTTTGAATTTTGTTTATCACTTCTTTACTTTAGTTGCCAGTGTCCCTATTTTTCCTCTGATTTTCAAGATTTCTTCTTTTGTACTTATGTTGGCTTTGTTTATTTCTTTGGCTTTCTATTTGATAAAAATGAACATCTGGTTTATTAATCCTCTATCTTTTTTTTGCTAATGAATATTTTTAAGGATAAATTTTTTTCTGAGGACTGCTTTAACTACATCCCAGAAGTTTTGGTATGTTTTGTCCTTGTTATCGTCTTTCATATAACTATTAATTGTTTCTATGATTTGTTCTTTGACCCACTAATTATGCATGATTTCATTGGTAAGTCTCAGCATGGGTCTTTGGCCTGGCTCAGAATTAATCACAGATTCTCAGAGTTGAAAGGATTGTGAGAATCCATCTAGTCTCACCTTTCACCCAATACAGAAATCTCCTCTGTAACATCTCTGACCCATGGTTGTTCAGGTTCTGCTTGCACACTTTCAGAGACAGGGAGCTCACTCACCTATGAGGCAACACTTTCCGTTTCTGCATTCAATTCACTTCAACAGATGCTCACTAAGCACTTCCTCTATGTAAGGCACTGTTCTAGGTTCTGAAGGATAAAAGACAAAAAAGAAAGAGCCTTCAAAGAGCTGATTTCTTCCCTCTGGTACCATGTAGGAAGTCTACGCTCTCTCTTATAACAATCCTTTAAATATTTGTAGATAATTGTTATGGCCCTCCAAAGTCTTCTCTTCCCCTCCTGTATCTTTGCTTTGTCCTAGGGCAAGGTCTCGCCTAAGCTTAATGAAACTATGAGCTATGCTGTGCAGGGTTACCCAGTATAGATAGGCCATAGTGGAGAGTTCTGACAAAAGGTGATCCATGGGAGAAGGAAATGGCAAACTGCTCTAGTATCTTTGCCAAGAAAACTCCAGTAGACAGAATTAAAATGATAAAAAGATATGACACTAGAAGATAAACCCCTCAGGTCAGAAATATATAACACATTACTGGGGAAGAGCAGATGACAGCTACAAGTAACTCCAGCAAGAATGAAGTAGCTGGGCCAAGGCCAAAAAGAAGCTCAGCTGCAGATGTGTCTGGTGACAAAAGGTAAGCCAATGCTGCAAAGATCAGTATTGCACAGGAACCTGGAATGTAAGATCTACGAACCAAGCTAAGCTGGATGTGGTCAAAAGGGAGATTGAAAAGTCAAACATGGACATTTTGGGTTTTGGTGGATTCAAATGGACATGGATGGGTGAATTAAATTCATATATTACTATATGCAAGGATCTTTTAGAAGAAAGGAGTGCCTTCATGATCAACAAAATGGGGAGAAAAGAAATACTTGGCTATAATCTCAAAAATGACAGAATGGTATCTCTTTAAATCCAAGGCAAACAGTTCAACATCATATTAATACATGACTGCACTCCAACCTCTCATGCCAAAGAGACCAAAGTGAATCAGTTCTATGAAGACCTACAGCATGTTCTAGAAATAACACCTGAAAAAAGATGTCACATTCATCGTAAGAGCTGGAATGCTAAAGTAGAAAATCAAAAGATAACTGGAATAACAGGCAAGTTTTCCCTTGGAGTACAAAATGAAACAGGGCAGAGACAAATAGAGTTTTGTCAAGATAACTCACTGGTTATAGGAAACGCTTTTTTTTTTAAAACACTAAATATATATATATATATATATATATATATATATATATATATATATATACATCACCAAATGGTGAATATCAAAATCAGATTGGTTATATACTTTGTAGCCAAAGGCACAGAAACTCTATACATTCAGTTACAAGATCGAGAGCTGCCTGTGGCTCAGATGGTGAGCTTCTTATTGCAAAATTTGGACAAGTTGAAGAAAGTAGGGAAAACCATCAGACCATTATAGCAACCTTTATAAAGTGGAAGCGATGAATAAACCTAAGGGATTAGATTTGATAAAGTGCCTGAAGAACTATGGTGAGAGGTTTACAATATTGTACAGCAACAAAAAATATCCCAAAGAAAAAGAGCAAGAAAGTGAAATGGCTCTCTGATGAGGCTTTACAAATAGTTGAGGAAAAAGGAAAGGGAAAGGGAAAGGAGAAAGTAAAAGATAAACCCACTTGAATGCAGAATTCCATAGAATAGCAAGGACAGAACAATTTTCTTAAATAAGCAATGCCAGTGAGCAGAACTGGGACAACACTATACACAATAAAAGTAATATTGTACCACAAACAATTGTAAATGACTTGGCTATTCTCAGCAATACAGTAATCCAAAGCAATCCTAAAGTACTCATGAAGAAAAATGCTATCTGCCTCCAGAGAGAATTGATGGGGTCTGAACAGAGACAGAAAATTCCTTTCTTTCTTTCTTT